>NC_132926.1:64922820-65225851 GCF_047675955.1 Chlorocebus sabaeus | reverse complement strand
TCTTTAATTCCTTTCTGATAATCCCTCCTCACCCTCCCCTGACACTTAAGACAGCATTCTGTGTCCAGTGGGTACTGGTTAGATAAATATAAGGTTCTGAAAGGAGACTTATTCGCAGGGCCTAGCTATAAAGTGCCTTCACAACCAATCCTCATCAGTCTGGACTCCCATGATTGAGTAAGAGAGGCTGTCTGTCCAGAAACTGAGCATGACTTGAGCAAGCCCGTGGGCATTTGCCATTTTCTGAGCCTAAAACTGCAGCATCTGATCCTGCACATGGTCCAGGCAGAGACAGATTGCCCAAGCAGTGGGACCTGGCTGTTTCAGTTGTAGCTGGAGATTGTGTGAGACATGGCAGCTCCAAACTTACGGGCTGCTTGGTTCCCAAAGAAATTGGGGATTGATGAGTTTGCTGAGCTGTGAGAAGTTGTTTTGAACCTTTCTAAGGCAGCTAAAAGACACAGAGTTACACTTCTCCTCAGGGTACCTGGGCACCAGCCCAATAGTCTTATGGTGACCTGTTCCACACACTGTGGGTGGTTTGTTCTGTGGAGATGCCCATTCTCAGGTTCTGTATGTGAGAAGTCAGGAAAAAGTCAAGAGAGATGCATTTCTTCCAAACATTGTCACTGGTTAGTTCTATTCTCCTGAGGATAGTAGCAGCAATTGCTAGTAATATATAATAGTCATTTTAGCAAACACTTACTTGAAGCTTACTGTTTGCTAGGTACTATTCTAGGCACATTGCACACACTAAGTATTTAATCCTCACGACAATTCTCAGAAGTAGGTTCCATTATTGTCCCCGCCTTATAGATGTGAAAACAGAGGCACAGAGAGGTAAAATAATTTGTCTAAGATCACACATTTGATACATTCAGATTTAATCAGAGTTTGGATTCTTAATTTTACAGTAGATTGCCTTTCAGTGTGTATTCACTCACTGATACATATATTTGTTTGCTCCTATCTCAGTGCGGGGAGTATATCAGGTAGAATTTAGTGGTCAAATTCATCTTAGACACCAAAAAGAAATTGAGCCCTAGGCATAGGCTTTCACATCTCTGCAAAGCACTCAGCCACCTAGGAATGCTTTGTAGACATTTTCCCTGGAGGGCTGACTGACGCGCGGCAGGCACACATGTGGTGGTGGTGGCGTGCGCGTGGTGGTAAATTGAGTGGACCACATTTTTATCGTGTGGTCTATTTGGCTCTGGATATGTTGTTGTGGCCTCTGACACAAGGTTTATGTTACATGATCTAAATGCAAATTCTGAAGTTTCAATTTTGAGAAAAGAAAGGAGCCTTAAAACATACTGGACTCAAAATGCCATGATAGTCCTATGCAGACTGTGAGGGCTCCACAAGGCAGGCTGAGGGAGAGAGAAGGCAGAGAAGGAAGGAGGCAATGAGGGACACACAGGAAACAGGGGCCACCAAGAAACAAGCAGCAATTTGTTATCAAGCAGTCTAGAGTTTCTCATAAAAAGAGAAAAATGAATTCAGGCAACTATTTCTTGGGTAGGAAGATCATTCAGAAAGTCTGTCAAATCCAAGGACGTTATGGAAATGGTTGTGGTTTACTGTTTGTGAGAGTGAACAACATAGATCTAATTACTTTCTTTAGAGTTAGCATTAAGGTTTCGATGTCCTGTGTGTGTCTGTGTCTGTGTGTAACTTTAAAAAAAAAAAGTTTCTAAGGCTGGGATCATGCCAAAGGAATAAACTGAACAGACTCACAGTGTCTCTCCCCAACTCCTCTCTCCCCTTAAATCTTAGAAATAAGAGAAAAAATTACAAAAATATACATGTTAAAGTAATTTTTTTTTTGGAGGGACGATGGAGATTTACTCTTGTTGCCCAGGCTGCCGTGCAATGGCACAATCTTGGCTCACCGCATCTTCTGCCTCCCAGGTTCAAGCGATTCTCCTGCCTCAGCCTCCTGAGTAGCTGGGATTACAGGCATGTGCTACCACGCCTGGCTAATTTTGTATTTTTAGTAATGACGGGGTTTCACTGTGTTGCCCAGGCTGATCTCGAACTCCTGACCTCAGGTGATCTGCCTGCCTCTGCCTCCCAAAGTGCTGGGATTACAGGCGGGAGCCACTGTGCCCGGCCGTTAAATTAAAATGGAGACTAGACCTGAAGAATTCCTGAGCAAACAAAACCAGTGAGGCCTCATAAGTGACCTCAACTTTGCTTGATTGGCAAATGTAAGTGAAACTTAATGAGCTATTTCTTATAAATGCCTATTAAAGAAAAATAAAACTTAAGCTGAACCAATCAGACACAGCCAACAAACTTATAATCACATAGCTACAGACTTTCCAGTACGATAGACCAAATAAGACAACTGTGTAACTGTAACCAATCAAACGTCTGCTTTGCTTTACTTCTATATTTGTCCTATAAAAGGCTTCCCCTTACGCTCTCTCAGTGGAGCCCCTCAATCAGTTTTTGGTTGGAGCTGCCCAATTCATGGAATCATTGTTTGCTCAGATAAACCCTTTAACATTCTATTGTGCCTCTATTTACTTGTTAATATATGTTAAGAGAAAGTATAGCCTTAGTGGAGCAGATATTATGAGGAGCCTCTGAAAGCTGGAGGTAGATGAGATCACATTGAAGAAAGAATCTACAGCCTGAAACAGATTTAGGAGGAGGGGATGGAGGAGGTGACGACAGCCCAGGAAGAGTGCCGAGCTGAAGGCGGAGGAGAAGGGGAACAGCAGGGGCCTGGTTGGGAGTTGCTTGCTGTTAAGATCTCCTGGAGGTGAGCCTCTTCCCTCTTCTAGGTAGTTGCTGCAAATCTGGGAGACTGGGCAATGCCCGAGGTGGTTGGGGCGGCCCATGTGGAAGGATGAGCCTTGTGCCCAGGACTCCAGGGTGGTAACTGGAGGTGGACTGTGATCAGAGACAGGCTAAAAGGAAAATGGCCAGTAAAATGATAACCTCACAACCCCAAATCATCATACCTTAGAGGATAACACCCATCATGGAAGATAGATAACATCCAAAAAAAAAAAGAGTATCTGAAGAGACATGATTAATATAGCAACCAAGAAGAAACTTTAGAATATGTATACTTAGCATTTGCAGAGCACTGTGAGAGAACAGTGTTCCATACCACATCCATCCACCTGTTATTCCAATAGAAAGGTAAATTAAGACATTATATAACAACAAAAACCCTTAAAAAAATACCATTTGTGAACCACGAAATAATTGATACAGAACATACTTCAGCAATATTAAAAATGAACTTGGAAGATGTGGAAAACAGCAGTATTGAGCAAAAAAAAGCATAACTTATAACTGAGTATTAATTATTTAAAATCTAATAAAATTTGGAACTGAAATCTCATATAACTTCAACATTGTGGGAGCTCAGAGGTCAGAGGAGAAGATAGGAAGTTACAAGTACTCATTAAAGCTAGGCTTCAATAATAAACATAAGTTTTTCATAAATTTGATGTACATAGAAATAAATGTGTTAAAATTTTTAGTATAACTACTAGAAAAGTAGAAACAAGAGGAATAATCACCAACCAATTAAGGAAAAATGTGCAATAAATATGTAAAAGAAATATAATCAATCCAATAAATTTGCCAATGGGTAAAATAAGAGTCAACAACAAAGCATGGTAAATATAATACATACAAAAATGATGACTGGGATAAGTACAATGTATGATAAATAAATGTAAATGGTTTAAATGACTCCATATGAAACAAGGTAGCACAGCTTTGAAAAATGAAAACCAGCTATATGTTTTCTATGAGTGACACATAAAATGAAATGACGCAAGAAAGGTGAAAATATATGGATGGGTAAAGACATTCTAAGCAAATACTAGTAACAATAATGATAACAAAGGCCATTATAACATATTAATATTAGAGACAATAGAATTCAATATTAAAATTATTTAAAGGGAAAAACAATATATTTCATGTTGATAAAAGGTTCAATTCAACAAGAAATGTATTTGTTACAAGACATTATATACACCACAGTTTCAAATTTTCTAAGTCAGAAATCACTAAAAATGTGAGAAAATGTACATTAACATTGTAATGGGTGAATTTATGTGCTTGTTTTAAAAACTGATGCATTAAGTAAGCAAAATTTAAAATAAAACTATAGAAAATTTGAATATAAATTATCAAACTTGATTTGCTTGAGAGCTATTATGGTCAGAAGTTGGTTATATGGGGCTATTTACAGGATAAAAACCACATTTTGTTTAATAACCTTTCGTATATCATCACTTCCTTCTGTTCTTCCTTCATTTCCTTTCCCCTTCCTTCCTTCTTTCCTTCCTTCCTTCCTTCCTCCCTCCCTCCTTTCCTTCCTTCCTCCCTTCGTTCCTTCCCTCCCTCCATTCCTCCCTCCCTCCCTCCATTCCTCCTTCCTTCCTTCCTTCCTTCCTTCCTTCCTTCCTTCCTTCCTTCCTTCCTTCCTTCCTTCCATCAGTCATCTATCTATCTCTCTATCTCTCTATCTCTCTATCTATCTATCTATCTATCTATCTATCTATCTATCTATCAATCATCTATCAATCCCTATTTTATTTATGGTAAATGATTCAAACAGTACAAAGGAGAGTGAAGGAAAAAGCCTCATTTCTTCCATCTCCCTTAGTTCCCCAGTTCTCCACTCCAAATGCAGCCACCATTTTCAGTTTTCAAATCATTCCAAGTAATGTGTGCCAACATAAGTTTGTACCAGTATGTATGTATGTATGTATGTGTGTCTATCTAGGAATAGATGTTTGCTTTTTTAAGTATTTGTACTTGAGCATATATATTTTCCTATGCTAATAAATATTTTTGCACAGCATTATTTTAAAGTTTTAAGCAGGGTTCTATTATAAGAACAATTTTATTTATTTTTTATTTTTTTTTTTTGAGATGGAGTTTCACTCTGTTGCCCAGGCTGGAGTGTAGTGGCATGATCTCAGCTCACTGCAACCTTCGCCTCCCAAGTTCAAGCTATTCTCTTGCCTCAGCCTTCCGAGTAGCTGGGTTTACAGGCGCCCACCACCATGGTCGGCTGATTTTTGTAGTTTTGGTAGAGACAGGGTTTCACCATGTTGGTCAGGCTGGTCTCGAACTCCTGACCTCAGGTGATCTACCCACCTTGGACTCCCAAAGTGCTGGGATTACAGGTGTGAGCCACCACACCCTGCCAACAATGTATCATTTTTATAGGTACTTATGAGTGATGTGTCTATGACAATTCTTACAGGTATTTTGGTGATCAATTTATAAAAGTAGAACCAAATGTGGATCAACATAAAGGAACATTTGTAAGACTTTTGAATAGATGTCACCAAGTTGTTTTCTAGAATGTGTTTCTTAAATTTTCATTGTGAATTCAACATAGAGTACTCAGACACTAGTCTAAGTCTATATTTAACAGGTGAGTAGAGTCTTAGCTAAGAGATTAGCTAAGTGACGATCTGATTCTTGAGGAATACTAAACCAGTTTCAAGTTGAAGAGCCACGCCTGTTTTTTTGTGTATTCAAATCTATCAGCTCAAAGTTGCTATAGCCAAGACAAAGGTTTATTCATGTATGCTTCTTGTCAGAAGATGGCTAAACTTGAGGGGGAAGGTGGTGGGAGATGAACAAAGAATTAAGTATTCCTTGGCTTCTTTGGAAGTTCAGCTTTAAATATATTCTGTACTTCCTAATAGGATGAATGGAAATATTCGTGAGAGGGAATGACAATATGACAAAATTTTGTTTTGGAGAAGTATACAACTTTTAAAAATGCATAAAGAAGGCAACCACAACTTGTTTCATAACATAAAACATCAAATTTAGGATTGACCATGGGACTATGTTAGATGTTCCAAGAAAAAAAAAAAAACAAAAACAGTACCTTAACATATTGACAATGAAAGGGCTTCATATAAAAATAAATTTAGAATTTTGAAGCACTACTTATTATATCAACATCTTGAAAATTCATAGTTAACATATTAATGACTCTGAGAAATCCAATAAAACACTTGCTTGAATTCATTTTACTCAGCATTTTTGAAATTTATTTAACCAATAACCAATTCCCCTTTTAAAAAGATGTGACACCTGGCCAGCATGGTGGCTCACACCTGTAATCCCAGCACTTTGGGAGGCTGAGGCGGGTGGATCACGAGGTCAGGAGTTCAAGACCAGCTGGACCAAGACAGTGAAACCCCGTCCCTACTAAAAATATACAAAAAAAATTAGCTGGGTCTGGTGGCGGGTGCCTATAATCCCAGCTACTCGGGAGGCTGAGGCAGAGAATTGCTTGAACCCGGGAGGCAGAGGTTGCAGTGAGCCAAGATCGCGCCACTGCACTCCAGCCTGGGCAACAGAGCGAAACTCTGTCTCAAAAAACAAAACAAAACAAAAACAAAAAACATGTGACACCTATTAGATACCCTCAGAACTTGTTTTCTGGAGAACATATTTTTAATAATGTTGGCCCAGAGTATGGTGGATTCATCAAGATAATGCCAAAATAATTTGTTGGTACAATTTCCTACCAGTTATGTTAAAACTATTGAATACCAAGACTGGTATTTTGGGACCTGTCATTTAGCTGAGTCATGGAAATGAATCATGCTGAATTAGATGCCTTTAACTTCTCATGTCTATGCTGACAACATCTCAATACTTTACTATGATCAGCTAGTCCCTCTAATTATAAGAGATGTTAAAGAAGTTCTATAATTTTCTTCAGACATCTGTAGACAGATAAAGAATAGATGACTTAGCAACACTGTTGTGTAGATTTCCCATTTCCACATGCACTCTGATCAAAGTCTGTCAATATCCATTTATTCTCAAAAAAACAAGTTGAAGCAGGTAGGAAGATTGCTAAGAGAAGGAAGAGGAAGCCAGTGTCGAATAAAACAAAACACAATTTGCTGCCCCACCTCCTAGAGATCATCTATTAGTGTGACATCAAGTTGTATTACCTGACGAATAATGGCTGGCAGATCCCTTAAATCTGCCCGCCAGTAAGTAATAGGAACTACCTTAATTATACATCATTCTTTCAAAAATTATAAATAGCATAGATCAATCTTCTTTTTACTTCACCTACTACTTGCGTCTTACTTCAAGTTCTTTATTATGGTATAAATTATTTATGTTAAAAAGACTAAAAGTGAAGCTTATATTTTGTTTTATTAATTTCATATTATTATTTTTGCTTTTGATTGCAAATTGATGCATACTGGTTATAAATAATTCAAACAATCAGAAACCTCTAAAGTAAAAAGTAAATGCTCCTCCCTCCCCTAACCCTACTATCCAAGGAGTAATCTGTATTAGTAGCTGGATGTGAACACTTCTAGATGTGTATAAATATTTATATTTTTTATACATTTATGATTATATATTTTTTATTTTTACAAAAATCTTAAACTACCAATTATATATTCCTAGAATTTGCTTACCCCCTCATTAACAATATTTTAACACCATTCTATTTTAGTATATATACATCTCCATTGTTCATTTTATGGCTGCTTAATAATTCAACATATGTATATATTAACATGTGTTTTGCCGGTCTTTAATATATGGATAATTATATATGTTCTTTTCCTTTTTCTTTTCTTAAGGAACAATGCACAGTGTACATCATTTAACAGTGCAGTTGAATTTTAGTCAATTCTAAAATCAACGTGCAAGGAAACAGTTCCTACAAGTGAAATTAAGTCATGAATTAGTTAAAAACAGTATTTAGTTTAACATGTATAGTACAAACCTGCACAGTCATATGTATGTAAACATGTAAAATATATAGAGGAATGTATATTACATAATAAATTCATATAAATACGTAATTTAAAGTGTTTTAATTATA
Organism: Chlorocebus sabaeus; assembly: GCF_047675955.1. Classification (NCBI taxonomy): domain Eukaryota; kingdom Metazoa; phylum Chordata; class Mammalia; order Primates; family Cercopithecidae; genus Chlorocebus; species Chlorocebus sabaeus. The sequence goes on along the minus strand of NC_132926.1, from coordinate 65,217,981 downwards.
TAAAAGAGAAAATGTGCAATTGAGATCTTTCAGGTGGATATTTTTGCTTGTTTGTTCGTTTGAGACGGAGTCTTGCTCTGTCACCCAGGCTGGAGTGCAGTGGCACCATCTTGGCTCACTGCAACCTCCACCTCCCAGGTTCAAGCGATTCTCTTGCGTCAGCCTCCCGAGTAGCTGGGATTACAGGCATGTGTACCATGCCTGACTAATTTTTGTATTTTTAGTAGAGACGGGGTTTCACCATGTTGGTCAGGTTGGTCTCGAACTCCTGACTCATGATCCGCTCACCTCTGCCTCCCAAAGTGCTGGGATTACAGGCGTGAGCCACTGGGCCCAGCACAGGTGGAGATTTTATTGTACATAGGTCTTTGTACACTTGTGGGAGAACTCAAGATTTTCTACATGATTTTTCAGCCAGGATTATTTTTATTAATATGTAAATTTAATCATGTCACTTCCCTGCATAAAACTGTTTATTGGCTTTCAGCAGAACTCGGATAATACCTCAGAACCCTAAAATGGTCCACACGCCTCTGCCCAATCACCCTTGCCTATCTCTTGAACTTCATTTTGAAATATCCTCCCCATTTCTCAGTGGTCTTGGGCCACCATAGTCTCCAATGTATTGAATGTGCCTTTGCATATGCTCTTCTCTTTGCCTGGAAGATTCCTCTTTCCACAGATTCTTGGATAATCCTTCATGATTCCCAAACTCATAATATACATTTGGTACCTCTTTTATTAATTCTCATTTCAGGCATTGTTTTTTATTAGAATACTTATCATAATTTAAGAATATGTATATATGTTGATTTATTCAACAATCTATGTAATCTCTTCCACGAGACTGTAAGCACCCTAAAGTGTTCACCACTATCTCCTCAGCCCCTTTTCTATTTCCCACAGTTCATGAAAGTGCCCTTTCCCCACACTCCCCCAAACTCTGAATATAATTTGTCTTTTTCATTTTTTGTCATTTTGATGAATGTTTCAAATGAAGATGGCGGTCTTTGGTTAAATAAATATTGAGCACATGGTAAATGCTTGGTATCAAAGCATTTGGTGAGTGCCTTCCTGCTAAGAGCTTCCTGTTTAACAACCTTTGCAGAAATCACCTTATGGAGGCTCCACAACATTGTGCCTGGGGGGAGGAGGGTAGTTATTGGCATTACATTTTAAAGATAAGGAGCCAGAGGCTAAGGGCTTGAGTGGCTTTCCCAGAGTTACACAGAGGTCTCTAACTGTCTAGTCCTTTCTACCTGTGTACAGCATGTAGTGCACATTGAGTAATTTTAGGGTTTGACTCGCCACGCACTTACTATATTCTTAGTTTTGTGTTAGGTGCAGTGTTTAATAATAAAGAAGTATAATACTTGGTTTCTACCCTTAAGAAACATGTATTTTAATTATATATGCTAGCCTAATACTTATGACTTAGAGGCAAATAGTGTAGAACAATGAATGATTAAATACTTAGCTGTGTAGTAGAGACCACGAATAACATATTATCTACAAGATATTTTGAGTGCCATCCTATGCAGGATACTAAAGTAAGCCTTGGAGGGAACCAAGAGATAGAGGTAAGATGTATGTAATCAAGAAAGCTATAGGCAGATAGAGGTCAGTGATGGCTGCAGAGGCAAAATCTGATGATATCGTGAAGAATGAGCGGAATTTAAATAGACAAAGGTGTGGTTCTTTCCTAAGAGGTCCACAAGATGAGTGAATGTATAAGGTTAGGAATAAATGTAACCTGTTTCAGAGATTGACATTTTCTTTCATTATGAAAAATGATCCCACAAATAAAATCACCTTGCTCTATCAGAAAATTTAATAGATAGCTGTAAGTAATTAATGAAACACCATGTAATCGCTATGTGGTAGAGCAATCAGAAATCGTATAGCAGCATTCACTAATAAGGTAATTTAAACTCATTTTCAAGGATGAGAAGAACGAACTCTGAAGGACTTCTTGATATGATTCCACTTGGCCTCAACAACATACTGAGTGTTCTGCTACCCCAAGGCAAATGGTGCATATTTATAGGGTTCCATATGAAAGCATACATAAATTAAGCCTGCACATTTGACCTTAAATAAGCAATTTGCTCTGAAACCTACAAGTCTTCTAAACCCAAATTCTGTGCGTCTAATTATCCACCACAAACACAGCATTATGAAAGATGAATTCTGTAAACACAAAAAGAGCTAACCAATCTCCTTTAACAAGTTGATTTTTTAAAGACTTGTGTAAAAACACATAAGAGTCTACAGTTCAGAGCCCGCAGTCTTCAGTCTCACAGACTCATTGCAATGTGTCAGAAGAAATTTCTAGACAGTCCCTTTTGACCACCTTGGGAGAGGAAGTCTGCCTTTTTAAGCGTGCTATCTAAATTGTGGACAATTTTCTTAACCTTGTATATAAAATGAAGATAACAATACCATCTATTCCATAGAGTTGTTGTACAAATTAGAGAAGATTTAATGTATACAGATTTCCACGATGACTACATACAGTAGACACCAACTGAAAAATACTTACAGTTGTTGTTATTATTTCTGTTTTTAAGATGATAAATTTGAGAAAACAGGCTGGGTGCAATGGCTCATACCTATAATCCTAGCACTTTGAGAGGCTGAGGCGGGTGGATCGCCTGAGGTCAGGAGTTCGAGACCATCCTGGCCAACGTGGTAAAACCTGTCTCTACTAAAAATACAAAAATTAGCCAGGCATGATGGTGCGTGCTTGTAATCCCAGCTACTTGGGAGGCTGAGGCAGGAGAATCTCTTGAACTCGGGAGGCGGAGTTGCAGTGAGCGGAGATTGCACCATTGTACTCCAGCTTGGCCGAGAAGAGTGAAACTCTGCCCCCCAAAAAAAAAAGAAAAAAAGAAAAGAAAAAGAAAGAAAGAAAAAAAATGAGAAAGCAAGGAACCCCTCGGGGAAAAGAGAAAGTACCTACTATTTACCTGGTGCCTCTTACGTGTTCAGTGGCTCAAATGCTTTACAGATATCATCTAAATTTTTTAGCTGCAAAGCAGCGTTTTACCCATATGCAAGGGCTGAACCTATGTGTATTACTTATATAAAACAACGGTTTTTAGCAAAACAAGGAGATATCTTGTCAACATTAAAACATGCAATCCATTTCTGCTATCATTTTAACCCTAAATTGAAATAATAGGCTTTGACCTAAAGTTACAGATTTCAGAGAATAATGGAACACTCCAGTCTTTCTAAATTTCCTACGCTGGTCATAAAATGTAAGATCAACTTGTTTTTATGACCGTAGCTTGTATAAATATAGCCAAGTTATTTTGGAAGTCTCTAAAATGTTATTATTTAAGCAAGTCTTTAGGATGTTGCCCTTGAGAGAAAGATTTGCTTTTTGCTTGTATTAGAAATTGTAGTTCTCTGATGGCTTTCTGTGATTAGCACTTGTTGGACACTTAAAGTATTTCTTATCAGGAAGATATAATTGGATCTCCTACAATTTTGCATCTTCAAATGTATCTCTGAATGGTCACCCGAGAAAGCATTTAGCAGAAACACTTGTTAATGGATTTTTTTTTCTTGTCCCAGGTTTACTTCTAATGCAATAATAATCACATATATTTCCAAAGTGCTTTTTATTCTCAAATGCAGCAGAGCTCTTTACAAACTAAATGTAATTCTGAAATCTTGTGTTCCATCTCACCATCAGCTCTCTCTGGAGTAGGACATAGGCACAGCAATAAGGAAAGAGGGGAATCCAGAGATGGTTCCAGGATGAGACAAGACTGGGAAGGAATGAGCGGACTCGAAATTGTTTTGTGTTGGAAATGCTAACCTCTTGGCCTTAAAGTGGAATGCAAATTTGTCCTCCAGGAATTAGTCACTCTGTTCTGGGCCATAGTTCATGCTTTTCTCCCACTCTCTTTTGTGTCACACTCATGAAAATCCCTTGCAACTGAAGCCAGGAGACAGTTTTAAAGAGAGGGTGAAAATTGTGCTAAAAAACAAAACAAAACAAAACAAAAAACTCAGTGGAATTAGCAGCTTTGATACAGAAATATAAATATTGCTTTGTTGATTTCAGTGTTTTGATGAGGGACACATTTGCCCTTTTCCTTTTCCTCTCCTAATTTCCAAAACCATAAATTATTAACTTTGCCTGTTTTAAAAACTTGGCTTAAAATTATGTTTGTGATTCATCCAAGTTTTGGATATAGTAACATCTGTGCATTTACACTGTTAGTAGTATTATATTGTATAAATATACCACAATTTATTTCACACACACACACACACACACACACACCCTCTTTTTTCACCTAAGGGTGTATGTACACTATAATGACACTTAACCTAAATACATAAAACAATTTTCATGTCAATTAAAATGGTAAGGTCAACTTTAGGTCACTTTTTAAAATGGCAGAATATTCTGATATTGCAGAATATCTACAAATATGGATACCTCAGAATCAGATTGGGCAGGGGATATTCTATCAAAAAGGGTTTTTCACCAGGCATGTTGGCTCTGGTCTATATTCCCAGCACTTTGGGAGGCTGGGGTGGATGGATCACCTGAAGTCAGCAGTTCAAGACCAGCCTGACCAACATGGTAAAACCCCATCTCTACTAAAAATGCAAAAATTAGCCGGGTGTGGTGGTATGTGCCTGTAATCCCAGCTACTCAGGAGGCTGAGGCAGGAGAATTGCTTGAATCCAGGAGGTGGAGGTTGCCGTGAGTGGAGATGGAGCCATTGTACTCTAGCCTGGGCAACAAGAGCAAAACTCCGTCTTGGGAAAAAAAAATGTTGGGGGTGGTTCTTTTTATATTTAACTTGATGTAGAAAAAAGATATAGAGGAGTACAGCCTAACTTACTGCAGCACAATACAGTGCCTGGGCAAGTGAGTAACTGGGACTCTCATTTACTGATGTGGGGAAAGCGGGGGAATGAGAAGTTCTGGTGCGGAGGGGTACACTAAAGAGGTTTCCTTTGAAAATGTTAGGTTTGGGATACCTATTAGATGTCAAAATGGAAATCTTGAGTAGGTAGTTATACATCAGTGTCTGCAGTGTAGGAGAGGCGAGGGCTAAGATATAAATGTGGGAATCATTTACAATTTAAATCAAGTCATGACCTGGATAAAAAGACTTATGGGTGAGTAAACATAGAAAAGAAGAGAAGAGCCCAAAGACTGAAACCTGGGAGACTTCAATATTTAGATACTTGGAGGAGGAGGAAATGCCAGCAAAGGGGACAAAAATATAGTGGTCCTTCAAATTGGTAGAAAACAAGGAGTGTTTTCCCGGTAGTCAAGTAAAGAAAATATTTGATGAATAAGGGAGGAAGCAACTGTGTCAAATGTTGAGGAAAGGGTGAGTAAAATGAGACTGAAAATTGAGCATAGTTTTGAAAAGGTGGAGATTGTTGGTGATATCTATGAGTGCTTTCTGTGGAACAGTGAGGACGAGATCTTCATAGGAGTGAGTGGAGGAGAGAATGTGAGTTGAGGACATGGAGACTCTAAGCAAAGACAATTCTTTAATGAAATTTTGATATAAAGGAAGGCAGAGAAATAAGGCAATAGCTGGAAGAGTTCATGGAGTCTACACTTTTTTAAATGGGAGAAATAAGAAAATGTTTGTATGCTGATAGAAGTGATACAGTAGAAAAGGAGAAGATGATAATTTCAGAAAAGATAATGAAAGGAAACAAAATACAGATTTTTAAGATAAACAGAATTAGGAAAGTTTGATGAACTATAATGGACACTAGTCAAAATAAACCTTTACTATTTGAAATTAATAAAATAATATTTTACCCCTTTCAGAAACATTGTTTTCTAAAGCATAAACCATGGATCTTGTGTTTTCTTAATGGCTATGTTTGTGCATGTGTATAAGTACAAAACATTTAGAAATTCATGGCCAAGAGATTCTATACCCTGGTCTAAACATTTACTCTCTTCGTCCATGGTTTATTTTCACAATAGTAACCAATAAAACTAAAGAGTTTCTAAGTAGCAGGATCACTATAACAAATATTCCATCAAACCAACCAGGGAAAGAAAGCAGTCTAAACTAGCACTTTAGTATTATCCTAACTCTTTTACAATGCAATTGTGTCATTGGCTAACCATCTCATCAGTTTAAACAACTGTGAAAGTTTACGAAAATTCCTAGTTGCTTTTTCAGAGACATGCTAGAAGGAATTTGCATGTTTGTGCACAATAGTGTGTGTTCCTCTTTTTCTTTCTTTTTTTTGGTATAGCCTTTTTTCTTTTTCTTTACTTCTGCAATCTTTTATGTTTGTGCATAGAATAATAGATGTGTTTTCTGAGACAAATCCTTCCATCAGCATATTTCATACAGTTTCTTGGCTCTGTTGATAAGATAGAAAAAGAACAGTGTAAGCAGCAGATGCTATTTTTGTTCCATAAATAAAGACAATTAATAAGTTTAATTTAGTATAAAAATGAAAAGAAGCCAGGCGCGGTGGCTCACGCCTGCAATCCCAGCACTTTGGGAGGCCAAGGCAGGTGGATCACGAGGTCAGGAGTTCGAGACCCGCTTGACCAATATGGGGAAACCCTGTCTCTACTAAAAATACAAACATTTGGCGAGGTGGCACGTGCCTGTAATCCCAGCTACTCCAGAGGCTGGGGCAGGAGAATCGCTTGAACCCAGGAGGCAGAGGTTGCAGTGAGTCAAGATGGCGCCACTGCACTCCAGCCTGGGCAACAGAGGGAGATTCCATCTCGGAAAAAAAAAAAAAGAAAGAAAAGAAAAAAGTATATAAAATGCAAAATGGCTTTTCTCAGCAGTAAGTACAACATATATGATTAGATTTTTTTAAAAAAACTACACAATGGGCCGGGCGCGGTGGCTCACGCCTGTAATCCCAGCACTTTGGGAGGCGAGACGGGCAGATCACGAGGTCAGGAGATTGAGACCATCCTGGCTAACACGGTGAAACCCTGTCTCTACTAAAAACACAAAAAATTAGCCAGGCGTGATGGCGCCCGTAGTCCCAGCTACTCGGGAGACTGAGTCAGGAGAAGGGCGTGAACCCGGGAGGCGGAACTTGCAGTGAGCCGAGATTGCGCCATTGCACTCCAGCCTGGGCGACAGAGCGAGATTCATCTCAAATAAACAAACAAACGAACAAACAAAAAACAAACTACACAATGAACATCGACTATCTAGACATACTTTTTGAGTTTCTTCTTTTTAGAAAATGGTTTTGCTAGATGTTTGTATTTCTTGCAATTTTCCCTTTGTGACTAAACTTATTCCTTATGTGCTTGGTGTAACAAACATAGTTCTTGTACTTCACATTTTTGAACAGTAGTGTGTATTGTGGAGAACCTTCTAGGTTTTAAAGGCTTTTTAATACTTTGTCTCGTTTGAACTTCTTCTGTGGCATGAGCATGGCAACTGCTACTTTAAAAACTAGGCTGAGGTTTATAAAGAGTAAGTGGCTTGCCTAGCAGCTCAGCTAAGTCTGAAACCTAAGCGTTCTGACTGCCAACCTCATGAGCCTTTCATTTGCCAAACTGCCTCTCCAGCCATGTTTGTTTCCATTTTAAGCCCATCACAATTTCTGAAAATCAGGCCTAATGTTCCCCTTTGCATCTGCTGGGCTGGCTTTTGGTATACTACAATTTTATATCTTTGTAAACTTTGAAGATTTAAAAAAAAATACTTTCTTTAATTTTGCTATCAATATCTTTTCCATAATGTGTTTAAAAATATTTATTGTACATGTAACATGAGCCAGGCATTGCTCCAGCTTGTGGAAACAACATGGAAAAAAAATACAGGACCTTTGTTCTCAGGGAATCTACAATCTAATTACAGAACTTTTTCATGTTAAGGTGGGTTACCAAATGTCATCCTTCTTGGGTCAGTTGGAGGGAGATTTCTGGAGAGCAGCCTTTTTGGGGATTTGTGCTATATACCTGAAATCATTGAGTTGACTTGGTCAATGGTTCCGATGAAGCCCTTTCAATTTTCTAAAATGATATACATTTGCAATAATTAGAAAATGAGGCTGGGTGCGGTGGCTCACGCCTGTAATCCCAGCACTTTGGGAGGCCAAGGCGAGCGGATCACCTGAGATTAGGAGTTCAAGAACCAGCCTGGCCACCATGGTGAAACCCTGTCTCTACTAAAAATACAAAAATTAGCCGGACATGGTGGCACACATCTGTAATCCCAGCTACTGGGGAGGCTGAGACAGAAGAATTGCTTGAGCCCAGGAGGCAGAGGTTGCAGTGAGCCGAGGTCATGCCAGTGCACTCTAGCCTGGCTGACAGAGCAAGACTCTGTCTCAAAAAAAAAAAAAAAAAAGAAAAAAGAAAAAAGAAAAAAAAGAAAAAGAAAAGAAAAGAAAATGAGTTTAGGTTACCAATAGTGAAAGACACAGATGGGATTGTTCCTGAAAAGCTCAAGAACCGGGATGTTGAAGGGTCTTAAACAAACCATGTGAAAGTCATTTCTACTCACAGATTCTGCTAACCCAAGATGTGATACAGGCCGGGCATGGTGGCTCATGCCTGTAATCCCAGCACTTTGGGAGGCCGAGTTCAGTGGATCACCTTAGGTCAGGAGTTCAAGACCAGCCTGGCCAACATGGTGAAACCCTATCTCTACTAAAAATACAAAAATTAGCCTGGCGTGGTGGCACACGCCTGTAGTACCAGCTATTTGGGAGCCTGAGGAAGGAGAATCGCTTGAACCCAGCAGGTGGAGGTTGCAGTGAGCCAAGATTGTGCCACTGCACTTCAGCCTGGGAAACAGAGTGAGACTCAAAAGTAACAACAACAACAAAAAACAAAACAAAACAAAAAAACAAAACCAAAAGATGTGATACAATACATTCTTTAACAGTAGGTAATATTTATTGAGTGTCAGGTTTGTGGAGAATGTTTTGTAAGAATCATTTCCTATAATTCTTAGAGGTAGGCATTATCATCATCATTCCCGTTTTAAAATTGAGAAACGGAGCTTTAGAGAGAAACTTTACATAATTTGTCTAGGAAGTGTCACAGCTATAATATAAACCTAGGATGTCTAGTTGCTCAGCTTTTGCTTTAATCACTATGCAATACACCTACTCCTGAAAAACACTTGAAACCTATTATTGTCAACTAGTTGAAGGTTAGCAATGTGTAGTAGCTCTGGTTTTCCCAAGAAACGTGGAAAAGAGAGAATAAGCAATATCAATGTATGGTTGACAGTCCTAGCCTCCTTGTGTTTTTACAGTTGTAATATCTCTCCATGGCCCAGCATTTCAGGAAGTCTTTCAAAACATGGAAACTATCCATTTAAAAGCTCTGAAAACCAAAAACGAGTTCGTTTGCAAGTTTTCATAATTATGCATGGCTGTGACCTAATTCTTCCTTTTGCTTTGTGTTTGACTAGTATGTATTAGTCACATCTAACCTCTAGTTTCTGCTCCCCTCCCCAGTCCCCAGTTTGTTAGGGAAGGGTAAAATTCTGATTTTTGCCTGCCCAGACTTTCAGTTTGGAAGCTAACTTAAAATCTTACAAAATCTCTCTTAGCTTTCTCTATATCCCTCAAGCAATCCATGGATGAAAACAATGAGCACTGTGCTTTTCTTTTTCTTTTTCTTTTTTATTTTTTTGAGACTGAGTTTCACTCTTGTTGCCCAGGCTGGAGTGCAATGGCATGATCTTGGCACACTGCAACCTCCACCTCCTGGGTTCAAGTAATTCTTCTGCCTCAGTCTCCCGAGTAGCTGGGATTACAGGCACGTACCATCATGCCTGACTAATTTTTGTATTTTTAGTAGAGACGGGTTTCGCCATGCTGGCCAGGCTGGTCTCGAACTCCTGATCTCAGGTGATCCACCCACTTTGGCCTCCCAAAGTGCTGGGATGACAGGCGTGAGCCACCGCACCCAGCTTGCACTGTGCTTTTCATATGAAACAGTGGGCAAGTGTGGCTTTGGTGAATTGTATGAGACATTTTATCTACATAATCTCATTCATGTTTTTGGCCTTTTACCATCTTTTGAATAGGGTCTAATTGGCCTTCGGTGATACATTATGTAATAAATCCCTGTAAAAGGACACTTTTTCATAGAAATTCAGCCATGTTTAAAAATGCTTCATAAATCATGGAGTACAAATCTTATTACATTTGCAGCTCTTGAACGCAAGTGTAGTGTGATTTCTATTTGTCAGCATCTTGTTCAAGGTGAACTGGGCCAATAACAAGTATGAGCTTGAAGGATTTAAGTAACAGAATGAACTGACTTTCTTGTATTTCTCTATTTGACCTCAATAAACACAAAATATATGCATTTCCCCTCATGCTTATAAAGCATATACAAGATTTAATTACATACTTGCCTACAAAAAGCTTTAATATTATTTCCCCAATGTAGAACACTTGTACAACACATTCTCCGACCAGAAAACCAAAATATGGAATTTCTACAGTAAACAAAATAATAAAACTCCACTTCAAATTAAAAAAAAAAAAAAACCTCTTCTAAATGACTCTTGAATCGAGAGGAAACAAACAAAAAAAAACCGGAGATTACAAATGCTTTAGCAATTACTGTAAAGGAGCCCTCTTCATTGACAAATCTCCATAATGCCAACAGAGCCCCAGTCAGAGTAAGCTTCATGACTTTAAACTTCCTATTTTAATAAAACGAATCAAACACTTCGTTCAGGGAACAACGTAGGAAACTTCGAAAAAAGAACAAAATAAATTGCAGGTGAAAGTAAGAAATAAATAAAAGATGGAAATTACTATGTAGATACATTTAAAAACCTATCAGAGACTTAAAAAAACACTGGACTTATCAGTAAAATCAAAACGGTTTTTTTTTTTTTAAACAAAAATACTTAATGGATAAACTTGCCAGATAAATACTATACGCCTAGTAAAATTTAAATTTCAGGTCGCAATTGCTCATGCCTGTAATCCCAGCACTTTGGGAGGCCGAGGCAGGCGCATCACCTGAGGTCAGGTGTTTGAGACCAGCCTGGCCAACCTGGTGAAACTGTCTGTAATAAAATACAAAAAATCAGCCGGGCGTGGTGGTGGTGCATGTCTATAATTCCAGCTACTCGGGAGGCTGAGGCAGGATAATCGCTTGAAACCGGGAGATGGAGGTTGCAGTGAGCCATGATCATGCCTCTGTACTCCAGCCTGGGCGACAGTGAGATTCTGTCTCTAAAAAAAAAAAAAATTTCATATAAATAATAAATTCTTTTTTAGTGTAAGTATACAAAATAAAATCGTCACTTTGTGTATAATTATTATACAAATTATTATTCATTTTTATCTGAAATTAAAGTTTAAACTTTCTATATTGTTATTTGCTGAATCTGGCAATGTTGTTAATGGAAGAGAGTATTATTTAAAAGTTTAAAACTTGAGATGATGGAATCTAGACGAACTTTGTAAGAGAGTCAAAATTAACATGAGTTGCATCAAGAGATGACAAAAAACAAAAGTTGAACAAAGAATTCAGTACTGCAGAAATAAAAAGGAATGTTAAGTATCTGTTTTAAAAAGAGTACTAGGAATTCTGTTTTAATCTTTGGAAGAGTAACAATAACCAGACTTAACTTTCTGCAGTAAAACTGAACAAAATATATGGAACAACTATTTTTAGATGTTGGGCAACAGGCAGTGCACACTATGATCCCCGAGAAAAGGGGATTTATGGGGTAAGCCCTGAGATCTTCTTGGCTGAATGCTTGAAGTGATTTTCAGACATAGGCGAAGGTAGAGGAAACTTACACAAAGACTTGATGAGTGGTGAAGGTGTAGATTGGAGGTGGGCAGGTAGACATGGCCAGAAATTGCAAAGCATAGTTCTAGAAATGAAAGACCTGCATATAAACAACAGCTGCAAAACTTGTATGGGGTTTACTTGAGGCTTTGCTGAGGATGCATAGAGTGAAACTCGAAAAAGTAGGGCTGGGGGAGGGAGGAAGACTGAGAAGTTTTATGCTGACTGATTTCCTCAGTACATGTAGGATAACTATAGGTGCAGACATCTTGAATGGTATGTACATTAAAATTATATAAAGAAATACTTCCTCCTTAAGTGGAATGTATTCTGTGTGTGCAAGGATGCTTTAAATTTTTTAACAAATAGAGCATGATCAAATGGTATGTATTCAAGGAATGAAAGCATAGTACATTAGCACATCTATCAATTTAGCAGATATTCTTGATGGAAACTCAAAAACAAATAGGAAAAGATAAAAAATTCCTAAATATAAAAAATAGTAACATTAGACATAACAACTATACTAAATTCAGAGAAGAAGGATCAGATGCTTTTTATATCTTTTTCTTTTTCTTTTTTTTTTTTGAGGTGAAGTCTCACTCCGTTGCCCAGGCTAGAGTGCAGTGGCAAAATCTTGGCTCACTGCAACCTCCATTCTCCAGGTTCAAGTGATTCTTGTGTCTCAGTCTCCCTAGTAGCTGGGATTACAGGCACCCACCACCATGCCTGGCTAATTTTTGTATTTTTAGTAGAGATAGGGTTTTGCTATGATATCCAGGCTGGTTTCAAACTCCAGACCTCAAGTGATCTATCCATCTCAGCCTCCCAAAGTGCTGGAATTACAGGCGTGAGTCACTGCATCCGGCCACTCTTGTCATCTTTTTCACACTGTTCTGAAGATTGTTTCTAGTTAATGCAATCAGACAATATATAAATGGCATCTGCATTAGAAAAAATAAAATTATTATTATATATGCAGCAAAAATGACCACCTGCCTACAAATTAAATACATCTAAATAAAATAGTATTCAAACTAATACTAAAATTCATAAAAGTATTTGGAAGCAAAATGAATACATAGAAGTAGTTTATTTATGTCAGCAGTAGATAGTTAACATTAGTTTTAAAAATCTCAATGATGGCTGGGCACGGTGGCTCACGCCTGTAATCCCAGCACTTTGGGAGGCTGAGGCGGGCGGATCATGAGGTCAAGAGATCGAGGCGAGCCTGGCCAACATGGTGAAACCCCATCTTTACTAAAAATGCAAAAATTAACTGGGCCTGGTGGCACATGCCTATAGTCCCAGCTAATCGGGAGGCTGAGGCAGGAGAATCATTTGAACGCGGGAGGCAAAGGTTACGGTGAGTTGAGATCGCGCCACAGCACTCTAGCCTGGCAATAGAGACTCCATCTCAAAAAACAAAAACAAAACAAACAAAAAAACCCTCAATGATATCAACAACGGTGAAAAGTCTCACAATACATTTAATGATAAATGTATAATTTTTCATGAGGTTCAGCAGTCACAGGTTGCCTGAAAAGATATAAGGCTGAATAAATGTAGTATATTTCATATTTAATGAATAAATGTGGTAGTCAGGGTATTATCTTTCTCAAACTCGTATATTAGTCTTCTGAAACTCCCATCATAACCCTGACATTGTTTCGGTGAGAAGTCAGTAGAAGGAAACTTGGCAGGATTTTAAAAAATTATCTGAAAGATCATATGTATAAGGTTATTATTCAAAATTGTTTTGAAAGGGATTTTACTGTGTACAGACTTAACTTACCGAATATTAAGAAATTCTATAATATAATTAAAACATTATGGTGTTAGTACATAATGAACAAATAAAGCAATAAAACAGTAAAGAGGGTCCATTAAGATATGAAAAGAAACACTGCACTGGACATCTGTGGAGCAGGAATGTATTTTATAATGAATGACAGGACAATTGAATTTCTCTTTGAAACTACAAAGTTAAATATCTCTTTGTGTCAAACATAAAAATGAATTCCATTGAACTAAAGTTTTAAACATAAGAATAATTAAAATACTAAAAATGATACTTTCTTTTTCTTTTCTTTCTTTTTTTTTTTCTTTTTGAGACAAGAGTCTCGCTCTGACACCCAGGCTGGAGTGCAGTGAAACAATTTTGTCTCACTGCAGCCTTCGTCTCCTGGGTTCAAGCAATTCTCCTGCCTTAGCCTCCCAAGTAGCTGGGACTACAGGCACGCACCACCACTCCCGGCTAATTTTTTGTATTTTTAGTAGAGACGGAGTTTCACTGTGTTGGCCAGGCTGGTCTCGAACTCTTGACCTCATGTGATCCACCTGCCTCTGCCTCCCAAAGTGCTAGGATTACAGGCATGAGCCACTGCACCCAGCCTTAAAAGCAATACTTTATTATATTCAGGTAACTAAGGTATTTTAGATATGACATACAGATCAGAAATCATAAAGAAACGATTAACGTATTTTATAATATGAAATTCTTAAACTTCAGTATGGTGAAAAATACTGTAAATAAGTTAAAGAATAAATAATAAATCAAGGAAAGAACCCTGTGATTATCTATCTATCTATCTATCTATCTATCTATCTATCTATCTATCTATCACCATTTCAGTGATGTGTAAACAGTTTTTAAAAATCAGTGAAGTAAAGACAATAACCCAATGGGAATCTGCACAAAACATATAAACAGGTGATTTGGGAAAAAAAAAAATTCAGATAATTGATGATCAGTGAACAAATAAGAATATTCTGAACCCTGTTAATAATGTTAAAATTTGAATTAAAATGAGATATGATGTTCATATTTAATGTGTTATGTTTGCAACCATTTAATAACCATTAATACCCAAAGTTGGTGGGGTTATGGAAAAATTAGGATTTTTATGCATTTTAATGCTTGTAAACTGTTACAACATTTTGAAAAGAAATTTAACAGTAATCATCATATTTTAAAATACTTTTACCTTTTGATGGAAAAATTTTACCTCTAGGATTTATCATATTGAAGCATATAATAAATGAGCTAGATGTGTTTAATGAGCTGGAGTAGTACAAAGGCCCCTGGATGTGTTGGTCATCTGCTTCCTCTAGACCTTACATTCTGCACACCCCAGAATCAACTTACTAGCTCCCTCCTCTTCCGGTAGTTGGCTTCTACAGGTCCACTAGCGCTTGTCTTTTTAGATGAACCCAGCGCCATACTCCATGGTTCCTATAATAATTTATACTGTTTTTCTCTACTATTACCCCCTTGTATGTGATTTCTCAAAACAAAGCCCTCTGCCTTCCATCTCTAAAGATGCTTTTTCTAACATGGACTCAAGCCCCTGGACTGTGGCATCTTCATTACTATGTGGTAGATCTTCTATTCATATAAAATCCAGCTCCAAAGAGATCACTGGGAGAAGAGGTTGATATGACCCTTAGTGCCTCCAGTTATTATTTAAACCCCAGTATAATATATGTAACCATTACATTTCATATATTCTAAAATGCAGATTATTTTTCCTCCTCCTAGCATCCCTGAAATAATGACATGTCTTTAAAGTCAATGGCATATTGCAGTGTAGGTGGCAGTATTATTTCTTAGTAGGACTTATGGCAATAATGTATCTTATGATCAATGGTATTTTAGTTTCAATAAAATTCAGTTGTTATACCTAGTTTAACACAATTTTTATTTTATGTTGCTAATGAGATATGTCACATGGAACTCTATCAACACACTGACCATTATAGTTAATGCATTTTTAAAAACATTTGTTTGTTTTTGCCTCTTCTTAATGTGTTATCTCATCCATGTTTTAGGAAAAATTTTTTTAGTTTGCAGGCTCTTATTTACCAAAAATAGGTGTTTGCAAACTGATAATATGCTTTGGTATTATTCTTGACCCTGACAATGTACCAAGTTCTGGTTTCTGGGTATCATTTTATTTAGCATTTTGTTTTGATTCTTGCTTTCTTTTCTCTCTTTTCCCTACCCCTCCCAACCATTGTTTCCTTACTTTGGAAATATTGCATGGACTAAGATTCAGATAAAGTGTTTCTGAGAGAGGCTTAATCTAGGTTATGCCACTTAGTAGCTATAGAGACTAGAACAGGTTATTGTAGTTCTCTCAGCCTCTGTATCCTCATTTGTAAAAGCTTTGTTCAGTGTTTTTGGGAAGAGCAGTTAAGGTAAAGTACATGGATGTATTTTCTAAACTCCAAAGCTGTGACATTTCTGGAGATTATTAATGGCTTCAGAGGGCACCTTCAGTAATAGCTAGTTTTAACTAATTTCCTGAGCATTGGTGCAAGGTGCCCTTACATACTGAGTTAATCTAGGATGAGTTCCTTTGTTTCTACTATAGCTCATTATTGTGTTTTCTCATCCTTGATAGCACCTTCTCTAGTCTTCAGATAGCCTTTAAAAATGGAGTTGCATCAAGGTCATATCACAAGCCTGTAACAAAATGAAGGGAAAATGCACCTATCTTATAAGCCAAGTTGCTCCTTCTTCACCAGGTAACTTCCCATCCATATAGTGTCCACTCCATGCATAATTCTAAAGTAAATATTCTGCTTCTGTAATTTTGTAATCAATCTGCCACCACAGGATCAAGTACAAATTGCTAGCCAATGCAGAACTCTATTTGCTACAGTGTTCTAGGAACAATGGAACTGTAAATCTGGACGAGACTTGGAATCAATCCCCTTACTGTAATGGGTAATCACATCTAAAGCATCTAAGACTAATTTAATTTGTTCTAGTTTTGAAGACCTCCTGAGGTGATTTTTCAACTTCTCTCAGGAACACTTTCCAATATTTAGCAAATCTTATTGTCAGAAAATACTTCTTTGTACCTCAAAGTTTCTCATGCCACAGAGTAACTAATTGTTTTTTTCGCTTCCACCTTAGTGAAATGAGGTAACATTGACAACATATCATGTATTTGCTTTGTTTATAATCCTTTAATAAAAAGCTTTCCTTTGCCTAAAAGGTAACACTCAAACTCCTTGGCATGCCATGGAAGGCACATTAGAATCTGCAACTGGATAAATTTATAGTATTTACTCCTCGCATCTTCTACATGATTTGGGGTTTAGCTCTGCTAAAGTACTTTCTGAACTCTAAGAATACTATGTTCTTTAATACGTCTTGTTTTTTTGTATGTATTATTCCCTCCACTTGGAATGCCTTCCCTCCTCATCTTCCTAGTTGAGTTTTACCTTGTAAGGAAGACTTTCCTTTGCTCCCTAAGCAGTTGGTCACATTGCACTTTTTCCAAGCTTCTATCCCAGGATTTGGTTATTTAGTATGATATTGCTTTATAACTGTTTTCATGTGATTTCTTACCTTTCACTAGGCTGTGAGGATTGAAGCCTGAGATGAGTTTTATTCATATGCTTTCTATGTACGGTCACTGACTGACAATAATAGGGGATCAATGAATAAGTTGAAAAAAGGAATGAGTGAATGAATGTCACAATACTCTCCTACTAAGAGAAGCAAAAGGCTTTCTTTGCCTTAAATTAGGAGGAATATAAATATAAAAAACACAAAAGACCTGCCAAAAGCATCAACATGCTAAGTATCTGTAAAGTTATGCTAATTTAAGTTACCATTATCAGAAATTGTTGAAGGACAATTGTAAGTATGTATATCTCTTTGACAGACATCACCACAGGTTTGTATTACCATCCCTAATGTGAAAATTTTTTTTTTTTACCAAGTCAGAAAGTCAAGGATTGATGTTTTATTTTCAAAGGTGATGTTTCCATTAGTTTTTCAGTACCCATCAGTAGGACATTTTGCAAAAGCATATGGATGTTGGCAACCAGTGATATATCAGATGCATGCCATTAAAAACACTCAGGCAGTCTATCAATGCCATTAGAGGCTCTGATGGCCAGAGATGAAAGACTGAAGAGTCACTTATGCAAAACGCATGACACAGGCATAGAATTGTGATGCAAATAATCTATCATGAAGTTTTTCTGATTTTATTAACAAATAAAAATATAACTTCCCAATAAACATGTCCCAGGGAAGGTAAAGTGACTCCAAACTTGAAGGGAACCTGGGATGGAATAGCCATTTTTGTTCCCATTGTGAGGGAAATTCTTAAAATTGCCATTTACAAGGACTCGAAATTTTGTTTTCTCAACATAATCTTTTCCTCATACTATACTGATTCCTACTATTTCTAGATGGTTTGTTAATCTCTTTGTATCCTACCTACTTCCAAAAAAGATATTTGTTTTTCTTGGTTCTGATTATCCTCTGATGAAGGGGTAAATGAGTATTAAATTCATCAAGGTATTTTTTTGTGTAATTAGTTGGAGTTGGTGGGAGGGAAAGGAAAACAAAGGTCTTCTATAATTTACAAACTGAAAAATCTAGTCCCTCTCTCCAATGCTGTGGCTACTGATGATGTATTAAACACCTGTAGGATGCCCCTCTCTGAGCCCAAACATCAGAATTTAGGACATGGCACGAATTAAAACACTGGGGAAAAATAGAGAGCATTAAGGATCACTTAATTACTACCCTAAAGAAATATTATGTTGGCTCTTTGGAATAGCTATTTTCTGTTTTTAATGAGGAAAGTCAATGATGATTTCCATGTATCTGTTGGGACTTAAATTAGCTATTAAAGAAAGAGGTGAGATACAGATCTCTTGAAATTGAGAATGTAGGTTCTCTTGTGTGTAAACCTTTTAAATAAATGAGCACCAGCCCTTCTTCCCTCCCTCTCTCCCTCTTTCCCTAACTTCCTTCCTTCCTCCCTCTCCCTCCCTCCCTCCCTCCCTCCCTTCTTTCCTTCCCTTCCTTCCTTCCTTCCTTCCTTCCTTCCTTCCTTCCTTCCTTCCTTCCTTCCTTCCTTTTCTTAGAATTTGCTTTTCAGGGTTGAATACATATTTCTTCCAGCTCTCTATAACACATGCTTTTATTTTTACGAATACTGTTTCCATTGCTTATTTTACGCTTGTGAGCAGTGTTATTCTATCTGATTCTCTAATGATGTTATTAGCAAAGTTCAATTATTGGCTTTGTGCATTAACCATGACACTGGCTGTCATATCTGTATTTGGGAAGAGGCTAAAGGTTAAGGGTCTTGAGTTTAGAGTCATAGATTTTCCTTGTCATATGACTTTGAGAAAAGTGCTCAAATTTTTAAAGCATGTATTCCTAATTTATAAACACAAACATACAAATTATAACTACTCCATATCCCAATAGTACCTAATCCATAGGGTTACTGTGCAGATTTAGTGAGATAATGGCACAAATAAAGAGCATAGTTATAGTTTTTTAAAAACATCAGACACTTGACCTTTTTCATTGTTTTAAATTTGGCATTGTTTTAAACCCTGGGACTAGAAGGCAGATTTTAAATCAGAAGCTGAAAGATAGAACCTAGAAAACTGTGTGTGTATATATCATCTCTCCAGGTGATTCTGATACATAAATTATGTTTGAGAACCATCAGTTTAGAATGTTTTCTTCCCTTAAAACAGAGCCAGTTTTAATGAGTAAGGATTCCCATCCCATATTTACTATTTCTCAGAGAAGTTTCTCAGAGACCTTTCCTGGGAATTGATTCCAATTGTCACAAAATATTTTTTAAAATTGTCTTTCTAATTATCCGAGCTATAGGAGAGCATAAGATCCTTCATTGCAGCCTATGTGAAGATGAGGCCATTTGACATGGAATTCTGTCATATGTGGATATTTACGTATGCTCTTATGCCTCTTCCTTAACTGTGAACTTCAATGAGAGAACCAGAGAAGGCCTTAGTATGCATATTTATCTGTATTAAAGTAAAATGAATGGACATACATCTTATAGAAATTTCCAGGGAGATAAAGCCAGAAAAACTTTTCAGTGGGAAATTATAAGTGAAAATTCACGGCAGTTTACTCATTATTGCTAAATTGTGTTCCATAAAAACGTCATAGATAGTCTCAGGTTTAGTATGTTGTCTTGACTGATTGATGTGGAAACATCATTATAAAGCCTTTCCTATATTCACTCATGAACAAAGTTTCCCTCGCCCAAAAGTCCATTGTGTTAGTCAGAACTCTGTCATTTGTAACTGACTGAAACTCAATTCAAACTAGCAGAAAAAGGGTGTGTGTGTGTGATTTTTTTTTTTTTTTTGATTCTTATAACAATCTAGGGACTAATCTATCGCTCTGTTGTTTTGTATGGTTAAAATAAGGAACTCATCAAAGTGTAATTTCACAAATCACATGTTTTATTTCCATACAAACAGATTCTTTTGTTTTTTCAAAATGCTGATGGAGGAGAAGACTAACAAAAAAAATCTTACTGGGTACACACTCAATAGCCGAGTTGCATTAATCACATAGTGAGTGTGTTCCTATTTCATTTGGAATCCAGTTATTAAAGTCTAGCTGCCAAACTAGGAAGGAAGCAATCCTCTGTGGATGTGAAGTCAATCAAAGTTTAAGGCATAGCTTTGCATGAGAAGTTCGGGGACGAGATAGTTTGACCAACACAGCAGAGATCCAAGATGACAAGCAAAGTCCCTTGATGCTAGTGCAGTGCTAGTATTGGTGGGCTTTGGAGAACATCTCAAAGGCTGAGAGAGTAGCTCTGCCACAGCCCCAGCTTTCAATCTGTCTGTCAAAATTATGGGTTTATATGTATTTTGGAGTCTAGCAGTTGAGGCAAATAAATCACTTATGTGGTCTGATAAGTAGTGCTGTAACATCCTTGTGGGGAGGAGGGATTCTATTCCAAACTCGTATCACAGCAAAACATATGTCACTCAGTAGCAAATTATGTGTTTGGAATCATTTCAAAGCTACATAACACATGTCTTCTGGCATAGCTAGATGCAGGGGTTCACATCATGTCTTTAGGACTCAATAGCTTCTATATATCACTGAACCTTACTTTTCTTTCAGTTGGCTTCATTCTCAAGCAGGTCCTTAACTCCATTTAGCTTAGCTATCCCAGCAGAAGGAGCACCTCTTTTTCCAATAAGTCTAGTAATAGTCCCAGGAGTGGCTTTCATTTAATGTAATTTGGATCACATACTTGTTTCTGACCTACCAACACAGTTAAGAAATGGAATATGGGCCGGGCGCGGTGGCTCATGCCTGTAATCCCAGCACTTTGGGAGGCCGAGGTGGGTGGATCACCTGAGGTTGGGAGTTTGAGATCAGCCTGACCAACATGGAGAAACCCCGTCTCTACTAAAAATACAAAGTTAACTGGGCGTGGTGGCACATGCTTGTAATCCTAGCTACTAGGGAGGCTGAGGCAGGAGAATCGCTTCAACCTGGGAGGCGGAGATTGTGGTGAGCCAAGATCGTGCCACTGCACTCCAGCCTGGGCAACAAGAGCAAAACTGCATCTCAAAAAAAAAAAAAAAAAAAAAAAAAAAAGGAAAGAAAGAAAGAAAGAAAAGAAATGGAATATAGTGATTTATAAGCCCTAAGTAATATGCCAGTCCCTCTAGGGATGGGGACAACCATATCCTAAAAACACAAGAAATTGTTGAGACAGGTGGTTCCCTTAAGGAACACTGAGGCACTGATATCACAAGAGGAAACATGCTGAGCAGACAAAGACAACAAATGTCCACAGTATATCATAAGGCACTTAGTCCCTTAACCATGAAACTTCCTTCCACCATGAATATTTCACCATTGAGTCTTAGGAAGGGAAGACTAAAGTAGGAATTATTTTTGGGAGAAAACTTAGTAGTTTCAGAAGGTTTTAAATCTGAATTTTACCTAGCCTTTTCTTTTACCAATTTATGTAATTCTTGTCTACTTGTTTGCCAATATAATGGGGAAGAAGATTGAATTTATTAGAAGGCTTTTGAATGTGTTGAATGCTATATTTAATTGTATTTTCATTATCTTTTTTTTAAGGCCAGAGTGAATTAAACTTACATATAAGCCCATGGAGAGCAGGCCACAGGAGAGAGATTTGTTTTCTGGGAGTCCCTTTGGGCCAGCAGGTCCATACGTAATAATATTCCATACATTATATGCTAAGTCTCCTGCTATGGAAAAGTAGACATTCTATTTAGGTGTTAAACACACTTCCAATCAGGTGGTAGTCTCTTTCTTTGTTTTCTCCACTTTTCCGAGCAATTTAATCTCAGGAATTAGTTTAGTTTCTTGGGCTTTTTAATTTACAGCATTTTAGGTTTTTTGGAGTAGCCCCAATTTCATGCATTCATATTGCCTCAATAAAGGAGATTTGTGATATTCCATTAAAATATTTTTACTATTATGCTTGCAAATATTTATATGCAAATAACTGAACAAGTAAAAAATAATTAGACCACGATTTCTAATTTGTGCTTCATAGAATGTGGTCTCAGATACTCACTGACCCTTCCCAGCACTACTTGCTGTGGTATGTAGAGATGTGACATGGCCATTCCTCCTTAGTTGGGAATTATTCTAAGTAAAACAACAACAACAACAACAAAACCAAACCAAAAAAACCCCACACCTCTGTTGATTGTACTTCATGTGCACACAGCCTTGTGCTCCCTGTGCTTGGTAACATGACTTAAGATACATTAAATAGTAGGCATTGCCTCTGCTAGCAAGGATGGCAAGATATAGGAAGAAAGAACAATTCATAAAAGATAAGCCACAGACACCTCAAAGAGTAAATATACACAGTCCCTTTAAGTATAGGTTTGTATAATGTCTTTGCTGGACAAGTTATCAAGATCTATAAAAATTAAAATGCAAAATCCATAGGAATTTAAACAATACCAGAAAAAGACATAAAAAATTAAAACAACAGGCCGGGCGTGGTGGCTCAAGCCTGTAATCCCTGCACTTTGGGAGGCTGAGACGGGCGGATCAGAGGTCAGGAGATCGAGACCATCCTGGCTAACATGGTGAAACCCCGTCTCTACTAAAAAATACAAAAAACTAGCCGGGCACAGTGGCGGGTGCCTGTAGTCCCAGCTACTCGGGAGGCTGAGGCAGGAGAATGGTGTAAACCTGGGAGGCAGAGCTTGCAGTGAGCTGAGATCTGGCCACTGCACTCCAGCCTGGGCGACAGAGCGAGACTCCGTCTCAAAAAAAAAAAAAAAAAAAAAAAAAAAAAGTTAAAACAATAATCTCCAAGTGAGGAAGGCATTTCTAAGTATGACATGAAACTTTTAACAGCAGAAACAGATATTATACTAAATCAATATTTCTACATGATAAAACAAATAATAAAGTCAAGACACAAATGGAAAATTGTAATTTATAATCCACCCAAAGAGCTACTTTTCTTAATATATTAAAATCTCCTACAAATCAATAAGAATAAGAATAAAAAACCATTAGAAAAAGTAGACAATGTAAATAGTCGGGTCACAGAAAAGAAAGTATGAATGTTTTTTAAACATTTAAAAAGATGGTATTCATACAAAGAGATACTCAGATGTTTACCATTTAATCTCTTAGTTCGGAAAACATCAAAAAGTTTCTTAATACCTTATGTGTGTTCCGGTAAGGACAGAATATGGGGAAACAGTCACTCTTGTAAATTTATCTTAGAAATGTAAATTGGTGCAACCTCTGTGGAGGGCAATTTGGCAATAGTTACCACATTTTAAAATGCAGCTTTCCCCTGACTCAATAGTTTTATTTCTGGAAATGTATTCTCATTTGGACTTTTTTTTTTTTTTTTTTTTTTTTTTTTTGCCAAATAATGTGTATAGAAGATTGTTTATTGCAATATTGTTTGAACTAGCAAAAAACCTGAAAATAACCTGAATATCCATCAAAGAAGGACTGGGTAAAGTATGACACATCCCTCTATAGAATGCTATTCAGCTGTATAAAAGAAGGAAAGCCTATTTACATGCTGATATATAACCATAGAGCCAAGGCATGTGATTAAATGAGAAAACGGAAGGTGCAGAACATTGCATTTCTTGGCATATATAAAAGATGCTGGTAACAGAAGTTATCCTAGGAATGGGAACTAAATGGCTTTCAGACAGTGGTATTTAGGAAGCTTACTTTTTCTTAAATACTCTTGTAACTTTTGTTATTGTACCATGTGAATATACTCAACCTTCAGAAATTAATATAATTTAAAAAACAATGAAATACATCAAAGACTTGATCTAGCAATTCTACTGCTGGAAATTCATCTAACAGCATAGTTCATAATAGCAAAGCACAGTCCATCAGTAGAAGCTGTAAAAGAGAATTCCATGTGTGGTGGTATGAAATATTTCCAAGACAAATCTGTACATCAAAAAAAGCAAAAACAAGTTGCAATATATATATATATGTTATGCAACTATGAAAGTTGCAGAAAAATATTTATGTACCCATTATATATGTGTTAAGTTTTCATTTATACTGAAACTTTCATGTGCATGTAGTGTTTGCATAGGCATGGAACACCCATGTATATGGAAAGACACACAGATATTTAGGGTAGAAGGCCTGGGGGTCATGGATAGAACTAAGATTTACATTGTAATGTGTCCCTTTATATAACCTACACATTTTAAATTCCCATGTCCAGATAATCATTAATCAAGCAAAAAGGAAAACATAAAGGCAAGGACAAACATGTAGTTTTATTGTTTTGTGAACAGCTGAATTGACCTTCTGGATGAGGAGAACCATGCCGAGTTAAAATTAGCATTAAAGGGAGAGCCAAGCTCATTATGTGCAGAGCTGAAGTCCTAGAGATACATTTGGGTCCTCTTTAATTCCAAAATGACCAGCTAGACAGAAAAGACAACCACAGATGATAGATGACTTTATATTTTGAACAATAATAGGTTATTTTCCAAAGATATTCAACTTATAACAATTTCCTTTTCGTTAAAAATGTTGGACTTTTTATACCCTTCCATGAAACTTGGCAGACCAAAAAAGAGAAATTTGACTTTTCCATGTTGCCCATGATGCAAAAATCCTGAAATATTCAGAACACAAGAGACACATACAACAAGCACGATGACCTTGAAAATTCTTAGGCAGAGGTATCAGAGTCCATTTCACATAGCGGATGTCCTTTGCCAGGGAGTGAGTGTACAGCTGGCTAAATGCTGCCTCCACAGCAGCCGGTCTAGCGATGTGCATTAGCTTTTTGATTTAAAGAGAAGGGAGGGCGTGTGATGGTGGAGAGTGAGGCATGTTATTCAGGGTTAGATGGCAGAGAAGGTCCTGAAATGCAAGTGTCACGATGCGTGTGGAAGGAGCACTTTATTGGGGAAAAATACTCAGAGATGGTCGTGCCTCTGGATGTGAAAGCAAAATTCAGGTAACCCTTAGCTGCACATCAGAAGTCACTTTATCATTTTGGTAAAATTTATTTCAATCAGTAGCTGCTTTTGCTTCCTTTTCTGTGTGGGAACTGTCCAACTCTGGAGTTCCAAAGCTGCATGAAGTAGACACACATTTGCTCTTGACCATTTCCTCGTGTTACCTGCTATTTTCAATCAGGAGTCTCTCTGGTTGTGCCTCCTCTGCTTGCTTCTTGTTCCAAGACGGTTCTAGCTATAAATTCCTTGACTTCTGAAGTGGATGTTTGTGACCATCCTGCCTAGCCTCTGTTCTCTCTTCTTTTCAGTCCCCTGGGAAGCCACTCCTTTATTGCTCAGTCCATGCAGCTCTCATGATGTGGATAGCAGTGCCTCTACATCCAGGACTGGAAGCTGTAATCAACACCAGTGAGAACTCCAAATCTCCTTGGCCACAGTGATTGGTTTCTGGGTACACATGTGACCCAATGGATCAAAGCAGAACAAATCCTGGGATTGGAGCGAGAGGTTCTGGGACACACACTTTCCCAATGGACTTGAACTGGAGAGGACAGGAGCCTTAAGCAATCACACAGTACCACACAGAGCCCAAGAGTGAAGAGCACACACACTCAGCCCAAAGCAGAACCCAGAGATGCAGAGAAACTGAGTCCAAGGACACTGTGAGATCCCTGAACCTGCCAAGCCTAAAGCTGCATCAACCCTGGACATTTTGGCTTTAAGAGTCTCCCAAACCCCAAACTCTTTTTTCCTCCATCTCCTTAGACTAGCCTGGGTTTTCAATGATCTGCAAGAGAGAGAACCCTGACCAACATATCTCGGACAATGATTATAGCAGTACACCTGTATTTTTTTGTTGTTGTTCTTTCCAAACATTTTCATCTACATTAGTTGATTTCTTCTCTCAACGACCCCATACAAAGGTCAGGAGGACAACTTATACTAATCTCCACTTATATTTGGGAGAACTGAGGCTCACAGAGGTTAAATGACTTGCTTGGAGTAATCATAGCTAGTAAGAAGTAGAGCCTGTTCTGAAACTCAGGACTCTGGATTTTGTATGCTTTGCAGTGCCGCCTAGGAGGTGGGACGTGACTTTCAGTCCTTTGGCTTCCTTTCTGTCATGCACTTCTGGGCTATGAGCTTGGAGGACCTTTCGCTCCTCCTTGGAAGTGGGCACTAGGGGCCCTGCAGGCCCAGCCAGGTCAGCGTCTGGGGTCTGGTGAGAGGCAGAAAAGTGAAACTTTCCCTTGAGTTAATGAAAAATAACTAGATTATTTGTCCCAAAGGAGTGCTAGGGTAGAGCTTGTTTAACAATCAGAAATAAGCCTCTCCTGGGCAAGGAGGGCACCAAGATGCAAAGCCACACAAAGGAGCCTGAGGAGCAGTGACTGGTGGGTGCTGCAGTGGATTTAGAGGAGGAAAATGAAGGAGAAAGCATGGGCGGAGGCACTTCCCCTTCATGCTGCCCCGTTTGCTGTGAGCATCTTAACAGAATGAAGCCTGGGCACCTCCGGGTCACTGCTCAGCCTCCTGACCTGGATCTTTAAGGCCCTGGTTCTCCTCTCCCCCCTGTTCCACTTACATCATCTTTTCCCACTGCCACATACAATCAGAAATAATATAAATATTAGCCTGCTCATGGGTGAAAAGGAATAAGATATCAAATATGTTTCCATTTTTATTTTTAAAAATCAGAGGATGGAAGCCATTTTGTGATTACAAAAAAATATAAAATTTCTGCATGAGGTTTGAAATATTCTCTCTACATGTATCATTGTCTTTAAGGCATGAGGATTTAAGGTCTCAGATACCAACCCAATAGAAACAGCTGGGTAGACAGTGAAGGTGAAACAACATCGGTTAACATATTCTGTAATTAAGTAATGTTTTTTTCTTTTAAAGGATCCCTCTTCCTCATCTGCCTGCAAAAGGGACTGTGGTGGGATGTCACTGGTTCCTGGGGAGGGGCAAGGTCCTTGGTGAGTTCAGGCTCTCCCCTCCCGTCCTGTGCCTAACCTCCGCCGACCCCGCCACCAGCTCATGTTTTTTTCTTCCTCAGGTCTTGGCAGGTAGTTTGTCAAGCTGATCTTAATCAGATCACTGTGTAATTACAGAGGGACTGTGAGGATATTTTTGGTTGTCATCTTCTAACAAAATGCAGATTGCGTGGCATGTATACATAGAATTACTCTGTAATTCAAAGTAAATTGACATTTAATTTCAATTTAATTACACAGGAATTACAGGCATGACAAGATACAGTCTAATTAGGAAGCAAAGTATAAGAATCTGTTTATGGAATGAAAATCCACATTATGTCACATTTTAACAGAATCAAAATAATTTCTTTGAATTTTTGTGAAACATATAATGACAACAGTAATAATTAAAACTGCTTCTGGGCCATTCACCAGGTGCATACATATTATCTTATTTAATTCTAACGGTAACTCAGCAAAGCTGGTGTGATCATTCCCATGGTACAGAAGGGAAAACTGACATTTGGAGGAGTTAGTAATGTGCTCAGTGTCACTCAGCTCAGGAGTGGTCAAGGGGAAATTTAAGTCCCGTGCTTAGGAGGCCCATGCTTAGGAACACCGTGCTGCTGCCTCACTTGCACTTCTAGGCAGAGGAGGAGGCACGGGATACAGTGCTGGGGGCTGGCCTCAGCAGCCAGCTCTCTCTGGGAGTGTGGCCCAGAACACTGAGCTTGTTTTCCCCCTTTTCCTTTCCCTATGCTCTCTCCTTTCATCTCTACCTTTCTTCTTTTCACTCACTTAACAAATGTTTACCCAAATGCCATCCACTCTGTCAGGCATTGTACTGGCTGCTGGGTGCTGGGTGTTAAGTGCCAAGGGTGGCTGACAGTGCTCTGGCCTCATGGGGTTTCCTCTGTCCCCCTTTCCATACAGGACATCTCAAGCATCCTGTTCAACAGCTAGGATGAATAATGAACCCCAGCTAGTCAGCTGCACATGCAAGTATCAGGAGCTATCAGGATCCAATCACAAGGAGACAGAT
Organism: Chlorocebus sabaeus; assembly: GCF_047675955.1. Classification (NCBI taxonomy): domain Eukaryota; kingdom Metazoa; phylum Chordata; class Mammalia; order Primates; family Cercopithecidae; genus Chlorocebus; species Chlorocebus sabaeus. Next base: position 65,189,888 of record NC_132926.1, on the reverse strand, counting down.
ACAAGTGAGTGGGAAGGGTACACCCAGAGCCCATTTGGTGGAAGCTTTACCCTCAGGATAGTTTTTCCCACACTCAGGGTTTATGGAGCTTTCACCTCTCTTCCAGTGGAGCTTTCAATCAAAGCAGAATTTTGAAGAGAGTGTGTGTGTGTGTGTGACCCCTACCCTTGTACAAAACAAATCACAACCTGGGCCACTTCCTACCTTTCCAAGAACCAGACCTATCTAGCTTCAGTGACTGCAGAATTTTATTTTATTTTATTTTATTTTATTTTATTTTATTTTATTTTATTTTATTTTTTGACACAGAGTTTTGCTCTGTTGCCCAGGCTAGAGTGCAGTGGCACGATGTTGGCTCACTGCAAACTCCACCCCCGTGTTCAAGAGATTCTCCTGCCTCAACCTCCTGAGTAGCTGGGATTACAGGCATGCACCACCATGCCCAGCAAACTTTCTGTATTTTTAGTAGAGATGGGGTTTCACCATGTTGGCCAGGCTGGTGTCGAACTCCTGGCCTCAAGTGAGCTGCCTGCTTCGGCCTCCCAATTTCCTTCAATCTAAACGACTTCTTTAGCTTCTGCTCTCTTATCCTTCCTCTATCCCTCACTTAGTTATAATCTCTTCCTTGAGTGTCATACTTTACACTTGGTAAAAGGCTTTCCCTTAAAATAGCTCATTTGATTCTTAAGCATAAATCTGTGAAGAAGTCAAGTTAATATTTTAATCATATCCAGCTTATAGATGGGGAAGCCAATAACCAGAGATGTTCAAGACATTCATCACCTTCCACAGCTTGTCAATGTAGTACTGGTTTCAGACTCAGCTCTTCTGGGGTTAATGCCAACTTCTGTCTGGGACATCAGCTGCTGGTCCTTCACTGAAGCCCTCTTTCCTCTTTCTTCTTGTTACCTCAAATTTCAGCATTTGCATATCGCCTATGTAATTGTTTATTTAATTTTTTCTTTAAACTGATTTAAAAATATTTGAATATATTTATTTTAAAAGATAATTTCATATGACTCCTTCCAATGGACAACCAGCACCACTTAACAAAAAGAGAAGGTAAATATAAATCCAAATATGAAATGAAATGAAAGATTATCATTAGATCACAACTACACTGTTGCTTGCTGAAGGTTCTTATCCTGATTCCAGCTCTTTGTTGAAAATTGAACTTTGCAAGAGTGAGAGGACTGTTAAATGTCTACTAACACCAAGCAGAGAGTTGCTCCTTAATGTGACAGGCAGCACTAAAAGAGAATCAAAAGCAAAAGACAATGTTTTCACTATGCAGTCAATGTTTTTGGATGCTCTCTCTGTATCCTACTCAAAGCATCTCAAATCACGTACCATGGTAAACGCTGTTCTGGCCTAACCACTCTATGTCACATAAACTTAACCTTAGTTATCCCTACCAATAATGCCTAACAGGTTGCATCTTGACTTCGAGGTTCAGTGGAAAGATATTAACCTGGTGCAGAGTAACCCAGTGCCTGGGCCTGAGTCTTTCTGGGCCTTTCATCAGCCAGTTGGGGTAGATGACCTTGATTTATTATAGAAATTTTGTAGATTCATGTGTCTAACAGAGAAATATACCTTATAGAAAAAGTGGGCTTCTCCTGGGTTTGGGAAACCTTGGTGAGATTACCTAACCTCTCCAGGCTTAGATTTTAGCTTCCCATCAATCAGACTTTCAAGGTTTACATTTTGTTTGCTTATGGAAAATAAAAGTTCTCGATGGTGAAAAATGGAGCATTTTGAGAAGGACATCAAGTGTCTCCTTGAAAACATGTGTTGATGAAATGTAAATGATGTTGTAAATGAATCAAACCCAATGGATTAATCAAATCATTAACATATCAATCATTAACAAGTGGATTTTATTTTTTAAAAATCCAATGAAACTGCTTCTGCAGATAGATCAGAAATTCATATATTACGCTGCCTTAAATCTTTTCTGGAACAAAGAAGGATATAAATAAACATAAATTAATAATACAATGATAGCAATCTTGTCCCTCATTGTAATTTTAGATTTTAAAGTGAAGAAAAGACTTAGGTATGGAAAAAAATATTTCTGTTTGTTGGATGTGCTCAATCTGAATACAGCCAGGGAGTTCCATATATCTGATACATGGCCACAGTTGTAGCTCCTAAAATCCTCACTCCCTGTTCAATTGCTTTCTTAGCCTCATGAAAATGAAATCTAGAAGGAAGCAACTCGCTTCTAAGGATACACTTAGAATTCATCTTAAACGTGCAGGAGATAAAAATCAGAGAATGCATTGCTCTACCTTTGCCATTTCATCAGTTTTAAAAGATTGTATATAAACAACAAATCTGAACATACAAAGGGGTTAGTTAATCAAAAAAAGATCAAAAGCAATGAGAATCTCTCCACATAGAACACAGTGGCGTAGGGACAGGAGCTCTATACAGAAACGATTTGTCATGAACAGGTGAGGACAGAGAAAGTAAACAAAGGAGAGAGCAATTCTAAAGAGTAGGAAGCTATTCACCGGGTCACACATCCCCTGCCCTTGGAATTAGGAAAGAAATCCACCATTCTGCCCTGTGTCAGAAAGAGGGAAAAAGCGTCTGCTGCCAGCTCTGCCTGCCTTTGTGCAGGGCATGGGTGTGGGAGTAGAGAAAGGGTGATGTCCTCCTCTTTCTGGTAATGCTGAAGGCTCAGTCAGTCTGCAAAGTGGCAGTTGTGGGAACTCAAGAAGCTCACTGTGCTATTCAGTTAGAAGCCAAAATGTCAAATTTATTTTGGTCATCTCTCAGTAACCCCTCTCACTTGGCAGCCCCCCCTCTTTAATTTCACTCTCTTGCCTGGTTACCTCAATAAGAAGATGCCCCATTCTCTCTGGATCTGAGACTCTTGCCTCCCTCTCTCTTAGCTCTCAACAGAAAATATCCATGCCATGTCCTAGGCCTATGAGACCACAAAGTTGTGCTCTCTGATATCCGCACAGATAGGCTAGTAAGTGGTGCTTGTCTTGTGGGGAGAGCAGTGGGGCTTAGAGTGAACAGGGCGGCTCATACTCTGTCGAGAGCAGGCAAGTTGAAGAAATTGCTAACCTCAGAGTTTGCCCAATATAACGCTTATGTGGGGAGGTTTCCATCAGCTGGAACAGCTCCCAGTTCAAAACCTTTGCCAGGTCTGTTAAAGAACCTGATAAAGGCAGTGGAGTTCAGGTCTTAATGAGTATAATTTATATGGTGTGCTACCTCTCCCCTTGAACCTACCCCCCAAAAGGAAAATAAAAAGGATTTGCATTCTGAAGGGGGTCCTAATTACCTGAGATAAAAAGGATGTTCAGAAAACATATTTAGGACAGGAAAGCTGGTGTGTAAGAAAATGTGTACCCTCAGGTCACATACTAGCCATCTACAGCAAAGCCATAGAATTGACACTCAAGTCACACTTCCATTTTCTGTCCTTGTACCCTGGCCTATTCTCATGGCACCTTTGCTCATGGCTCCCAGAATAATCCACTGAACATTCCTCTTCAGCCTGGAATGCCTGGCAGTCCCTGTCCATCATTTGGAATTGCATGGGAGATAGAAGCTAGAGGCAATTCTTTTATACTCAGAGCAGATGCTGTTTGAGACTGAGTGAGGCAGGAGTGCACTCCAGAAATCTTCAGAAGGCCTTATTGACTCTCCACCACCACCACCACGGAAGTCCCATGTTAAGCAATCTCTTTACTTACACAAGAGGCCATGTTGCTATTTATCACCAGACCCCAAGGGAAAATTGATTCAGATGGTAAGTATGGTCAAAAGGGACTGATCTGAGAGTCTGCAGGTCTGGATGCTAGTCTTAGTTCCTCCATTTCTTTGTTATGGAACCTTGGCCAAGTTATTTAATTTCTCTAGACCCTAATTTTCTTACTATTAAATAATCTTTCCAACTCTATCATTGTGGTGGGGTCAGAAAAGATAGTAATTAGGCCCATATATCAGAGTTGTGTGAGGTTCAAAATGAGATGCAATATGTATGTCTTGGGCAAACTCAACATCACTTCACACATGTACAATCATTCTTCTCTGGGTTTTTCCAGAGTTAATGTCCAATGCTATGGAAAGTTGAGGAAGCCTGTTTTTGTGAATTTCTAGTATCCTCCTGAATCCAACGGAAAAAATCAGTCTACTTGTAAATCTGTATATTTCACATAATGGAGGATTATTTTTGTGCCAAAATAAAAGTTTTCTTATTTCAGAACTTGATAGAAATAAAATGAAGACTGCAAGAACATTAAACGTTTAACCTATGATTTTCTTGCTCTTGAGAAAGATTTAAAAAAACAATGCATTGTGTTCTGTTGTCCTTTGTCGATGCATAATTAAAGATTTCTTTTTACCATCCAAGATAATTTCAAGTCCAGTAGGAATAAATATTACCACTCTGTTACAAATGTGCTAAATTCATGTTTTAATAAACTGAATTTACTTAAGCTGCCTGGTTCTTGCAAAATTAGAAATTATAAACATATGCTTTCCAGGAAAAGTAGTCATTTGCCTCACTTTCATCTGGACTAAAATACGATCATTTCCCCAGCAAAGAGGAAAAGAAGCTGGGCTATATTTAGCACTGCTTGATGATCCTGGGGCCAGCTGGCAGCATAGAACGTAAAAGAGATTTGGATGCCGGGTGTGGAGGTAGCCTCAAGACTGGACTCTTAGGGAAGGCCTCCAGGGCTCCCCACCTTTGGAGATCCGCAGACCACATCTATTTTTCATCCTTGACTTGATCCTGAGAAGCCCAGCAGATAGTTAAATCTTATCTGTGAAGTCGTGTTTTGAATGTATTAAGAGACTTCTTTCAAAGCATGGTGAATCCTTTATAAAGGAAATTGTCACTTCTAAGTAATAATTATTCTTCATTTTCATAATTATATATCTAGATTAAAGCTAGAAACATATCTGAAAAAGGTTGCCAATGGATAGAAAAATGTTACTCAACAAATAAGAATTCTGTTTACAATGTGGAGTCACATCGCTGTCATTAATGGAAAGTGACTACAGTCTTTGTTTTAATAAAAAGCACCAGGTGAGTCCCTGGGACTGGCTTCCAGCAAAGAGGGGCATATCTGACGGAAGAGGGCAAAGGCAGTTTCCTAGAACAGAAAACTGTCTACCTGAACCATCTGCATTCCAAGAATTTTTCCACCCAGTCAGTGAGCCCTAGGGAGTGAGCAAGTTTGTATGTTCATATTTGTGTATGTGGGCCTGTGTGCATGCATGGGTAAGCATGCCCAGATATGTGCATGTGTGTGTACTGATTTGTATGCAAGTGTGTATACTTTGTGGGCTTGCCTGTGTGGTTGTGTGCATGTGTATAAGAGTGTGTGTGTATGTGTGTACCCACATGTAGATGCCTACATCTGTCTGAAGGCAGTGAGTGGACAGAGGGAAGGAAGGAAGCTCTCTTTTATCCTTTCTTTCAGTGCAGATCAGCTTCTACAGCTGCAAAGTTAATGAGTCTGGCATGGTGCCTTTTCTAAAGTATAACTCAGTTCCCAGACTCACAGAATTAGAGGGAAAGCAAAGGAAGAAAAAAGAAGATTAGTAGGTTTAGTAGAAGGTAAGTTGCTATTACTATATTCTATAAACATAAAATTGTCCCATTAAAATGATTCTGAGTTAGTGTGATACAGTCCTAAGGAAAAAGGTTTATGAAGAACCTCCTCAGAGACGAGGAGAAAACCTCAAAGAACAGTTAGCATTGATTAAAAAGCCATGGCCTGGAGGGCTGAGGGCAACACTGGCCTTGGAAACACAGTTCATGCTGAGTGATAAGATAGTGAACAGTTCCATGTAAGCCAGCTGGCTGGTGCTGGGCTTCACAACACAGCATTTGAAGAGGTTGCACGTCTCATACTTTAGATGCTGAGTTTTATTTTAGCAGCCCAGGATTTGAATTCCTAGCTCCATTACTTACTTGCAGAGAGACTTCGGGCAAGTTACTAAATTTTCTCTGAACCTCAGCTTCTTCATCTATAGAATGGAGATAGTGATACCTTCCTCTCAGGCGTGTTGTGATAAATTAAATGAGATAAATCAAGGCTCATGAAATGTCTTCCCCTTTCCTTTATGGATTCTATACTTTGGTGAGTAGTTTTATAAGAAATAGCTGTCAAAAAAGAGGTTCCCTTATATTACCTAGTTATCACTCCCTGCAGGAACGGTCAGAAAATTCAGGAGCAACACAGTCATTTGAGTTATGGCCATCTTTAATCTAATCAGGATCAATCAAGAATCATTTAGCCCCTAGTGCTGTCTGTGTTGTGTCCCTGGGGGTCTCATCCCTAGTCAACACACATTTAGTCAGTGGTGTGTAGATGAGGGGATGTCAAGCAAGAAAAGGCACTGTGGTTCCAGGGTCAGGAGACACCACTGGCCCTTCCGCTCCTGATTATTAATCTCTCTAGATTTCTGTCAGCAGAACAGTGCCTTTTACAGAAGACACCAGCTTTCATGTCATGTAGGAGTTAAGAGCATGGCTTTTTGCCTTAGCCTGCCTTGATTCAAATCTTGGCTCTGAAGATTACCAGCTAAATCATCTTACCAAATTATTTAGTCTCTCTGGCTTCAATTTCCTCATCTGTAAAATTATAATAATAATAATGCTTACATTATAAGATTGGATTAAATACATTTATATGTGTAAAGCGACTGGCTCACAGTAATTAACAAACATTTGCTTTGACTATTAGATGATGATGGTTATTATAAAAACAAAAAAAAATTCCTGATGCTGGTCTGTGGGCATATCTTTGGTCTGCTGAATGCATTTGAGGAGACATGAAACTATGAAGCCTGAAACATTTTTGGATAATGTATCCCACAGTCCTAGAGCCAAAAGTGCTTACAGCTACCCAAGCCAACAACCTTAAAAATAATACCTAGACCAAACTGAAAAGGAAAAAATTACAGGAGATTGTTTCTTTATAGCAGCCTGGCAATATTGGTTTATATTCTCCTATATACTCAGTGGGGGAAAATAAGGAATGTTTTTCTATTACTTTTTTACTTCCAACCAGTCTTCGTCTCCAAACTCACAATCAGTCAACACATCCATCAAGAATCTCACTGCCAATGAAATGAAGAACATATTTTCCTTTTATAATCAAGCTGTATGGTCTAGTGGTTAAAACTACAAGCTTTGGAGTTAACTGCATCTGAGTTTGATTTGAGACAAATTACTTGAACTCTCTGAAAGTCCATTTCCTCATCTTTCAAATGGGGTAATGATGGTGCCTGCTTTGCAATACTGTTGTGAGGATTACCTGATAAAATGCACATAAAGCTCTCAGAACAGGGTCTGGAATTTACTAATCATTCAGTAACTCTTCATTTCTACAATGTTTTGAAAATAGTGCCAAGCGGGGCTTGGGCTTGGGAGCTGGAAGTCCACGAATATGAAAGGCATCAAGTGAAGTTGTGATGAACCTGGCCAGCCTCCAGACAGGAAAACTCATCACCCTCATCTCAGAAAACAAAGCCCACGCAGAGGTTGTCCTTCCCAGCATGTCTTCCTCTAGGGCAGGATCTGTAAAACCAGGAGCAGGACTGGCTACATAATTTGCAGGGCCCAGTGCAAAATGAAAATGCGGGACTTCTTCAGAAAGTACCAAGGATTTCAAGAAGGCAGCAACAAAGCATTAAACTGAGTGTGGAGCCCTGCTGAGCCCAGGATCCTATGCAGCTTCTCAGTTTGCATGCCCCTGGAGCCAGCCCCTAGGAGTGAAGGAGAGTTGGGGGGAAGGAGGATGGGAGAGAAAATCAATTCTACCTTAGGAAAAAAATTCAAGTTTGTTTTAGAGCACAAGAGCCACGTTCAAGTACACCCACATTGGAGTCCACCTGGGGACACACATTTCATAAACCTGCTTCTTGAGAGGTGTGTCCCTCACTGTGTAAAGGACAGGCAAGCCAGGGGCTGCTCATTTGTTTAGCTTTGCAGTTGCCAAAAGCAAGGCCAGCATTTTAGGGCCACAGTGCAAGATAAAATTTATAGGCTCTTTCCAGCAGCCTGTGCTTTACTCAGGGTTAATCCGGTATATTAGAGGAGCAGCAAGGACGTGTGAAAGACGCCTTGGAAGGGCTCCATGTCGCAGCCTTGACTCCTCATAAAACGGACTGTCCCTACCAGTCTCTGGCACAACTTCTACAATACATCAGCCTAAGGAGGCAGAGGCAGGCTCCCTGCCAGTCTCCCAGCATTCACTTCATTTGCTGTGGTTGAAGCACCAGTACTGACTCCCCTGAGGACTTTCAGGTTTTCCAGCAAATTCCCGGCCTGGGATGGAAGACAGCAAGGGCTTTGTGGGAAGATGTCCTGGGAGCAGGGGAAAGGAAGGCCTCTGGGGTTGAGGAGCTGCAGGGGTAGGCGCTGGAGGGAAGAGACGTTGAGAGAAGGAGACTGGGCAGGGCAAGTTATTAATCAACACACCGCTAAGTCTCCTTGCCAAGAATACTCACTCCTAAGCTGCCAAAAGACCTGATGGAGGAGTTGCTATCTGAACTCCAAGCAAGTATTCACTCATGTGGTTAGTTAGAGCAATTAAAAACAATATGCAGGTTATGGTAGAGAATAATGCATCCCATGGTCCAAAGTCCTTTCAAATACCAATGATTGATGATGCATCAGCTCATTTGTGTAATATAAGGAATGGTATTTCAGTTCTTCAAGACATGGAATGGAGTTCCCTCCCCCATATTATCTCAAGAGCTGCACCAGTAAAGAAATATTCCTGTGCCTTTTTATGTCATCTTGACACTTGGAATGAATTGACAAGACCCAGCACAATTCATCTCTTCTTCAACCCTTTGTTGCAATATCCATGGGATTCAGCTGTGCAGCTGAGCCAGCGAATGGTATATGCTAATCCAGGTTTACTGAGATCTGAAATCCAGGTGTGTGCTTCTGAGCTTATATGCGCTGGAAATTTTTCTGCAGAGTTTGTTGCAGTCTGTGTAAGGCAGAATTGGAAAAACTTGGCTATAAATGACACCTGCATGATAGATAAGCAGGCTCCTTTGTGGAAAGGGCAGCCCATTTTTGAACAGGGACTGGATAGAGGATTGCTGGAACTGTGCTTACCTCTTCTTTTGGCCATTGTAATTTTGTTTCTGAAGAATATTTAGGACCTTTATAAGAATGTTTTACTCTTGCCAAGAAGAAGCAGGTTTCTGAGGCTTTGGGGTTTTCAAATTATGGTTTCTCTGTTAATTTTTCAGAAATTAGTATCTTGAAAAAGTATTTTAAGAAGGTTTTGCTTCAAAGATTCTTGCTCCCTTAACAGAGTAATTCATGGCTGACATAGATTGTAGAAGACCCTTCGAACTCCTCTGAATAAAGATACTAGAGACCATAACAAATAGGATGAACCTATGCAAGATGTGCTTTTAAATCATTCTGTGAATCAAAGCTATTTAACGAACTCTCTACCAAAAGATTATTGAGAAAACCTTCTTTGCATTGGTTGGAACATCCCAAAATTAAATATAATTTATAGTTACATTGCAAACAATTGTTTATTCAAGTGAGAGGCTAATGTAAGTCAGAATAATGAACTGCATAATCTGTTAGACTATTAAAGGTGATGAAGTATGTTTTTACGTCAACTGTTTATCGTAAGAAGCACAATGAATTGCAAAGATTATTAAATCCAGACTGCTGCCCAGAGTAATGGTAAAGTTGAGGAAACCTGGGAAAGAAGTTGGGTCCACAGGGAAATGCTAGGCCAGGCTTTACCTGTTTTACAGCCTTGACAACCAGCTCGCCTCTCCTCAGGGTCGTTTTGGCCCTGGAACTGGTCCTTTCCAGGGTAAGCAGGGGAGAGTGAGGCTGAAGAATATTTTGTTGATGGATTTACTATAAATGTACTCAATCTGGTAATGATGAACATTTTGATGTTTGTTGATCATCCTAACATTTTGAACATCCTGCTCTTTTGTTACTATAAACAACGCAAAAAAGAACAACCGCATATGTATGCCTTGTACACTTTTTGGGTTTGTATGTCCTTAGAAGAGCCAAATTCTTGTTTCGTCAATGTGTATGTGCGTTTCCTACTGCCAGTTTGCCTTCCAAAGAGGTTGTACTAATATATACACCTGCCAGAATTTTATGAGAATATCTATTACTTCACACACATGCCAACACAGCATGCTATTCAACTTTTGGATCTTCATTCATCTGTTAGGTGAAAATGGCATCTCAGGATAGTGTTCATTTGCATTTATTTTCTTATGAGCAAGCCAAATATCTTTTTATAGGTGAGAAGGCCATTTTGCAATTTGTTTTTCTGTAAACTCCATTCATGTTCTTCATTTCACTCTTTGGTTGCTGATCTTATTAATTTTCAAAAGCTCCTTATATATTAATAAAGTTATCCCTTTGTCTATCATGCATGTTTCAACTACTTTCCTTAATTTTTCACTTGGTACCTTTGTTAAGGTATTAGTGCTTTATTTTGCAATGCAGACATTTTATGCGGTAACATTTTCAACCATGTTAAATGTGCTAATTTTTTAGAATGGAGTAAGGACACTGTGGAATAATAGTGAGAAATGCCACCCATTCAGTATGTGGGGTGCTTTTCCTCAACATGGTGACTTCCAGAAACATCTGAACAGGTGTCACCACGTCTGCCATTTCACACACCATCCATGGCTGTCATACATTGCGTCTCCCAAAAAACAGACTCTGAGGCAGCACTGTATGTGTAGGAAGTTTATTGTGAATTGCTTCTGGGAACAGCATTAGTCTGAGGAAAGCAGGGAAGGGGGCCCTCAACTGATCCCATAGGGGGCCCTGGAGCTGGGATGGCCCTTCAGAGGTGTCTCAACTAAAGCCAAGGTGGAAGGGGCTTGTACTCCGCATAAATCTGTTCTTGAATGAGGGATGCCTCCAGGGAGGGAAGGCACCCTTGGGTGCGGCAGCTCCCTTCAGCTGAGGACAATTCCCCAAGAGGGACTAGGCTGTGAGACGTCAGTGGCAATGCTTCCAGCAACTGGAAAAAACCCTTGGTCCTGAAGGGGAGGGCCTGGGTGGCATGCCCAGTACTCATTCCACCGCCTCTTCCGGCTGCCCCCTCTCAATTTAGACAGAGTTCTAGAATCTTTAGGCTTCAGAGCTTTGCCAACTTATGCTCTCTTCAGGTTTACACTGTTTAAGTACCTTTTTAGTGCAAAGAGGGCCAGTCACACAGCCATTGGCCTGAGAGTTTTTTCCTCTCTTTTCTCCTGGGGTCTTTATGGTTCTTCGACACCTTGCACAGAGATGTGAAAATGCTGTAAAAAGGTCCCATGCTTGCAAATAAAGTGAACCAGACACAGTAATTAAAGAGATGAAGATGGCTGCAAATTTAGGGCTTTTAGGAGATTTTGGCTGATGTGTTTCAGCAGTGATGGAAGGAGAAACAGGATTGCACTTAATTAGCCCCAAGTCCCAGGAGGCCTTTGCTTTTCCATGCCTGTTACCCACTGAGCGCCATCACACCGCTGAGCTGGAAGCTCCTTTCTGGACGGTTTGATAGGCATTGCAAATCCTCTCAGAGGGCCCCTTTCAGAACCCACAATAGCGCGCCTAGCAAAACATCACCACATGTGCATAGTACCACTTCCTTTTTAGGGCTGCTGGCTCTTACTGGAATCAGGTTTTCCTGGTGCTTGCTTTGGCTCCTGGCCACCAGCTGCTCCTGTGCCTGGAACAGGGCAGACAATGAAGAGTGGAGACCGTAGCAGATGCTGCTGGTGCCCTGCCCACATCCCCTGGGCAGGCCCTGCTCTGTAGGCTCCTAGGGCTTTGCTCGGTTCTCAGAGTTAATGACCCTGGAGGCAGCCTCATTCAGTAACTTGGATAAATACCCCAGCTTCCCTACCCCTAGAGTGGGGCCAGTCTGAGGCTTGCTGTATGGAGTTCCCCAGGCTTTCCGGCAGGATTGCATCCCGCTTGCTCACAGGAAAACCTGCTTATTAGCAGACTGTATTTTGGCCTCCTTCCTTTCCCCCACTTCTCTCCCCTACTCCCCTACTGCTATTTCCTGGGATCACTTCCCAACTCAACTACCGGCTCTCAAATCCTTATCTGCCAGAGCCAGACAAGTGTCAAGGTGTAAACGTTGCCAGGCAAAGGGTTCCATCTGGGAAATCGTGTTGAAAAGTATATGTCCTGCCTTCTCCCCCATCTTGTCCATCCGAAGCAAAAACGTCCAACCAACCCAAAACAAGCAGACAAGAACAACAGCAATAAAAAAAATCAGCAACATCTGTTATGTTGTCCACAAAGGACATGTCCTAATTGTCTGAACTGGTCTATGCAAATGTGTTAGTTCTTACATTGCTGGCTTCAAAACTACTTTCCAGGCAGAATTCCAGTTACTGATTCTTAACTTGCGGTTTGCATAATCTTCTTGATTCTTGACATCACACCCAGCGCATTGTCAGCTTATACCCACCAGGACAGAAGGGAAAGGGGGTCTTTGGTGATGAGTCCAGTATTACTTCCAGCCACTCAGAGCCTGATTTTGATGAACTGCATCTATGAATGTGCAATTATTTTCTCTATGTCCATATCAATACTCTGAGCTGATAGAGATTAAAAGGGGAAAACAGAGCTCCAGAGTTTTACAACTCCTGCTGGAGTTGCAATGTGTGTTCCTATCTGTCTGTTTGATTGGAAATTCAAATCATCTCACATTTCAGGCAATTGGTAGCCTCATAAGGTACCAAATCTGACAGTTTATGGCTCAATCTGTGTCTTGCTGTCTTTAAAGGAAAGGTAGTAAAAATTGAAATTATGGAAAACAGATAAATGCCAAAGTCCTGGGATAGTGCATTTTATAATGATCACGTCTGCTGCAAAGTGCCTGAAAAATGGCTTTGGAAGGCTGCCGGTGCCGCAGAGCAGCTCACACAGTGAAGCAGAGCTGGACAGGAGAGGACGTGAGATGTGAGCATTTCCCACCACATATTCACCTTGTGTTGATGAGTGTGACTGCTCCTCTCTCCCTTTTGTTTTTTGTTGCAGCTGTTCGACATCTTTCAAAGCACGTGAGATTCCTGTCTATCTCCACCCAGCTTAGGAAGGAAAAAGGAAATGGACAGGCGCAACAGTCAGCGGGGCTGGTGTGTGTGCCGGGGAGAGAGAGGTGGAGAGAAGATGTGCAAATCGCAGCAGCTGCTCTGATTTTTGTGGTTATCATGTGCTTTGATATTGGATCCTTGTGGCAACTTTGCCTGGTAGGTCGGGGGGGCAAATTAGAATTTCAAGCCTTAATTATATGATTTGAAATGATAAAAATAATCATGAGAAAGAATTAATAATAATTGTTAAATTAAGTATGAACCAGGGACTGCAGTCGGTGCACTATGCAGAATATTTTACTTAATTCTAACAACCCTCAGGGGGAGGTATTAATATAGTAGCATTCCCATTTTAAAGATGAGGAAATCAAGGTTCAGAGAGAGCACAGGACACGGTCAAATGAGGTCCAGGTGATCAGACTTCATGTGCAGTGGTCTGATTTGAGTTAGAGCTGTGTTCAATCTAGAACAACTTTTTCCCAACCAAGGGAGGGAATGGAGTGATAAGCCTTGCCTCTCTCCTTCCTAGGTGTGCCTTTTTCCACCACCCAGACTCCTGGTCTCTTCTTTTTCACTCCTACCTGCCTAGCTGGCTGTCAAGTCCCTTCTGCTCATTAAACTATGAATAGCTCACAATGCTTGACAGGAGGCTTCTTTCAGGGGTTTTGCATTTTCACCTGAAACCCCACGCTAAAACCAATGAGCTCCAAGGACCACTTCATGGTGTTAAGGGATTGTTGGACAGCTGAGCCTTGTATTATTTGGGTTCCTTCACAAGCCAACTCTGTGTCAAGAATGTATTGGGAGGTGAGGGAGACCCTGGCAAGGGATTGAGGGAGTGGAACAAGAAAGGGAAGGCAGCCATCGAAACTTGCTGTAACCTTTGTGGGCTAACGGAGTTTAATCCCCACTGAGAAACCCTGGTAGACATCTGCTCTTATGAGGAAGCATACACCTCAGAATTATCCTGTTCAAGGGGCCAGGAAACTTGCATATTTATATGTATTCCCCTGGTTGTGGTTGAGGGCTGCTGTGTTGGGGAGTGTTAATTCCCAGCAGCTTCTGGCCTGGCATACAGGCGGCAACATAAGCTTCCATGGCTGGAGAAAGCCTCAGGCAGAGAGAAGCAGGTGCTGGCACTGGGAAATCAGGTTAGAAGTTACTGGCACAGAAAGGGCAGGGGATATAGGCAGGCATTGGGCTACTGCCTGACCTGCTGCAAGCTTCCTTGGAGTTCTTAAAACCACAGGCCTTGAAGTTAGGAGTTTCAATCTGAATGGACATCTCCCTTAGCTTCTAGAGGACACCAACATGTTTTTGCCTTCTAGGCAAAAAGATAGTTAAAAGAACAAAGGGCGATTATTGGACGCAATTGGACATGGTGTTCAGTGTGTGTGTGATAGTGATGGTTATATAACTGTCTTCTAAACTTGAAGAAAATAAAAATGGTACCAGTTGGGGTTGGGCGTGGTGACTCATGCCTGTAATCCCAGCACTTTGGGAGGCTGAGGCAGGTGGATCACGAGGCCAAGGGATCGAGACCATCCTGGCTAACACAGTGAAACCCCGTCTCTACTAAAAATACAAAAAAAAAAAAAAAAAAAAAAAAAAAAGCTGGGCGTGGTGGCACGTGCCTGTAGTCCCAGCTATGCAGGAGGCTGAGGCAGGGGAATCGCTTGAACCTGGGAGGCAGAGGTTGCAGTGAGCTGTGATCACACCACTGCACTCCAGCCTGGGCAAGAGAGTGAGACTCCAGCCTGGACAAGAAAGTGAGACTCCATCTCAAAAAAAAAAAAAAAAAAAAGAGGTACCAGTTTTGTGTAGTTCAAGTGTTTTCTACAGCTTCCCTTTTCTTCTTAAGAAGCTTTGATTTAAAGGCCAGAAGATCCTATTATTGCCTCTAAGTCTTTTATAATACAGTTGAAATTGTCTACTGCTCTGCATGACAGTAACCAATTCTAGGTACTCTACTTTTTAATGCATGCATTTATTTAAGTGACAGTAGTATGGGGTCTCTGTGTTTGATTCTATATGACTACTTTAAATGATAGTTACAGCATTTTTTAATCTACTCATTTTAATGATTCTTTTGTGAAATAAATGGGTAGCAAGCATTCGCTACACAGAAAACATTGCAGCCTCTATCTGAACCAAAATGATTTTTTAAAGAAGCAAAATAACTAATTCATTCACTACACAGCTGTTTTTGGAAAGAGTAGTTATTTGGCTGAATTTAAATGCTACCCTCTTCTGCAAATTACTTGTGTGTGTATGTGTGTATGTATTTGCATAGTACAGATAGATATTAGCTATTGTTATCCATTAACAAAAAATAGGCCATTAAGAAAATTTCTAAAAAGTATATCTGTACTGGATATCTGTGAGGATTTGGGGGAGGTTGATCTCTCCAACATTCATTTCTGTTTTATTTTGTTGGAATATCCCCAATGTCTGTAGATATTTGTAGCTTGGTCTTTCATCTCCACCTTCTAAGAGGCAGACCAAATGCATTACCTTGGCTGGGGCAATTGAAAGTTCCAGGTAAGATTTCCCAGCTTGAGCCAGCAATACAAAGAGAAAGTTTTGGTGCACATCCCCTTTAGGAGCCTCAAGTGAGAGTGATGGTGGATGTACAGTGGCGACAATCACAGAAGTAGTGTTCAGCCATAATGGTGTTCTGGTGATTTTGTTTCCTGTTTATTGTCCCTCTGGAGTTGCCTCTATATATTCACTGAAATAACAATTGAGAGATTGCTCTGAACTAGTTACTATTTAATATTTCAGATGTGTGGGATACAGAAGTAAACAAAACTGATATAGTCCCTGGAATCATTCCTAAAAATAATCCTAAATCTCTCTCTTTGCACCTAGGACTTTGCAAAGTGATGTTACAGGGTCTCCCAACAAGAGGCAGAATCTAATTTTCTTTTAACCCTTTTGGAGTTGAATTTGGGTTGGCTAATGGAACAGTCACAAATGTGACACACTCAGAGGTATGAAGGGTAATTGCTCACTGCAACCCTGTTGTGCCAGGAACTCTGAGCACCATATGAATAAGCCTAAGTGGGCTGATTAGAGGATAAGGGGTCACATGGAAAAAAATTCAGCAGCCCAGCCAAGGGTCAGCCTGCTCTCTGCTGACCCCATTGATAAACTCAGATGAAAACTCTTCAGTCAAGATCAACCAAGCCTGCCCCAGATCAGAGGGACCACCCAGCTATGGGCAGCTCTCATTGCCAAACTATAGAATTATGAACTATATAAATTGTTGCTGTTTTTATACACTAGGTTTTGAAATGATTTATTACTCAGCAAGGGTCTAGTGGGTGGGTAGTCTAATATAGATATATTATATATACATGTAACATATATATATATAAATCTAAGCTAATGAAAACTGCTATAAACATTTAAGAAGAGAAAGGAAGAAGAGCAATCAGGAAAGCATTTTCTTAAAAACATACTTGAAAAAAGTGAGGGACTGAGACTGTGGATGCCTGCAGAACAACTGTTTCAGAGAGGGGAGGCAGTAAGTACAAATATTTTGAGGCAGGAGCATGCTTGGTATATTCAGGGGAAGATGAGCAGTCCAGATGTGAACTAAGAGAAAGCCAGAGAGTAGGGAGGGAAATGCAGTGAGAGAGTGATATGGTTTGGCTCTGTGTCCCCACTATAATCTCATTTTGAATTGTAGCCTCCGTGTGTCAAGGGAGGGACCTGTGATCTCCACGTTTCGAGGGAGGGAGGTGATTGGATTATGGGGCTGTTTCCTCCATGCTGTTCTCATGATAGTGAGTGAGTTCTCAGGAGATCTGATGGTTTTATAAGGGCCTCTTTCCTCTTCACTTTCTCTTCTCTCTCCTGCTGCCTTGTGAAGAAGGTGCCTGTTTCTCCTTCTGCCATGATTGTAAGTTTCCTGAGTCTCCCCAGCCATGTGGAACTGTGAGTCAATTAAACTTCTTTCCTTTATAAATTACCCAGTCTTGGGCAGTTCTTTAAAGCAGTGTGAAAGTGGACTAATACAGAGAGGTAGACAGGGACCAGTAATTACTGCAGAAGATGGAACACTGAATGCATGTTTTCAGAATAAAAGTGTGTGCTGAGACACATCGAGTGCCTGAGCACCACCTGTGCTTGGCCAGACCAATGGTAGAAAATGATCCAGGAAGTCAAAATGAGCAGGTTCAGCCATCTGGAAGGGTGTGAAAGTGGTATGGGGGTGGGGAGGGGAGGCAATGAAGCAATTGAAAAAAGAACAGTTGAAAAATATAATGGACAAATAAATGTATTTATATTCTACTAGCTCTTTGCTTCCCGTGTACAAATCAACAACTTTGCAGATATTTTTCCTCCAGGAAACCTTAAAATCACATATTAGATGTCCCTTACTGACATGTTTTTACATGCCTTTCTTCACCTCTTATGTAGTGATTCGTGTGTAACTAGAGACATTATTTTTAATTTTAGGCCAGGCATAGAGTAATTAGGAAGATAAATCTGTTACCTGAAAGAATCGATCCTTTTACTCTTTGCAATGTCAAACCGAAATTTTTTTATCCAAGTCATTGCACTCTATGAGAGATTATACTAAGTTTTCTGCATTATTTTCAAGTTGCAAATTATAAACAGGAAAAATTAGTACAGTATAAACACTAGTGAGTTTACATATGGCAGAAATTCAGTTCTGCGTGGTTAGCCTCATTCATCAAAGAACACTTCAAGCGTGAATCTAGACACCATATAGTTTTGTGACAGTAATGTACTAACGAATATCCTGGTATTCTAAGAGCGTTGAACCACCTTGACCATTCTCCAGGGGTATAAGATGTTCAGCACTATGTGGCAAGTGAGGGCCAGGGACTGTGTACAAAATGGTTTCAAGAGTCAGAGCTAGTAATGTGTGTCCGAGTACAGTGGCAAGGCAGAAAAGACCCAGAGTAGTTATCTGAAATTAAATGTTAGAGCCACAAGATTGAGGGTCCCTGAAAAAACCAAAATGGGCAACCAAACAGTGGGTTGCAGGGTAGTCTGAGGATAATGGGGGTCAGTAAATAGGTCCTTCTGTGTTTCTCACTTGATGCCTAGTGAAATAAGATCTAAAGAAGGAGTTGGAGGGGCCTACAGGGGACCAGGGATGCTTTTCTAGGGAAGAAAATGTAAATGTGGGTACAGATGAGCTGGGGTATTTCCTATTGCCTGAGGATGATTCAATGAGAAGACCTAGTATAGACGGTAAGTGGAGAACACCCAGCCTCATTGTCCTCAATGTAAAGCAGGACTGAGACAGCTTCTGGCAGACAGGATAGCTGTGGACACATTGTAATTGTGCCCCAGATGCTGTAGGTTTGTGGTTGTGCACTTGGTTTCAACTTGCATGGGCTCTAGAGACAGTGCTATCCAACAGAGCTTTCAGTGATGATGGAAATGTTCTATATCTGCATTGCCCATTAGAGTAGCCTCATGTGACTGCTGAGTATTTGAAATGTGGCGTATGTGACTGAAGAGTTGAATTTTGAATTTTATTTTAATTAATTTCAATTTAATTCATTTGAATTTATTTTAATTAATTAAAATAACAATTCAAATTTGAATAGCCACATGTAGTTTAAATGGCTAACAACCCTATTGGCCAGCACCACTCTAGAACATTTACTTTTTAGGGCCTCTGCCCCTGATCTGGTGATGGGGATTTTATGGGAGTTCAGGGCCTCCATGAAAGCTGACTGTCTGTTTTGGTCTCTTTAAGAACTAGAATAAAGCCTAGCGCAGCGTAGATGCTCAGTAAACATTTGTTGAATACATTAATTAATTAACTGAGAGAAGGTCTATCAATCACGTGTAACACTCCAAGATCAATATTTATTTCCAAAGTTTTACCAAATTGCCTTCATCTTGGTTTCCCTTAGGGAATGTCTCCTTAGTCAGGGTGATACATACCAAAGCTTCCCTTCGAAAGCTTCTTGCTAAGGACAGGACCACAACAGTGAATCTCCATCCTGACTGGCTTCAGATGATTCTCCCAACTCAGGCTTAGTTGTTACATATTTTAAAAGGTGCATATTGTTTGCAACATTTGTGGAAAATTATACTGAAAGACTAAGTTAATATATTGTAAATTCTCTCACCCTACAGAGTACCAGGATCTAGTTTTTTACCATGTGAAAATGGCCATAATAATTGCCATTGATTATGTGCCAAGCACAAAACTAGACACTTTGTAAGTAGCACTTCTAATCATTATGACAATCCTGTAAATAAAAATGTCCATCTCTCTATTACTGTTGAGGAAAATAAGGCTCAGAGATATTTAGTTTACTTGTCCAAGGTCACACACCTTTCAAGTCGTTGAGCTCTGTGTGCCTTCAAAATCCATGCACTTTTCAGTGTACCCCCTTGACTCAAAACACTGTTATTGCATCCTTCAAGGGACCCAAGAGTCTAGGAATGTAGAAGAGAAATAAAGTTCACTGCAAATTGTTTGTTTTAGGAATATGTAACTAAAGAAACAAACAACCTATTATCTTAATAGGCTCCTTTTTGCGTGGGCCCAAATATAATTATGCATACTATAGAAATGATAGCCACCTAAAGCATAGTACTGCCCAGTGGAAGAAGGTGGTATTTATCCTAGATGATGAATTACCCCCTTAGATAATAAATCTGAGAGAGGTTTGTGAAGGATGACCTAGAAGAAAGACAAGAGTTTCCACTGGGAAGCTAGAAAGCAGGGTAGAAAATTATTGTGGTAAGTTTATTTATGTTACCACTTTGGGCTTTTATGAGAAATCCTAAAAGCCACATCTCTGGAGCTGGAAACTTGGCAGAAAGACAAAATAAAATGTCCCATTTCTATCCAAAGAGTTACTAACATGATGGCCACGGGAGTCATTCTCTTTCCAGAAATGATTGAGCTGAGCGTGTTGTAATTAGAAGGGAGAAACAAACCTAGAATCCAGTCAAGATGACTCTCTTGCCTCTCACTTGCTGCCAACTTGCAGCACCTGCTGGGAAGGCCAATGCTTTGCCTCATTTTCATCAGGACTTGGCTAATAGACCAGCAAGCTATACAACGTCAAGCTCTGAATGGCCTTGTTTGAGAAGAATTGAAGACAGGAAAGAAGAAATCTTCAGGTCACGGATCCTATTCTTCCTTTTATATGAACTAGGAAGCAAGTCCGGAGGGGGTAGAATGACTTGTTAAAGGACCTTCTGTCAATCTCCAGCATCCAAGTCCAATCCTTGAATAATGCCACTCTTCACAGCAAATCTGACCATGACTCTTGCTCCCCATTGCCTTAGTCCTCTCACCCTGGCTATAATTTTTGTTATATTCTTTACTTTCCCCAATACTTTTCTACAGGCATAATTGTTCATGAATTTCAGTGCTGAGAAAGTGCTTGCCTGCTATTTGGCATCATCATTGTCATCTTCCTAATCACTACCAACCCCTAGCACCTAGCGGATCGCAGTTATTTATAGACTACAACTGTTTGATGAGCCTGCTGAGATATATTGATAACTCATTTGAAGTAAGCATATGCCATAGATCTCTAAGAAGCTTCTGGTAGAGAGGGGTAGGAACTATACAACTACAGATGCCATAATGTAGTTATAATGGTTGCTGTAGCTAGTATTTATTGAGCATTTACAAGGTACCATGTTAAACATTTTGTATGTACGGTCTCCCTTAATTCTCAAATTCTACCTATGAGGTGGCTACTGGTATTATCTACTTTTTCTGAATAAGGAAACTGAAATGGAGAGAGCTTAATAATTCGTCCCAAGTCATACTCTGCTGACTCTTAAAGCTGAAGTTTTTCCATTACTGCATTCAGGGAGTTGTGTGCCAAGCACAGGAATTCTTTTGCACTTGAAGTTCCCCAGTAATATGAGACTCCCTGCCTTTTCCCCCACATCTCTCCAGGGATGGAACCTTGTGCTAGAGTAAGAAGTCCAGAGTCTATGTTCCTGCCTGCGCCTGCTGGAGTCACTCAGTGGGCCTCCCCTTCCTCCCAAGGCCTCTCCTGACTCATTGTCCCCCAACCCCAAAGAAGCATGTTAATGCATGAATACAGGTCCAGACTGATACATGGGTGGATAGCCATCACCTACCTGGAGTGCCAGGGGCTTCAGGGTAGTTACCATGGTCAAAACTATTAGCTCTTCATGTCCATAACTGTGCCTTAAATTCTGTCATTAGCTGTATATCACAAGTTAGTTAAGATCTGCTATTTGTAAATACCCTCTTAAAAATGCCAGGATAAGTTCTTAACTCAGAAACCAGCAGGGTCTTAAAAGATCACTTACTGTTTGGCCTTTGAAGTGTACTTTTCCACGAAAGCCATGTTAAAAACATTGGTGAGATTTCTACACTGGCCCACAAATCCTTCACTTTTTAACTCTAATATACCTGTCATTTGGTACTAGTAGTACTGTGGTACTATTTCAACTCTATCTAACTATGCCTGAAAATTGTTTCAATGGGAAAACGCAACAAGTTTCAATGCAAGATACTAGACACACAACCTTTCCTCTTACTAGTGGGACTGGGAACAGATTGCCTGGTCTTCCCTAACAGTGACAGTAGGCATCCTTTGCTCTGGCCCAGATAATTGGCCCTGGAGTTTTCTGTCTTGGCACAGGTACCAGGCAGAATATGCTGGAGGCTGCTGTGCGTGGAGTTATGGGAATAATCAGAGAGGTGATGTTTTGGGGAAAACGGAACCTAAAGCCAGGTACATTACATAATTGGCAAACCTCATGTTATATAATCTGGCAATTATATAATCAGGCAAAACTTAATAAAATTAAATAACAAATATACCTCCCACTTGACCCAGTAGTACCTGCAGAAATCTAGCCTCAGAAACACAATAATCTGTATATAAGGAGATACACACATATGTGAACACACACACATACCCTGTGGTTCTATTTTTTAGCAGGAAAATCTGGAAAACAACATAAGTATCTATTAGCAGGCAAATAAATTATGGTACATATTTAACATGGAATATTATGTACCTATTTAAAATTCTAGTTAGAACTATATCTATTAGCTTGGAAGATGTCCATGAGGTATTGTCAAAAAGGAAATCTATAGGATAATATGTATATCATAAGTCAGATTTTGTAAAATGGGATCAAGAGCAGCTGAAAGCAAATAAACAAAAAATCTGCCCCCTCTATGTGTCTGTGATGTATGGTTGGTGTGAGAGTGGAGAACCATTTGGAACAACTTATACCAGGGCGTCAACAGTGGGAGCCTCAAGAAAGTAGGGGCAGGGGGTTTATAAGACTTTACTCTGTGCCATTTTAGTTTGTTTGATTTATTTTGGAAGCACATGTTGCTTTTGTAAGGCTTAACTTTTTTTCTTAAAAAGGTGAAATTAATGCTGGGCACAGTGGCTCATGCCTATAATCCCAGCACTTTGAGAGGCTGAGGCGGGTGGATCACCTGAGGTCAGGAGTTTGAGACCAGCCTGGCCAAGATGGTAAAACCCTGTTTCTACAGAAAATACAAAAATTAGCTGTGTATGGGGGTGGGCGCCTGTAATCCCAGCTACTGGGGAAGCTGAGGCAGGAGAATTGCTTGAACCTAGGAGGTGGAGGTTGCAGTGAACTGAGATCATGCCATTGCACTCCAGCCTGGGCAACAAGAGCAGAACTCAGAAAAAAAAAGAAAAAAAAAAAAAAGAAAAAAAAGTTGAAATTAAAAATAAAAGTTGAAATTTAAAAACACAAAATGAAGGGTGAACGAAAGTACTGAAAACATTCCAAGCAAGGCTGTTTCAGTGTTTCATAGGCTGTGCCTTGGGCATGATTAGGAGAAACAGTTGGGGTTCCACAGCTGGCCTAGGTAGTAGCAGTGATGGTCCTGGGCAGGTGTGATGGAGATAATAATAATTCTTAGAGAAGCAGGAGCTCCAAACATACTTCTAAAAGCAGAGGAAGTGGGAATGAAATGGGGGAAACATTCCTGAAGAACGATACTTCTCCACCATATATATTCCTATAGGCAGAAAAATAATCTTATTTTGTGTCCATAGCTCCTGGCATCATACCTAAATCAGATATTGTCAGGATGCTCTGATCTGGGAGAAAAAAACAACTTCACCCTCCCCCCACCCCAAAACACACACACATACACACACACACACAGGTGAGATAGGCAGGTGTCTGGGAGGGCTAGAAGATTTTCTTTTTATATGTAAGGCATTGATAAGATAGACAGAGGATCTTAGTTAGGGATGACTCCTTGGAAGAGAGAGTTCACTAAGTCATTTATACCTTAAATAAGAATGAGCTCATCAGGATATTCTTTCATATTCCTTGCCCAGGATTTGGCAGAGTGACGAAGAAACATGCCAAATAGAGACTGAATAATAGTTCTGCTAGATGACTTATGTCTTGCTGAACAAACATTTCCCAGATCTGTTAGAGTATCAGGGCATCATCTTCCCTTTTCAATATTTTGACAACATAAAAATCATCATCATCATCATCGTCATCATCATGAATATCATCACCTTCATTGTCATCATGACCACTAAGGTGAATTGAGTGCTTGTGTTCCAGGCACTCTGCTAAAAGCTTTATATCCACTGTCTCATTTTATCTGCATAATATCCCTATGAGGTAAGGCTCTATTATTATCTTTATTTTACACATAGGGAAATTGAGCCAGGATTCAAACACACTTTATTTGATTCAGTACCCATACTCTTAATAAACTTGGGAGGCAGTTGCTATCACATACTTGTTAGGGCTCAAACCAGCTCCCTGAAATCAAACTTCCATGAGTGTAAAGTGACATATGTGGGTTCCCCAGAAATCAATTTCATTAGTCTATGAAGACATATCCCCAGATTGGAAACAGCCCTTATGAAAAGCTGCTGAGGATTTAGCCGATCATGAGCCTAACCTGAGCCAAGAGTGTGATGTCGCTATTAAAACAAGAATCTGACACTGATTCAATAGAAGTACAGGGTTGTAATGTTATTAAGTAACAGGTCTGTCATACTCTATTGTTCAAAAACAAAAAATCAGGAATATTTTTTCTTGTGGACAATACATTTTAAAAATAAGCACGTACTAACAACAGTGTGTTAGGAGAAGCATGACAAAGAATTTTCAAGGTACTCAGTGGTACTTACTCTAGGCCAGGCACTCTGCTGAGTTCTTTACATGCATTGTCTAATTAAATTTTCACAATGCCTGTAGAAGGTGTGTACTCTGTTTTTCACAAAAGAGAAAATGAGGATTAGGGTACTTAAGAAATGTGTCCTAGATTAAACAACTGATAAATGCAGAGCTGGGATTTCATACCAGGCTTGCCTGAAACCGGAGCCTAGGGCACTGTCTCTAGCCAGAACCCAAAAAATTGTGACCTTCAAGCAACTATGGAGGAAGTTTAGGATGAGCCCAGAGAAAATAAGACTTTGGGGAGAAACCCACTGGTTGTCTTTGGTATCTGGGTAAATGTATAACATAGATATGTTTTATTTAGTCCACATTGTTGTTCTTGTTTTTTTTTTTTTTTTTTAAAGAGAACTTTACACAATGATTCTTATTCCTACTTTGCTTAAAAAATTTTGTAGGCAATACCAGACCTTCATTTTTAGCCTTGAGAGCTGCAGAGCATCTTTCCCCAGTCAAAGGGCATAGACTTGCCAGTTTATTATAGTGCCCACAATGCCTTACAAAATCTTTCACATAATTCTTTTAAGCCACCCATCTGGGTCCAGGGGAAAAGGAAGGAAAACTGTGTTCTGTTGAGCTCCAGTAAGAAGAAGGGAGGCCAATTCCTTCAGCAGAGAAGCCCTTTCTATAAAGTGGTGCAAGTTACGGGTTTAGACCAAAAACTTCATGAGCTTGTGAGGTTCCCGTCTGTGGAAATAATCACATGGGGTTTTGACATGTCAGAGATTCTGTGTCAGGTTAAGAGACTGGAATAGATGAACTCTATGATCTCACCATTCTGGTTCTCATTTAATAGGTCCTTAATATCTGTTTTTAGGTTTCAAAGTCCCCGCTGGAACATTTTCTTGCAGGGCTATTTTCTTTCAAGAAAATAATACCTACAGAATGGAAAGGAAAATTGGTGCTGTTTGCATGTTCTCTACCATGCAGGTATTATTGTCTTAACAAGAAAGGATAAGTTAGAAAGAGCAGATGATTATAGTTAGGTATTTCACTCAGTCAGGATTTTTTCTGCCTGTGAGTAGTTGAATGTTACTTTCTGCCAGTTAATTTTCCTACAAGCTATTGCAGGATTCTTGCTAGTGGATATTTACAAATAACAGTTGAATTCCTAGGGAAAAGGAGCTTCTTTAACAGATCTAACACTGGCAATTTTGAAGGATGAAGAGAGATACTTATTAAGTGAGCTCATCAAATAAGAAAGACTATTGTCGGGACAATAGATAATTTTTTTGCTTATAAAATTTCAATAAATACAAGTGACAATGGTTTGAAATAGTGACGTAATATATTTTTAGTTATGTAACTGTATGCAAACTTTAAATTTGTAATTTTAGTTACCTGTGTGGACAGATAAAATGGAACATGTCTATGATAAAAAAAAAAAAAAACACTTTACATTTTTATTGTACTTTCCAAAGCCCTATCCCACCATTGAATTTAATTTACACAATAATTTTGTGTGATGTTTTCTCAGTTAACACACATGGTATTTCAGTGTAATTGTGTCATAGCCCTTAAGTTTTAGTAGGACTGGCAAACCCCAATGCCTGTAGGGGTAAAGCAGGTAATGTAATGAGCAAAACAGAGGCACATCTAAGAAACAACAGTGCAAGGACATTGATAAAAGACAGTTCACATTTGGCCTCAGTGTTGGGGAGAACAATTTGATGGATTAGTCTGTGCTTAAACTGCTTAACACGGTCACTCAGCATATATTTCTATATTCTTCTGCGTACATTTCTGGACTACAGCTAGTGTCCTATAGGTGAATTAGGCTCTGCCAATTAGATGCCTTTGTGTGTGATTTGGAAGGCTAGACTGGGGACTTCTTTCTCCCGCTGTTTTACTTGGCAAATAAGGTTGCAGGTTGTAGAGAGACAGCTGTAGCCAGAGTATTGACCTTTTGATCTCAGAATTGCTGATACAATCAGCATTCATAATTGCTGTGTTCTTGAAGAGCTAGAAATCAAGATTTTAATGTGAAATAAATTGATTTTTAAAATATATTTAATACTTGATTTTAAAAATATACTTACTGTGAACTACATTGGTTTTTTAAAATATACTTTTCTGGCCGGGCGCGGTGGCTCAAGCCTGTAATCCCAGCACTTTGGGAGGCCGAAACGGGCGGATCACGAGGTCAGGAGATCGAGACCATCCTGGCTAACACGGTGAAACCCCGTCTCTACTAAAAAATACAAAAAAAACTAGCCGGGCGAGGTGGCGGGCGCCTGTAGTCCCAGCTACTCGGGAGGCTGAGGCAGGAGAATGGCATAAACCCGGAAGGCGGAGCTTGCAGTGAGCTGAGATCCGGCCACTGCACTCCAGCCTGGGTGACAGAGCGAGACTCCGTCTCAAAAAAAAAAAAAAAAAAAAAAAAAAAAAAAAAAATATATATATATATATATATATAGATATATATACTTTTCAGAAATACTTTTAGATTTACTTGAAGGTTATGAAGATAGTACGAGAGTTCCCATCTATCCCACACCAATTTCCTCTATTATTAGTATCTTATATTCATATGGTACAGGTTGAGTATCCCTCGTGGAATCAGAAGTATTTTGGATTTTGAATTGTTTTGGATTTTTGCATTATACTTACTGATTGAGCATTGCTAATGGAAAAATCCAGAATACCAAATGCTTCTCTGAACATTTTCTTTGAGAATCATATTAGTGCCCAAAACATTTCAAATTTTGGAGCACTTCAGATTTTGGATTTTCTAATTAGGGATGATCAACCTGCACATTTATTAAAATTATTGAACTAATATTGATATACAATTATTAATGAATATCTATACTTTGTATGGATTCTTTGGTTTTTACTTTACATCCTCTTTTGACTCAAGATCCCATTGAAGATATGACATTAGATTTAGTTGCCATGTCTCTATAGGTTCCTCTTGGTTGTGAAAGTTTCTGAGACTCCTTGTTTTTGGTGACCTTGATAGTTTTACAAAATACTGAGAAGGTATTTTGTAGAAGGCCCCTCAACTGGGATTTGTCTGATGTTTTTCTCATAATTAGACTGGGATTATGGGTTTTGGGAAGGAAGACTTGGCATGCCAGACCCCTGTTGGTGCCAGTAGGGATAGCACTGTGTCTGCAGGTATAAGAGGAGACCCAGAGCCAGCAAAGGAGACATAGGGTTTGTGGAGGACTTATATACAGTGACTGTGGTCTGGACAGGAGAAGCACTATCGTTTGTAAAAAGCATGCAGTTTAAATAGCATTTTTTACTTAGCACTGTCCATCTAGAAACCTCCATTTAACTCAAAAGAGGGTTCTCAGTTCCCCGAATACCTGCATACCAAGGAATGGGCCAGGGATTCCGATGTCCTTCTTAGATAAGGAGTAAACCTCTGGGTTGGCCACTCCTCCTGGATTCCTTAGTTTGGAATCCTGAACCAACATTCTTCTTAGACCATAGTGTCATGCTTGGGGTATGCTTAAGTTATTGCTGGCAGGTGAGGATACATCTGTCATATAAGAGCACAGAGGCAAAGCGCCATTCTCATCACATCGTATCAAGGGTACGTATTATAAATATGACTGATGATACTAACCTTGATGACCTGGCTGAGGTAGTGTCTGTCTGCTCTCTCCACTGTAAAGTTACTCTTTCTCCCCACCTCCATACTGTACTCTTTAGAATAAAGTCGCTACGCACAGCCCACACTTACGGGATGCGGAATTATGCTTCATCTCCTTGGGAGTTGCTATGGTTTGGCTGTGTCCCCACCCAAAATCTCATCTTGAATTGTAATCTCCATAATCCCCACATGTCAAGGGCGGGAGGTAATAGAATGACAGGGGTGGTTTCCTCCATGCTTTTCTTGTGATAGTGAGTGTCACAAGATCTGATGATGGTTTTATAACCATCTAGCATTTCCGTTGCTTGCAGTCATCCTCTCTCCTGTTACTCTGTGAAGAGATGCCTTCTGCCATGATTGCAAATTTCCTGAGGCCTCCCAGCCATGCAGTGAGTCAATTAAACCTCTTTCCTTTATAAATTACCCAGTCTCTGGTATTTTCTTTTTTCTTTTACTTTTAGATGGAGTCTTGCTTTGTCACCCAGTCTGGAATGCAGTGAAGTGATCTTGGCTCATGCAACCTCTGCTTCCCGGGTTTAAGCAATTCTCCTGCCTGAACTTCCCAAGTAGCTGGGATTACAGGCATGCACCACCATGCCTGGCTAATTTTTGTATTTTTAGTAGAGATGGGGTTTCGCCATGTTAACCAAGCTGGTCCGAACTCCTGACCTCAAATGATCCACCCGCCTCAGCCTTCCAAAGTGCTGGGATTACAGACATAAGCCACTGCGCCTAACCTGTCTCAGGTATTTCCTTATAGCAATGTGAGAACGAACTGATACAGGAGTGAAGTAGCTACATAATTTATGTGGAATTCGTCTTTTTGAGATACTTTTCTCTTCTCCCATTTATTACTTTATTCAATAATTTCTTTACATAAGTAAGAATGCATGGATATTTATTTTATATTTTGAGTTAGAATTCAATATGTTATTTCCTCTTCGCCTAATATTGTTCACAAGAGTGAAGTCTCTACTAAAAATACAAAAAAATTAGCTGGGTGTGGTGGCAGGTGCCTGTAGTCCCAGCTACTTGGGAGGCTGAGGCAGGAGAATGGGGTGAACCCAGGAGGTGGGGCTTGCAGTGAGCTGAGACTGTGCCACTGCACTCCAGCCTGGGCGACAGAGCGAGACTCCATCAAAAAAAAAAAAAAAAAAAAAAAAAAAAAGATAAATAAATCACTTAGAAGGCATGGTAATGAATTCACGTGAAATATAGTGATCCTGTACTCTCTTTCCCAAAAAAGTACAGTCTATTTGAGACAGAAAGTGTGGATAAAATAAGACTCTACTCACCATAAAGCCAGAATGTAGTAAGTGCCACAAGCTGGCAATGTACACATATGAAATCAGGACAGCATAGGATAAGAGAAAGCAGTGGAGACTCTGAGGACCCGAGAGGGACCATGAATTGATAGATCATGATTGATTGCCCTCTCATGATTGGTGGCTTCCGTGCAGAGTAACAGAGTGCAAGCATTGTGTAGGTGGGCTGACTCTACACAATCATCAGCTCTAGATGATTGTTTTCACACAGAAAAGAGGGCCTTGTGTTGGCAGGTCTTCTGATTTTCAACAGAAAACTGAAAGTTTTCTAAAATCACTCCATTTTTAATTACCGACAGCATATTCCTTCCCTCTCCCTCTCAAAAAACACTAAAACAATTTGAAATTTAAACATCTTTGGGGCCACCAGTTTGAGACCACTGCAGGGAGGATATTGCTGTTGTGCTTTCATAGAATTTCAGGCATCAGGCAGGTTCTGGAGGCCTTTTTTAGACTCAGGGTTCTCCTTTTATAGACCTCCTGTGTGAGCAACTGCCCCTCACCTGAATGGAACGCTGACTGCAGCCCCTTCTCCTAGTGCTTTGTCAATACCACCACTGGGAAAAGCTGAAACCATAGGACTTAAACAAGAACTTGGCCACAAGACGTGCTACTTTCTTCTGTTTCCTGCGTTCAGAAGAATTTGCTGAAAACACTCTCAGCCATTACAGGCTAGCTGAGGTGCTATGAGACTCAAGGCTGCAGTGACATAATCGTCATTACTAACACAGCAAAGTGAGCACTTAGAAAATGGTTGACTTGGCCAGGCACAGTGGCTCACGCGTATAATCCCAGCACTTTGGGAGACCGAGGCAGGCAGATCACCTGAGGTTGGGAGATTGAGACCAGCCTGACCAACATGGAGAAACCCCGTCTCTACTAAAAATACAAAAATTAGCCAGGCATGGTGGCACATTCCTGTAATCCCAGCTACTAGGAAGGCTGAAGCAGGAGAGTCGCTTGAACCTGGGAGGCGGAGGTTGCGGTGAGCCGAGATCGAGCCATTACACTCCAGCCTGGGCAACAAGAGTGAAACTCCATCTCAAAAAAAAAAAAAAAAAGGAAAATGGTTGACTTTGGCTGGGTGCAGTGGCTCACGCCTGTAATCCCAGCACTTTGGGAGGCCGAGGCAGGTGGATCACCTGAGGTCAGGTGTTCAATACCGTCTCTACTAAAAATACAAAAACTAGCCAGGTGGGGTGACAGGCACCTGGAATCCCAGCTACTTGGGAGACTGAGGCAGGAGAATTGCTTGAATCCAGGAGGCAGAGGTTGCAGTGAGCTGTGATCATGCCACTGCACTCCAGCCTGGGTGACAGAATAAGACTCCGTTAAAAAAAAAAAAAAAAGAAAAAGAAAAAGGAAAGAAAAGAAAATGGTCGACTTTATATGCTTAGTGAGTAGAGGCTCAGGGCATAGAACCGGATTCTCCTTTGCTGATGGATCCAGTGCCCGGGAGCCAGTATTCCACCAGACTTGTGTTCCAGGATCCTTAGCTATGCTTCTCTCCCTAGGCTGAGTCAGGACTGGGAAGTCTCTTATTGGCACAAAGGAAGCCACGTTGAGAGGCTCCACTGGCTGAGTAATTGTGCTTCCCTCCACCTCTCTCACCCATGCTCCAAGAGCCTAATGAGCAGCCTGACTGGAGGAGCCCCTAGAAGCCACCTGCCCTGCTGTCTCAAGATTAATGGAATCAAGTGATGCAGCAAAAATGCCATGACAGAACCTTATGCTGCCAATCCTCTTGGTGTCATTTAACTAAAGAAACCGTAAACAAAAACGAAGAAGAAGAAAACAGCTGGTGGTATAATCCTGCTCTGTTCTTCATGAGAAAGAGAAAGGGGAAGAGAGTTCTGATTTTCACATCTGAGAGGTCCCTGTTGGCTGAAACTTCTAGGGAAGCTTCTACGTATGCATAGTTGTAACTCCAACTTTATTGTGAAACGTTGGAACTGGAATTCAGCTGTAGCCCCTCCCTCTCAAAGGTGGCCCTTTGTGACCTCCAGAGCTCTACTTCAAACAACTCAATTTCAGGGATTTCATAGCTCTTTATAAACTGAGCAGTGAGTAGTAGCACATTCTATTTCCCCTGATTCAAGAGAAGAGAAACCAAGGCACTGAATAAACACAGGCTGTCTGGTGTGGTCAGGGCCTAAGAGTAGAGAAGCAGAGTCTGACATTTGAATTATATCCATTGGCAAACAGTACTCACTATTTCTTGACAAATTTCAAGTTTTTGCTCTTGAGAGAGGAACAGTGGTTGCGACTTTGTTTGTTCAAAGACATGGAATCAGGCACTCAAAAGTGCCCTGGATAATGCTGGGGTTTGCAAGACAGGACACAAAATGGAAAAGTCAAGAATGTTAATGGCGAAGGCAGACGAACAGGTTATTCACTTTCTTTTTGAACTCTGTGCCTACCCACCTTCTGGGGATTATATTCTTCATCCTGAGAAAGCAAATTGGCCATGCTTTATAGCCCAAATACTGGCTGGCAGTCTCATTTGAGGAATTTGTTTGTCTTGCTGTCAAGCTTATGTTCTGAGCTAAATGGGCCAGAAAGGGTGAAGAATACTGTAGAAACACAGGCTTAAACCCAGGGTGAAATTATTACAATGTAAAATATCCCTTTTAAGAAAGCTGCAAATTCTAAAAGTTCTGTTCTGGATTTTGGAATTACGGATCAATGATCAAGGGTGACTGAGTCATGATGTGACAAGTTAGCCCCCAGTTTTTCTCAATAAATGCCATCCAGGCCTTCTTTTTGTGAGGGGGAAAAAAAAAAAAAAAAAAAAAAAAAGCTTTTTTCCCCCCGATACATAATACTTACAATAAAATCATTTAGACATCCAAATACCAGAAGTGTTGTGGCTTAATATCAACTGCTTTTTTAGTTAATAAAAACTGTCATTTACAGAATATTTACTATGTGCCAGGAATTACACTGAAAATTAGGACTTTACATGAATGATCGAATTGAATCTTCATAATTTTATGAAAAAGTACTATCCCTAATTTACAGATGAAAAAACTGAAGCATGAAGAGGATTAGTAATGTGGCTAAAATGGTGCAGCTGAAGTGTGGCAGAGCTGGGACCCAGACCCAGGGATCTGAGCCAAAGGCTCAGGTTTTGACCTCTTAGCGCCTTAAGGCTCACTGATTGAAGCGTGGACTCTGCAGTGAGTTTCTGTTATTCCATACCTCACTCTCTCTCTGGGCTCCAACTCTACTTCTTTTATTCAGAATTTTAGGTTCTTTATTTAGGATCCTATAGAGGTCAGGCAACTTGAATCTAAGCATGTCTTCCTTGCAATGAGAATTCCTAGGTCCCACATACCAGGAGCACAAACCTGATTTTGTACTTCCTGTGTCTTCTCTTTTGTTTCCATTCAGGCCAGCACCAGTTAACTGGATTAATTAAGCTTAATACAAACTAGACAAACTGAAGCTCAATGTAAATTAATGAAGAGTCCATTCTATCAATCTAGGTGAATATTGGAAAAGTACTTATGGGACTTGTTCTCTCAAATGAGGACTGAGGGCGGGCTGCTAAACAAAGCTCAGGTCCCATAAAATCCCTAGGTGTAACTTTTTCCATTAGTATTCTCACTGATTTAGAATGGTTGTTATTCCAGCCTCGCTCCCACCTCTTCTCTCCAGCCCTTAGCAATTTATTTTCCTTTTAAAGATTTTCTTTTTACAATCTCCACACTGGCTTTTACCACCAAATGAAAGGAAACTCTTTTCTTGGAACTTTTTTTGTTGCTTTTTCAAAATACAGCCCTGAAAGTCTGATACTCTAATCTTACGTTTCTAGTATATTAATTAGATCCTTCCTATGCCATAATTGTGGCCAGGTGCCTGGATTGGGAAGAAGACTGAGAAAGGCACTTACCTATAAGGTAAGATTACAGGCCCATCAACAGGGTAATGGCTAAACAAACTATAGTTTTATATGATAAATATAATAACATAGTTAAAAATAATGAGATATAAAGTAAGTTCTAACATGGGGCAGCAAAAATACATAGTGTATTTTTTTATTTCATTTATGTAAGGGGCAATACCATATATATCTTTTCCCTGTGGGTACGCATACATGGGTGTACGTGAATATAACATTTGAAAGATACATTCAAAACCATACCGATACCCCCAGGAAGAAGAGAACATGAAGCTACTAAGAATGTGCAGGAATAAGCAAAAGTGAATTTTAACCTTATACATGTTGTTTTAATGTGAAAAGGAAAATGTATTCATGTATTTCTTATATAATTTAAAAACAATTTTTAAAAAGGTAAAATAACTTCGCCTTTAGAGAAGGTCACTGCAGCCACCAAATAGGATACTTCTACTTATTTCTTGGTACATCATAAAATCCCTTACAGCCTTTACATAATTAGAGTCAGAATCCAAATGTGAGTTTCTCTAGACTAAGTGACAAGGAGAGCTCACCTCCTGGTAGAATGTAAATGAGTGACAATGTTTCCTTGAGAGCAGGTTTTGTCTGGGAGATGTTAGGGCTGCAGGCTCAGAGCTGAGGAAGCCTCAGTTTTGCTAGAGATGTGATACTCTTAGCTAGTTTTGTAAGTTCACCTGGGGGTTGCCCTAGTTAAGGGCCCAATCTCTGAGGGGAATTTTTTTAGTTTTAAATTTTTTTTTGGCTGGCATCTACATCCAGCACCCTCTTTGGTAAATTTCTAGAGTACAGACAGTTTAGACACTCCTTGGGAAGCCAAAGCAAAACAAAACATCAAGCCGAGAAACAACCCCACTGCAACGGTGAGAGTATGTCTCGTTATTAATGCCTTTAACAATTTGTGAATTCTTAGGACCAAGAGCATAAGTCATTGGAGTTGAAAATCAAAACCTGCTGTGGCTTGCATTTAGCACCCAGGCTGCCAAAGGATCAGGCCTGTGGGATTCCCTGTGAAAATGATGTGGCCTGAAGCACGGAGCTCTGCATGCTCCTTGCCCCCCATGTTTAAGTGCCTCTGGGCCGGGCTGGCCTGCCGTGGCCATACCACCTCTAGGGGATTTTCTTACCAAATCTAAGCTGTGGGAAATGGGAAATTGCATAAAAATCTGGGTTGGGTGATCTAAAATAAAGCAGGGGCTGGGGATAGGCAGTAATATAAGGCAAGATGGCTAAGGAAGACGGTGGGCAGTGGAGCAGGTGAAAGAAGCCCCAGGCACGGATGGAGGCGAGGAGATCAGGAGCAGTAAAGGAACATTCTCCTCCCCCAGTCAGCTGGGATCTGGAGTTTTAAGGCCTAGGGACTTTGACTTTGGAGGCCCTGTCTCCATAAGGTAACATTAAAAATTAAAGTTTACTATTGTGCTGCTATAAAGACAAACCTATGATGTGTTATATTAAAATATACCTAAGAATTCTTTTTTTTAATTTTCTGCTCATCTTAAAAAAATTAGAACATTTTCATGGAACTCCCCTTTTCTGCAAAGGATCATGGGTCCTAGGCACTATGGTACTGCATCTCATGGAGAAGTCACCCTTGTCCCCAAAAGAATGGCATCTTGTTTGTTTCCTCCTATAAATAAATTTAGCCCTGATTTCCAAGAACTCATAACCTGGATCATCTCTGATTTCACATTTCCTGCTGCTCTTATAGCCGCCCCCTGCTCAGGAAAATAAATAAATAAGACATAGGACAATTTCTAAATCAGAGTTTAATCGTCTTTGAATCTTAAAGGGTTTATCAAGATAAGATAGGAAATCAACCACCTTATATGAGTAATTACTATGTGCTGGTGTCATTTAATTTATGTAAGTTCCTGTGAGTTAGAAACTGTCTCTCTTTTAAAGGGCCTTTCACAAAGGACCTAGGTGTGTTGGTAACTTGCTTGAAGTCACTCAACCAGAGAGAGTTAGAGCTGAGTCTGGAGTTCAGTGCCCTTTGCTACACTTGCTGTTCCCTTTGCTTAGAACATTTTCCCCTGTACCCCCACCCCACACCCCTATCTCCTTGTTATGACCGTGGCTGATATAAATAAATTATAAACAGGTCAATTTTAAAATCAGAGTTTAACGGCCTTTGAATTTCAAAGTGTTTGTCAAGATAAGATAGAAAATCAGGGCTTTCCTTCAGGGTTCAGTTTGTGGTGAGCCCCCTCAGAGGGCAACCTCTAGGCCATTCTCCATCATACCACACCACAGTGGTGCCCAGCATTGTCTTTATGGCGATCTGGCATTCATTCATTCTTTCTCTCTTTTCTATGTGTTTATACTGTGTTTCAGTCTGTCTGTTTCTCCCCATTTCTAACCCCCGACTCAACTGTATGGACCCCATGACAGCAAGGGTCTTTCTCCCTTCTTTACCGCATGCCTGGCACACAGCCAGTGGTCAATAAACATTTGTTGACTGAATGACTCAGAATCCAAAGCCTGTATGCACTGTGGGGGAAGAAACTATATTTTTCTCATCCATCACTAGGTTCATGGCTGAGGCCCCTGTAACAAAAGATAAATTAATGAGTGGAAAACATACACACACTTATTTATTGTAAGTTTAATATGACACAGGAGTCTTTAAAGGACATGAAGGCCTGAAGAAATGAGGAAGCTGGTGTATTTTTACGCTAGATTTGATGAAGAAGTGGATAGTTATGAAGAAGTATGATTGGGTAAAAAAAAAAAGTATGATTTGATGGTAATAAACTGTGTTTGGGAGGGTACTTAGCACGTCCTGTTTGTTCAGATTCTTCTCTGTGACCCTTTTTCTTCAGAAATAAGGATGTTCTTTCCAACCAGGATTGGGAGGGCACAGTTCACATGAGGGTCTTGTGATCTGCTTCAAAGGAGGGTCAGAAAATTCCTCCTAGGTTTTAGGACCTGCTTTAGGGGAGAAGAGCAGGAGAAGGTGAGGGGACCTTCCTGCTTCTGCTGTTTTCTCAAATGCTAAGGTGCCGTACTCTGGGGCAGCTTGTCCTGAACTCCATCAGCACATTAGCGCATTACTACCACAGTGCACTGCTTCTCTGGGTGGCTTTTTTCTTTCTTTCTTTCTTCTTTTTTTCTAAATGTAAGTTTTCTTTACTTAAAATGCAGCCAATTTTAAATTCAGATAATGTGACTCGATGAACAGGAAGCACAGGCTCAAAGTTCACAAACTACATGAATTTTAAGAAATTGCTTAATCTCCTTATGGCTCAATTTCTTAAAATAAAACAAGGATGAGAGAACAATGCCTCCCATTCTAAATGTAAGAGATAATAGGCAAATAAAATGCACATTTATGATGTACAAATAATAACATTAATCAAGGTTAAGACAGCACAGTAAGTGTGGCTGTCATGGAATACTACAGGAGATTGCTCACCACCAGCATTATTACATAAAAAGTATTACAGTAAGCAGGGAGCTCTGAGATTGTCTATTACGAGATACTTTTTGGAGAGAGCATTGAAAAGGCAGAAAGAAACAATGACTCAGCCAGTATTACTCATCTCTGAAGCAAAGAGCTGTGGGCTCCTGGTGTTGGGTTTGCAGCCAGTGTTGACATCACTAAATGCTGCAAGAGGACTCCTGTAGCCTGAGCCCTGTTCATTTAGGAGATAAGATTCTCCAAAGAATTGGGTAATTTCGGGGGCTTCTCTAGTTCTGCTGTATAACTTAACCACGTTTGATAGCCAGACACCAGAATTTCTACTACAAAGTTTTCTTTGGTGCCAAAAGGATGATATAAGAACAAGAGTCTAGGCAGACACTTCCGTCCACGGGTTTTTGTTTTAAAGTTGGAACTCTTTTGGCCAGGCCCAGTGGCTCATGCCTGTAATGCCAGCACTTTGGGAGGCTGAGGTGGGTGGATCACAAGGTCAGGAGTTCAAGCCCCAGCCTGGCCAATATGGTGAAACCCTGTCTCTACTAAAAATACAACAACAAAAAAAATTAGTTGGGTGCGGCCGGGCACAGTGGCTCACGCCTGTAATCCCAGCACTTTGGGAGGCTGAGGCAGGTGGATCATCTGAGGTCAGGAGTTCGAAACCAGTCTGACCAACATGGAAAAACCCTGTCTCTACTAAAAATACAAAATTAGCTGGGCGTGGTGGCACATGCCTGTAATCCCAGCTACTCGGGAGGCCAAGACTGGAGAATCGCTTGGACCCAGGAGGCAGAGATTGTGGTGAGCTGAGATTGTACCATGGCATTCCAGCCTGGGCAACAAGAGCAAAACTCCATCTCAAAAAAAAATAAATAAATAAAAAAATAAAAAAAAAAATTAGCTGGGTGTGGTGGTGGGCACCTGTAATCCCAGCTACTCAGGAGGCTGAAGCAGTAGAATTGCTTGAACCCAGGAGGCAGAGGTTGCAGTGAGCTAAGATCACACCACTGCACTCCAGCCTGGGCCACAGAGCAAGACTCCATCTCAAAAAAAAAAAAAAAAAAAAGTTGAAACACTTTTCTGCATGGCTGGGGCATACCATGGTGTCCTGGCAATGATCCTCTCACAATAGAAAACCGGGTCCAAGGCTGGGCGTATTGACTCTGAGTGCCTAATGGATGCTAAATTCTTACTTGCATAATCAGTTCTCTCCCAAGGTCCAAATCATTACTTTGCAGAGCACTTTGGGACAAATAGGGACTAATTCTACTCCGGGGTGACAGTGGCTGATAAATATTTCGGGCTATCCTTTCATCCTGTTTCATAGGGACTTACATGTGTAACTCCTTTGCAGTCTTACCAGAGTATATTCAGAGCAGGTATTTTCTAATGAAAACAACATATGCATCTATGTATATCTGGCTCTTCAAAAATAACCGTTGGTAATTGCTATCTTCAAAGAAGTCAGTCAACATTAACCAGACAGTAGTGTTCATCTTTGATAGAATACAGAACATACTGGGGAGGATGAGTGGCTCCTCTTCAACGTTAGATTGGACAACCCTCCTGACAATGGTCTGGCCCTCCTGTGCTT
This sequence comes from Chlorocebus sabaeus, assembly GCF_047675955.1. NCBI lineage: Eukaryota > Metazoa > Chordata > Mammalia > Primates > Cercopithecidae > Chlorocebus > Chlorocebus sabaeus. Next base: position 65,151,719 of record NC_132926.1, on the reverse strand, counting down.
ACCTTGGTCATGGCACAGCCCACACTTCTCATTTTATTTATTTATTTATTTATTTATTTATTTATTTATTTATTTATTTATTTTGAGACGGAGTCTCGCTCTGTTGCTCAGGCTGGAGTACAGTGGCGCAATCTCGGCTCACTGCCAGCTCCGCCTCCTGGGTTGATGCCATTCTCCTGCCTCAGCCTCCCAAGAAGCTGGGACTACAGGCGCCCGTCACCACGCCCAGCTAATTTTTTTTATATTTTTAGTAGAGACGGGGTTTCACCATGTTAGCCAGGATGGTCTCGATCTCCAGACCTCATGATCCACCCGCCTCAGCCTCCCAAAGTGCTGGGATTACAGGCGTGAGCCACCGTGCCTGGCCCACACTTCTTATTTTATAAGAGGCGGCTTGTGAAATTGCCTGCATCAGTGGGAATCCCAGTGTTCATGACTGTATTATCCTTAAGCCTCAGCTTTTTTATTCAGAGTAGTTAGGGCATCAACACACTTGGGAATCCCTGGCATATATTTTGCATAAGAAGCCTTGTATTTTATTAATTAATTCATCATAAGAAAATGTGCTTTGGTGACTGATTTTTTGGGAGGAAATTCAGTGTCTCATTAGGGATCATCACTGTAGCTTAATGCAATTATGTATGTCAAACCTAATGACATTTGACATTGTGGCATGAGAGGTTCTCTAAATGGGATGCGGCTTAGGAAGATGACAATCGTAGGATTGTTTTGTTTCATTTTTTTCCCCTCAAACAGAAATTCAGGTTGACTAGACTTTGGGGCTTACTGTATCTCCTTAGTAGGTGACCTAAAATCACAGTTCACTAAGTTCTTTTGTTTAAGGTCATGACTTAGTGGTGAAAAAGAAAAAAAAAAAAAAAAAAAAAACACTCCTTGGTCCTAAATCATGTCTTTCTCTATTTAGTTGCCTAATAGATATAGAAAAGTAATATCTTTTTTTTTATTTTTGAGATGGAGTCTCGCTCTGTCGCCCAGGCTGGAGTGCAGTGGCCGGATCTCAGCTCACTGCAAGCTCTGTCTCCCAGGTTGACGCCATTCTCCTGCCTCAGCCTCCCGAGTAGCTGGGACTACAGGCGCCCACCACCTTGCCCGGCTCATTTTTTGTATTTTTAGTAGAGACGGGGTTTCACCGTGTTAGCCAGGATGGTCTCGATCTCCTGACCTCGTGATCCGCCCGTCTCAGCCTCCCAAAGTGCTGGGATTACAGGCTTGAGCCACCGCGCCCGGCCCGAAAAGTAATATCTTAAGTAAAATCATATGGCACTTTAAGTTTCACCTAAAAATCAGTCCGGTTTCAGGGAACAAGCCGACCTTTATAAACATTTCAAGAAATAGCAAATGACTGGGTTCCGCTAAAGGTAAAGGTATACCATTACTTAAAAGTTCCCCTGCACTCAAAAGAGAACTTACAAATTATTTCATAATTTCACTGAATTTTTGCTAGTCTATCCTTTTCATCAATGCCTTTACTTATCTCTTAGCAGACATTTAGGCTTCACCTATTTCACTTTTCCTGTGGTTATCACATAGGTTGAAAGGTTTGCTATGGCTAAAGGCTAACCAAGGACCAGAGTAAAGAAGAATGATGTCAAAATTCAAGAAGTGTTTGACAGGTGATGGGGCAGAGTGACTTTGATTTAAAGCCAGACTGTAATTGATTTGCTTCATGATCTTGGGAAAAATTATTTACTTGGAATCTTCAGTATTATCTTATGTCAAGCAACTGTGAATCACACCTTCTCTCTCTGTAGAGTACACAGTGCCCAGTACGAAGCCCTGCATAGAGCAGGGGTCCAAGTCCATATGACTATGATACTAATTCTTTTTTGTTTTTTTTTTTTTTTTTTGAGACGGAGTCTCGCTCTGTCGCCCAGGCTGGAGTGCAGTGGCCGGATCTCAGCTCACTGCAAGCTCCGCCTCCCAGGTTTATGCCATTCTCCTGCCTCAGCCTCCCGAGTAGCTGGGACTACAGGCGCCGCCACCTCGCCCAGGTAATTTTTTGTATTTTTTAGTAGAGACGGAGTTTCACCGTGTTAGCCAGGATGGTCTCGATCTCCTGACCTGGTGATCCACCCGTCTCGGCCTCCCAAAGTGCTGGGATTACAGGCTTGAGCCAACGCGCCCGGCCTGTTTTTTTTTTTTGTTTGTTTGTTTTTGTTTTTTTTTTTTGAGGCAGGGTCTCACTCTGTCATCCGGGCTGAAGTGCCGTGGCACAATCTTGGCTCACTGTAACATCCGCCTCCCAGGTTTAAGTGATTCTCCTGTCTCAACCTCCCGAGTAGCTGGGACAACAGGCGCGTATGACCACGCCAGCTACTTTTTTGTATTTTTAGTAGAGACAGGGTTTCACCGTGTCAGCCAGGATGGTCTCCATCTCCTGACCTCGTGATCTGCCCTCCTTGGCCTCCCAAAGTGCCGGGATTACAGGGGTGAGGCACCATGCCTGGCCATTTGATACTAATTCTTAAAATTGAGTATTATTCTGTGCTTCGGGCAATCATTTAGCTTTCTCAGCATTAATGAGAGTAGGCCAGGAGCGGTGGCTCACTCCTGTAATCCCAGCACTTTGGAAGGGCAAGGCAGGAGGGTCACTTGGGTCCAAGAGTTCAAGACCAGCCTGGGCAACAGAGTGAGACCCCATCTCTACAAAACATTAGCTGGGCATGGTGGCGTGTGCCTGTAGTCCCAGCTACTCGGGTGGCTGAAATGGGAGGATCGCTTGTGCCCAGGAGGTCAAGGCTGCGGTAAGCCATAATTGCACCACTGCACTCCAGCCCAAGTGACAGAGTGAGACCTTGTCTCAAAAAAACAAAAAAACAGAGTAAACATGTTTTCTGAAGTAGATAGAGCTAACTTAGGACACTAGATTTGGAAAAGTTGGGGCACTTTTGGTTAACCAAGTGAATTTTAAATAGAATAAGAAAGATCACACCTGCAGGACTTTTAGAACTGTTGTCGTAAAGCAGCAAAGATTGCTTTGTAAATGAATTAACGCTGTTTTTCATGTCCACATGTATTTTCATTAATTATGCTTGCTTAAAATAACGTATGTGCATGTAAACCAACATCTTATATTCACCCACTTAAAATTCACCTAGAAGGCCAGGTGCGGTGGCTCACGCTTGTAATCCTAGCACTTTGGGAGGCTGAGGCCGGCGGATCACGAAGTCAGGAGTTTGACACCAGCCCGGCCAATATGGTGAAACCCCGTCTCTACTAAAAAATACAAAAATTAGCTGGGCATGGTGGCGCATGCCTCTAGTCCCAGCTACTCAGGAGGCTGAGGTAGGAGAATCGCTTGAACCCAGGAGGCGGAGGTTGCAGTGACCCGAGATCATGCCACTGTCCTCCAGCCTGGGCAACAGAGCGAGACTCCATCTAAAAAAAAAAAAAAAAATTCACCTAGAGATGTCTGCTGAACATGCAGAAACAAAACAAAACAAAACAGGATATGTCTCACTCGGAAGTTTATTTCCCTGAGATGCCAAGAAAGAAACCCACTTACTTGCCACCGTTTCTCATTTGCATCTCCTTTGTTCCATAGTAGATCAGATTTACCTTAGAAAAAGCCCTTGATGGTAACCGAACAGAGGCCTTAATGTTCCTGACAAATGTGCTGTACTCAGTGGCTGTGAATGTTTTTGTGAAACCTGCTGCGCACCAGCGTTTTTAGCTCTCTAGGAACCAGTAGCTCCTATGGTGACTGTCTGCCCCAGCTTAAAGCCAGATTCCCTCTTCAGGTACAGAGGGGTTGCAGAACATGGCTTTGCTGAAGACATACCTTGGACCTGGAGGTTTATCTCTGAAGGGCTGGATTCTCTTATTGAGTTCTTCAAAAAAGCAGGAAAGCTCTTTTGCTTATAAGATACTATTATTTTAACAAAAACATTAGGGTTTGCCCAGACTGAAGACCTCTGTGAAAACCTAGCTTTTAAGTAAATACCATAAAACATTTTTTAATGCCACTTTAGCGTGAGAGGGTCCTCTTCAATGTGTGTGGCCAAGCTGAGCCTGAAGTACTTTTCCTCCTAGCTCTAAAATGGGGCATATGGAAGTGATTGTCAGGAGAAGGCAGCTGTTGCAGACACAGGGTGAAGATTTTGCAGCAACACCCAAAGCCGGTTCTGGAAGCTGTGGAACAATGTAAGTTCTGTTGTCCAGGAATGCATTCTCAACACAGTGGTTTCCTGAATGCCCCAAGGGAGTGAGGCAGTAAGACGCTGAAGGCCAGACAGCAGGTATACCTTTCCTGTTCTGTGCAGACAAGATTCATTACTCCCTAGTGATGTTTTAAGTGAATGTATAGCATTCATTCATAGACAATGTCTAATTAGGTAATATTAGCATGAAGGGTAAGTTCTAAATGTGAAGGAATATACATGACTTTGACTAATCAACATACTATCCCTAGAAAATATATTGGAACTGCAAAAACAAAATGAAAAAATAGAGTGAAGTGATTCAGAGGTTGTGAAACCCTACATTTTTAATTAAAATTGCACAATGCAGTTCTATCATGAGAACAAACTGTATTGAACTCCTCCTACATCAAAATCATTCTCAAATGTTTGAATAACTAGTAACAAGATAAACATGGACAACTAGACTCTTTGAATTAAATGACAAAGTTACCAACTTACCCTACTGTTCTTTTTGTGTTTTTTTTTTTTACTTTTAGAATGTTTTGGGTACTGGGCAGACATGTCTGAACTCGGATCATCTACTTGGCTATGCTAATGTTTATTTTTCTCTTCCAAATGATCCCTCCAGCTAAAACTGTATTGGGTCCTAGACAGGGGAAAATGGCTGCTCCTGAGACCTCTCTGGAGAACTGAATTTGCAGATGGAATCTATTAGTTGCATTTCTAAGCTTGAAAGATCATCTTCCTTTTACCTTGAAGGTAAAACTTTCCTCTCTAATAACCCAGAGTGATTTTCTTATCTGCAATTTAGATTACTGAGGCCATCTGGGGACATTTGCAAAGACTGCTGTGTTATTTTGGAAATAGGTGTCTGGCTGTACATCTGAATACTTCTCCTTCCCCAACTTTATGGACCATATTTTCCAAGTCCAATTTTAAAACATGGAGTGGGTTAACCCCAGCATAAAGCAGAGACAGACAATCGCTAAAAAGATGCTTTCATTTAGCCACTGATTTTAGTGTGGAATTTAAAATGGAAGGTCTTTAGAAGTATTTTAGGTTGAAAAATAAAAACAGACACACCAGAGGGAGATTTGCCAACCATATACATACATAGGCGTTAAGCCCCCTATACATAAACCAAATATAAATGGAAAGACAATGAGTAAACTGCACATATAAACAGGCAAAGCCCCAGTGGATAAGTCATAAAGATCTGACAGCAAGGACCATATGTCTTTAAAACTCTCAGCTTTTCTACTCAAGTAATGTGTTATTTGTCCCAGGTTTGCAGTTCACTCATTCCACTCAACATCCTCCTTGGCACTGTTCAGTTGTCTGCTGTCTACACGTTTGGGCTCTTGGCAAATGTAGATGCTCTCAACAAGAACAGCTTTTGAGTGTTATTCAGACCCCTGATGGGCCTCCGATTGTATAAAACAAGGATTTGTAGCTCTTTAGGGATGTAACTCTGTTTGAAGCAAAATATCTTCTCACTTCTTTCTAGTACTTACATGTGGGGAGCTAATCCCAGAGCAGGAAGAGAAAGTAAGCAGTTTTTTTCTTATAGCACCAGCATACAAGGTTTTCCCAGAGGTTTGGGAAGTAGGTGAGCAAACATTGGAAAGCTGATGGATGGCCTCTGATCATCTACTTGAACAAATCCTGAGCTGTGTTTTTCCAATGTAAAACAGTGTCAAATAAATACAAGTTAGGACTGTTACAAACCATTTTTTTAGTATCAAATAAAATGACATATGTGAAAGTATTGTAAAACCATAAATCATTGTGCAAAATTATTATAGCTAGCAGGGAGGGAGGAACTATCAAAACTGACTTGAGAAGCCACTATTTCAGGTGGATTGATGGTTAGAAACCACTTAGGTTCTTAGAAGATGTGTTTCCATAACACTGAGCAAATCTTTAGTCTTCACTTAACAACCTAGTCACATAATGCCTGGATTTATTCAATTTGGGTAAATATATGTTAAAATATCATGCCACCACTGTAATCTGTGGAATTGTTACCCTTTCCACCTGGTCTTGGAAGGCAGTACTACTTTGAATAGTGCTTATACTTTGAGCTCCTACTCGAGTTTCTCAGACTTTTTTTGGTGTGCAAGTGTTACACTGTGACAAGTGTGTTATTGGTTTGCATGGAAGGGCTGAGAGCTTAGCAAGGATCTGTGAACAGTAGGGCCAGTGAATGTTAGGGCAACTCCCAGTACAGCTGGCCATTCGGTGGCCTTGCTGTGAGTGATCGCCGCACAAGCCTTCTAAAGTGGTAGCTATTTACAAGAAGAAGGTGAAATATTCTGCCGTAGCAAGGACAAGCAACAGCACAATACTTTACAAAAAGGTCGGAAGGCAGGGCACTTTACCTTGCATGGAATTATTCAGGAGGCTCAATAGCTTTGCATAGCAACGGAAGGCTTATTGACAGGAGTTAAAGGCTTCCGGAAGAGGGACTCATTCTCTGGGACAGCCACACACACAAAGTCATTAACCCCCTGCGGGAAAGTGTGAAATTATCCTGTATTGGAGGCTGCGTTAACTTGTGTGGCCCTATTGTGGCCATTTCCCCTCCTTATACAGTAGAGAATCTATCTCCTCCTTCTTTCCATATAATTAGTGAGTTTGGGGCCCCAAATCACCAAAGCAGTTGAGGTCCCAGCATTTTCTTCATTACCACGTGGGCCTCTTACCCACTCCCTGCGTAGTTGCATAGTTAGTGGCTGTGAGAACCAGTCTCCATTCTCTGCTAGTGTGGAAGGAAATGTGGGCTCTTTTTATCCCCTCCACTCTTCCTCACCCAGGGGGGAGGAGAAGAAGTCACATTTCTCCATTGTTCCAAAAGAGAAACTCTCCTATTTAATTGGGTCAATTTTAATTTAATACAGAAAAATGACAGGAGTGTTTCCCAAATAACTTGTTTGTAACTGCTTAGATCATTCTACCAGTATAACTTTGGACAATTTCCTATGAACACAATAGAGGAAAAAAAAAGAATTCCTAGCTAAGAGGTGTTGGAATGACCAAAAAACTCTACTGTCTGATTAGCAGATCAAGTGCTTTGGGTTGTCTGGGTAAATATTTAGAATAAAGGAAAAAATCAAGGACTTAAGGCATACAGATGTGAATTTAGTTGGTAGCCCTGGTGCCTTCTTAGCAGAGAAATGTCAAGTAATTAATATGCTTATTCTTGTTGAGCTCTGGTTTCTCTACTTGTAAAATGAGATGAATAATGCTAACCTAATAGAAAAGACTAGAAATAGCCTTCGTACTATGAATAGGGGAGTGGTTAAATGAATTAGAGTACATCTGCAGTATGGTGTATTACACAAACTTTTAAGATAGGTAGAGGCATATGTGCCGATGCACAAAAACATAAAAAAAAATTAAGTGGATAAAAGCAAGATGTAAAACAATGTGTATATCAGATTTCCTTTGGTGTAATAAGTAAAAGAATTTTACATCAGGAGATACGCATCCCCATATGTGCTTAATAACGAGGGGGATAGGAATGATAAGAAACAGTTCGAGGTTAACTTGAGGGAGAGGAATGGAAAGTTGGGCAGGAGGAGGGAAGTTAATATTTTTAATTTATGTTTTTCTCTGTTATTTAGGTTTCCTAGCCAGGTCTGTATGTTACTTTTATTTTTAAAATGTCCACATAGTTTATTTGCCTGGTAAGATTATGAACCTTTTTTCTTTTTTATATTTTTATAGAATAAACAATAAAAACCTTTGAAATTAGTATGGGAATTAAATTAAGGAATATGTGTGAAGTGCCTAGAATAGAATGGGCATAGTCAACGTTAGTGCAAATAAAATGAAGAAAAATAACTAGTTTTTAACCTCCATCTTCTTTTTTTGAAGCTATATTTTATGCATGAATGATGATCTTTGTTATCCTATTTATTATTTTTATTGCTAATTTTTAGAAACTGTTTACTACCTATCCGTTTCTCTGTCATTTTTGGCTTATGGTTGTGACTGTCCTGGATGTGGTGAAAGATCACTGGATTGGTAGTAGAACTGGATTTGCCAATAATTATTGTAATTTGTGGCAAGCAGGCCATTTGATCTTTCTGAGCTTTGGTTCCCTCAACTATTTAGCAAGTAATCTAGATGATCTCTAAGGTCTCTCTAAACCCTAAATTTACATATCCATTTGCCACTGAATTTGGTGTAGCTGAAAGCAAGAGTGTGAATTAGTAGGCTGTCAGAGAGTTCAAAGATAAAAGAGAAAAGGAATGTCATAAAGAAAAGTTTGAAGTTAGGGAATAGTTATTTAAAACCAACCCAATTTGTTACAATAGACACAGACACTAAATCACTCACTGCACTTCGCAATCAGTAATTTAAAGCTATTTCTGCCCGTGGATACTCCACCATTACATAAAAGACTGCTAAGATAAGCTTTACATTTTTTCTCCAAGTTGGGTTTTGTTGATAAATTATTTTCTTTCTGATGATTTGTTTTCAGTCTAAAAGCAAAGTAAATGCTTTGGGGTCCATAATTATTTACTTACATAGGGGCGGAAAGGTGTTACCGTGTCTGCACCCATCTTAAGGATCTTAGCCTACACTCCAATAACAAAACAAAAGACAGGTTAACAAGAGAAAAGCTTAACCAATCTGTTTAATCAAAGTTGTATGTGATAGGGGTGACTTCAGAAATGAAGAGCCAAAGACCCAGGGAAAACTGCCTATTTTTATGCTCAGGTTGAACGAGAAATGAACAGCTCTGTAGAAATGTGATTGGACAGATGGGTATGATCTAATTAATGGTAATAGACTGAGAGGGGAAACCAAACAATGGCCTATTTAGATTCTTCTTGGCATCTCTGGGTGGCATTCGTTTCCTCCTGGACATAAGACAGGACACCTGTCACATGAGGCTCTTCAAAGGAGAAGGGAGAAAGTCAAAGAATGTCCTTTCTAAGCTTTATGGCTTTCTTTGGGAAAGAGGAGTTCTAGTTTCTGTGACCTGCCTTGGGGAAGAGGAATTCTGGTTTCTATAAATTATTTCGAGGGGAGATAGAGGGGTGAAAGACAGGAGGATGGGAGAATGTCAGAAAGACCTTGCTTCTGAGGCCCTTCCATTCTCCTCCAGTTCAAAATATTCAGCACACAAGGGTACTATACTTTGGGGTATTGTGTTCTGGAGCCTAACACTTTATTTCCTGTTTGTTGGAGTTGTAGAGAAAAGATTTCTTTTCTCACTTATTGTTAGGGTCATAGATGTGGTGCCTGTAACTGAAGATCGATTAACAAGAGAAAAGCATGACAAATGTATTTAACGGGCCGGGCGCGGTGGCTCAAGCCTGTAATCCCAGCACTTTGGGAGGCCGAGACGGGCGGATCACGAGGTCAGGAGATCGAGACCATCCTGACTAACACGGTGAAACCCCGTCTCTACTAAAAAATACAAAAAACTAGCCGGGCGAGGTTGCGGGCGCCTGTAGACCCAGCTACTCGGCAGGATGAGGCAGGAGAATGGCGTAAACCCGGGAGGCGGAGCTTGCAGAGAGCTGAGATCCGGCCACTGCACCCCAGCCTGGGCGACAGAGCTAGACTCCGTCTCAAAAAAAAAACAAAAAAACAAAAAAACAAAAAAAAACAAACAAAAAAAATGTATTTAACGTAAGTTTTATGTGAGGCAAGGCGCGATGGCTCACGTCTGTAATCTGAGCACTTTGGGAAGCCGAGGCAGGTGGATCACTTGAGGTCAGGAGTTCGAAACTAGCCTGGCCAACCTGGTGAAACCCCGTCTCTACTAAAAATCCAAAAAGTTAGCCAGGCATGGTGATGGGTGCCTGTAATATCAGCTACTCGGGAGGTTAAGTCAGGAGAATCCCTTGAACCTGGGAGGCAGACGTTGCAGTGAGCCGAGCCTCCAGCCTGGGTGACAAGAGTAAAACTCCACCTCAAAGAAAACCAAAAACAAACAAAACAAAACAAACAAACAAACAAAAACTGAGAAATAAACACACTAACACTTAAGACACCATTGAGAGTAACAACAAACAAAATTATAACAATGCTGAGGGAGCCAATAACAATTATTTTAAACAAAAACAATAATATGAACAAATCATTCACATGATTTTATCTAATTGTAGTCATTTTATGACCAGAATTTTTGTTTTTTATGTGACAAGACTTTGTAAGCATTGTTTCCGTGTTACTTTGTGTCTTTCATAATTAATTTCACAAAGATCTAAAGGAAAATCCACATGGTTGTCTTTAGGCCTCCAGGAACCAGCATCCAAGGCACATGCAATGAGAGTGAAAGGGTAACTGGGTCACATGAAATGTCTCTAATTTTGATTACTGACCATATTTTAGTTATGATAGTTTGCCCCTGCTTATGAGGAAGTCCGAGACTTTCTTTTCTTTTCCTTCGGAGAATATCTTGGATTTCTGTGCTGCTCTCAGTGCAATGTGTTCTTGAATTTGGCAATTGTCTCTTTCTCTTGTCAGGTAGAGGATTTTTTTCTTATGAACAAGAAGTCACAGTGGCTCATGCCGGTAATCCCAACACTTTGGGAGGTCGAGGTGGGTGGATCACCTGAGGAGTTCAAGACCAACTTGGCCAACATGGCGAAACCCCGTCTCTACAAAAAACACAAAAAGTTAGCCAGGCGTGGTGGAGGTGCCTGTAATCTCAGCTCCTCGGGAGGCTGAGGCAGGAGAATTGCTTGAACCTGGGAGGGGGGCGTTGTGACACAGTGAGAATCCATCTGAAAAAAAAAAAAAAAAAGAAGTCACATCTCATCAGGCTCATGATCGGGGGCTTCAGGTAGAACTTCTTAGCCTTCCAAACTCGTCCCCCAAAGTCATTCTAGGGGTTCTATTTGAGAGAATATGATGATTTATTTTAAATCAAGAGTTCTGAGAAGTACGCAGAAACCAGAAAATGTACCCAGAAATGAGAGATTATCAAATTATCCTGAATGTAGGGAATTCCAATGACACTGATTCTCATTCTTCATTCCATTTTGAATGGTTCAAGATGAAGGGGAGCTACTGACTACTGAATAGAGACGAGGAAATCTCCATTTCCATGTTTGCTTCCGGACTCTGTGACTCACTGTTGCAGCTGTCTGACTGTGACAGTGTGAGGTCTCAGGCGCTTGCGGGGAGACGTGCATCTGGGTAGAAGCTGTGCCATAAGGACAGAACTCCCACAGCCAGCCGGGGCACTCCTTCCTACCCTCTGGGAGCGTTCCCACCAACTCTTGTGATCTCAGAGGCACTGCCTGCCAGAGTAAGGACCCTCCTCAGAGACCCACAGGCATTGCAGTGCAGCCTGTGAGGCACTTGTTAGCTCTGCACAGTGGGCTGTCTGTCACTGATTGGAGCCTACCTGCTGCTGTGAGAGAGGGCTCTCTAAGCACAAAGTAGCCTGTGTGAAACCTTGGACATGGTTGATAGAATCTATTGCCAATGGTGGGTCCATACATCACAACGGGTGAAGAAAGCCTTGGAATCCTAGGCACAGAGCAAAGAAAACCCCCTTTGAGACCAACCACACCTAATAAAACTGGGCACCCCATGTGGCTAGTAAACATGCCATCATCAGATAGCAAAGGGAAGCAAGGATTGTTGAAAACGTTGACAAAATGTTCAAGTTCAGTGGCCCTGGGTCATGTCCAAGTAGAGCAAATGGTAATAGTAACAGGTTCTAATTAAGAATTCCCATTTTTATTTGAGTCAGCTTGGTGAAAAGTGGGAGAGGTTTCTTGATATTTCTTGGTTTGGTTGTTTTCAGCTTATAAAACAAATTCTATTTTCCGCTACAATTGTGTTACATTACTGTCTCCAAAGAAACATTTTGCATATGGTTGCCCTCTGGTCTCCCTTCTCCTGATGTGTCTTTCATGCAGCCTGGGAGGGTCATTTGCAGTACAGCAAGGGTTCTTTGGCCCAGGCACACAGACAACTAGAGGGTTTAAAGAGTATAATCTGACTGTATCCTGTAAATAGCTACTTTGATCTCTTTTACCAATAATTATGCTTGTCAGAAAATAGAGGGTTGGGGGAGGAATCACTGCAAGCCAAAACTTTTGCTGAAAGATAAGATGTTATGATTTTCTGCTAATTATCTTACTGCAATTAAGAAGTTGAGACTGATGGCTCAAAGCTTCCAATACATAAAAATCAGCAGCCATTTTAGTTGAAATGCAACATCCTGCGACCCGTTTTTAATTGACTTCCCTCCTCGTCACTCTTCAAAGTGGGGCTTTGCCAAAGCCACCAGATTCTGACTTTGAAGCTCTCTTGGAAAAGAGTAAAAACAAAGGCCAGAAGTCAAGGACTTTCAACTACATATGTTTTAGGCCAAATTTACAAATGTCTTTTTTTTTTTTTTTTTCAGTTACTCAAAAGGTTACTTTTAGTGAGCTCTTTGATCTGGAAAAACAAAAACAGAAACCAAGACACCTCACACTGATCATGTCTAAAAAGAAAATCTTATTTAACAATTGATCTAGTCACAAATGTCTGCTTTCCTAATCTTTTTCTGAAGATTGAAGTTTCACATTTCTGATAGGTACAAAATTGCAGATCAAGGTTTTCCCTTTGAAATGTGTCATATAATGTAATTGTCACGTAAGGGCCAATGGCTGGTTTAGGCTGCAGAAGACATCATGGAACAAGAACTTGGTGAATCCTATGGACAAGATCTGTGGCTCAGTTACAGGGTTCATGGTCCATGCTCAAGGAATGCATCCTTACTTATAACCATCTTAAATTATAACATTTACACTATGAAAATAGAATTTCAATAATTTGATATTTAAATGAATTATTTGCCAAGTTCAGACACACATCAAGAATGTTTGCAAATTTATGAAGGAAAACAAAGTATCCCAGCCAATTTCACAAAGAATAGTTTTATAACAGATTCAGATAAATGCTCAAACCTTAAAAAAAAAAAGTGCTCCTTAGAAAGTGCCAATAAGACATGCAAAGTGTTAGTTTTTACAGGGCTAGAATGCCATGCAGCCCATTTAGTGTGGTGCCCATTCAAGACTCTTCAAGTCAAAGCTAATGTGTATTTCTATCTTGGCATGACCTTCCCATTCCGACAATGTAGAGTGTCTAAGGATCTGTATAGAACAACGGCTCACATTTGGATTGTAAAGGAGGAAAAATTTTCTCTTTCTTCCTCTCCTTCCTTCCTTCCTTCCTTCCTTCCTTCCTTCCTTCCTTCCTTCCTTCCTTCCCTCCCTCCCTCCCTCCCTTCTTTCTTTTCTTTCTTTCTTTCTTTCTTTCTTTCTTTCTTTCTTTCTTCTCTTTCTTTCTTTCTTTCTTTCTTTCTTTCTTTCTTTCTTTCTTTCTTTCTTCTTTCTCTTTCTCTCTCTCTCTCCTTCCTTCCTTCCTTCCTTCCTTCCTTCCTTCCTTCCTTCCTTCCTTCCTTCCTTCCTTCCTTCCTTCCTTCCTTCCTTCCTTCCTTCCTTTCTTCCTCCCTCCCTCCCTCCCTCCTTCCCTCCTTCCCTTCTCTCTCTCTCTCTGTCTGTCTGTCTGTCTCTCTCTCTCTTTCTTGATGGAATCTCATTCTGACTCCCAGGCTGGAGTGCAGTGGCACTATCTCGGCTCACTGCAATCTCTGCCTCCCAGGTTCAAGCAATTCTCCCGCCTCAGGCTCCTGAGTAGGTACGATTACAGGTGTGCACCACCACACTCAGCTAAATTTTTTTGTATTTTTAGTAGAGATGGGGTTTCACCATGTTGGCCAGGCTGGTCTCAAACTCCTGACCTCAAGTGATCCACCCACCTCAGACTCACAAAATGTTGGGATTACAGGCATGAGCCACCACACCTAGCTTCTTTTTTAAGAAAATTGGAGATAGATTCTCACTCTGTCGCCCTGACTGGAGGGCAGTGGTGTGATCTTGGCTCACTGCAACCTCCGCCTCCTGGATTCAAGCCATTCTCGTGCTTCAACCACCTGAGTAGCTAAGATTACAAGTGTGTGCCATCATGCCCGGCTAGTTTTTGTATTTTTAGTAGAGACAGGGTTTCACCATGTTGCCCAGGCTGGTCTCAAACTCATGGCTTCAAGTGATCTGCCCATCTCCACCTCTCACAGTGCTGGGATTATGAGCATGAGTCACTGTGCCTGGCATATATATATATATATATATATATATATATAGCCCATCATAGGCTAGGATTCTGTAAACTAGACTGACAAAAGAAAATTAACAGGAGAAACTGGCTGGGCACGGTGGCTTGCTCCTATAATCCCAGCACTTTGGGGAGCCGAGGAGGGCAGATCACGAGGTCAGGAGTTCGAGACCAGCCTGACCAACATGGTAAAACCCTGTCTCTACTAAAAATACAAAAATTAGCCGGGCGTGGTGGCACATGCCTGTAATCCCAGCTACTCAGGAGGCTGAGGCAAGAGAATCGCTTGAACCCGTGAGATGGAGGTGAACCCGCGGGAGTTGGAAGTTGCAGTGAGCCGAGATCATGCCATTGCACTCCAGCCTGGGTGACAGATCTAGACTCCATCTCAAAAAATAAATAAGTAAAAATAAAAAAAAAATAAATAAATAATTAACAAGAGAAACTGAAGTTTGTTAACAAACACATGCATCACATTATGTATGGGAGAACTCAGGGATGATTACGTAAAAAAGTGATGAGAGGTCAGGCACAGTAGCTCATGCCTGTGATCCCAGCACTTTGGGAAGCCACGGTGGGAGAACTGCTTGAGTCTAGGAGCTCAAAACCAGTTTAGGGGCCTGGCACGGTGGCTCACGCCTGTAATCCCAGCATTTTGGGAGGCCGAGGTGGGTGGATCGCGAGGTCAGGAGATAGAGACCTTCCTGGCTAACATGGTGAAACCCCATCTCTACCAAAAAAAAAACAACAACAACAACAACTATACAAAAAATTAGCCGGGCGAGGTGATGGGCGCCTGTAGTCCTAGCTACTCGGGAGGCTGAGGCAGGAGAATGGCGTGAACCCGGGAGGCGGAGCTTGCAGCGAGCCAATATTGTGCCACTGCACTCCAGCCTGGGCGACAGAGCAAGACTCCATCTCAAAAAAAAACCAAAAACAAAAAAACAAAAAACTGGTTTAGGGAACCAAGAGAGACCATGTCTCTACCAAAAAATAAATAAATAAATAAGTGGTTAGAATTTGCACATATATAGCATCTTCACAAAATAACAATATATTTTACAGCAGTAACAAGACAAAGGAAAAAGATTTTGAGTTTCTAGAAAGGCAAATTGTGGGAAGGCAGCCAGGTGCAGTGGTTCATGCCTGTAATCCCAGCACTTTGGGAGGCTGAGGTGGGAGGATCACCTGAGGTCAGGGGTTTGAGGCCAGCCTGGCCAACATGGTGAAACCCCATATCTACTAAAAATATAAGAATTACCAGGGCATGGTGGTGGGCACCTGTAATCCCAACTGCTCAGGAGATTGAGGCAGGAGAATTGCTTGAACCTGGGAGGCAGAGGTTGTAGTGAGCTGAGATTGCATCACTGCACTCCAGGCTAGGCGACAGAGCAAGACTCCATCTCAAAAAAAAAAAAAAAAAAAAAAAAAAATTGTGGGAAGGCAAATATGTGAGAAAATTAATAGTAGAGAAGAGCTTTTTAGTAACGTTTGTCATGTAGATTTCATTGGTGCCATCTGTTTAGAGTTGTTACCAGTGATTAACTGATTAACTTCTATCCCTCTTAGTAGAGAGGGGAGGAAGGACACCTTAACAAATCTATATCCTACTTTTAGGCACACCAGGGTACACAGAGAGCTTTTCTTGTATCTCCTTCTTCTCAATTGCCTATGATTCAAAATAATCCTTATGCAAATGTGGCATATTTTGAAGTAGCATATTCTGCTGTATTAGTTTGTTTTCATGCAGCTAATAAAGACCTACCCAAGACTGGGTAATTTATAAAGGAAAGAGGTTTAATTGGCTCATGGTTCCACATGGCTGGAGAGGCCTCACAATCACGGTGCGTGAGGAACAAAGTTATATCTTACATGGTGGCGGTCGAGAGAGCTTGTGCAGGGGAACTCCCTTTCATAAAACCATCAGATCCTATGAGACTTATTCACTATCATGAGAACAGCATAGGAAAGACCCACCCCCATGACTGAATTACTTCCCACAGGGTCTCTCCCATGACACGTGGGAATTATGGAAGCTACAATTCAAGATGATATTTGGGTGGGGACACAGCCAAACCATATAATCTGCTATCCTTGATGCCTTTCCATTAAGAAACCTGCTTACCCCACTTTTTCTTTTTGAGACGAGGTTTGCTCTTGTCTTCCAGGCTGGAGTGCAATGGCATGATCCTGGCTCACTGCAACCTCCGCCTCTTGGGTTCAAGTGATTCTCCTGCCTCATCCTCCCAAGTAGCTGGGATTACAGGCACCCGCCACTACGACCAGCTAATTTTTTTGTTTGTTTGTTTCTTTGTTTGTTTTTGAGATGGAGTCTCACTCCGTTGCCCAGGCTGGAGTGCAGTGAAGTGATCTCGGCTCACTGCAACCTCCGCATCCCAGGTTCAAGCTATTCTCCTGCCTCAGCCTCCCAAGTAGTTGAGATTACAGGCACCTGCCACTACTCCCAGCTAATTTTTTGTATTTTTAGTAGAGACGGGGTTTCACCATGCTGGCCAGGCTGGTCTCAAACTCCTGATCTTGTGATTTGCCTGCCTTAGCCTCCCAAAGTGCTGGGATTACAGGCATGAGCCACCGTGCCCAGCTTCACGACCAGCTAATTTTTGTGATTTTAGTAGATACAGGGTTTCACCATGTTGGCCAGGCTCGTCTCAAACTCCTTACCTCAGGTGACCCACCCACCTTGGCCTCCCAAAGTGCTGGGATTACAGGCGTGAGCCACCGTACCTGGACCTTCTCACCCCACTTTTAAGCCTATTCCATTCCTGTGAGGTAAGTACTATTGCTTTCTCTATTTTATGGATGTGGATGCTGAGGTTCACAGAGATTTTGTTAAGTTCAGTTAGTAGGTAAGCCAAGATGAGACTTGTACTCTTTATTCCAGGAATGAGTATCATTTCTGATAGTTATAAGTGTTATACAGAAAGTGGAGCAAGGGATTTTGTTGGGAGTGGTGGTGGGGTGGTTGGAAGGAGGATGGCTAGAAGGTGGAGATTTAGGTGGTATGGGAGGTAGTATTTTTAGTAGAGGGCCACCTGTTTAAAAACATTCAAATTCATGTGTTGTATTTCTGCTCTGGTCATCATATAGATTCAGCCTGTGCATTTCATGAGATCTTTTGTGGGGAATGTTTTTTATTTTATGGATGGAAAAAAAAGAAACAAAACAAAAAAAACAAATAAACCCTAAAGCAGAGAGGTCACAGGACTTGGTCAGTGTCACACAGCTCAGCTGATCCGTGCCAGGATCTAGGATTCCTGACTTCCAGAACTGAGCTCCTTCTACCACACTGCACAGCGTCTCTCCCCATGAGCCAGGCATCCTTGATGCAGCAGCACGCCGGCCTTTCCTGCCTTATGCCGAAGGCCAGGGAACTCAAGCAGGGGGACAGACATCATGTTCATGAGAGCTCTGAGCCATATTCCCTGCCAGCACTCTTACCCTAACCGTGCAAATAAGGATGAAGCTTATCACAAACTTACAGATTATTTAGGAGGAATCAAGCAGATATTAGCCTTTGCTGTAAAAACAGCACACGTGTGTGTGTGTGTGTGTGTGTGTGTGTGTGATGTGTGTGTGGGGCAATTGTGCATGGATTTTCCAGGCCTCTAAGGACCTGTGTGTTGTGATGATTCTTTGTGGAGAATGATATAAAAAAGTTTTGGCGAGGCCAGTGGTTTTCAGGCTGCATGTGCCATGCAATTCCAGACAGGTCACATTAGACCAAAACATTTCTTTGGTCCAATTCCCAGAAGTTCATCTCTTGGTCTCTATGACAGTGACCTGGAAACACAAACTGGCTTCAAACAAAGCCACTCTACCATGTGTGCTAAACCCAAGCCATTCTCTTAAGTTGTTGTTTCAGCTCATTTCATAATCTTTGGCTCAATCCTTGGAAAAGTACTTTCATATAATTGAACAAGCAAAACATTGTATTTTTTCACTATATAAAGAATCGTATTCATGCAGAAAATTTATAAATGACCGATGTACACAAAGGAGAAATTTAAATTGCTCGAATCTGACAATAATTATTGGTAAGTTGTAAGTGTAGCCCAGTCTACTTTTTATGCCTGAAAATACTTTTTTAAAATAATTAAAAAAAATGGATCATACTATAAATTGCTTTGTGACTGGCTAATTTTTAGTTTTTCTCCTATTAATACAATAATAATATCGGAATTTTTGTTGGGTGCTTCTACATCTCAGCTACAAAAATTTTGTGAAACAGCTACTACAATTGCTAGTTTACAGATGAAGAAACTAATCTCAGAGGCTCTGAGATTAGTTATTCTTCCTCTTCACGCTCTCATTAGATCATCTCATTCTGGGCCATGTCTCACAGTTTATTTATAAATTCTAGCTCAAAATTTTACTGTCAGTCCTGACTTCTCTTCTCAGCTTAAGACTTATATATCCAACTGCCTGCCTACTTGATAATTTGGATCTCAAAAGTGCCTAGGACTCAGCTCATCCAAAATTGTGTGTATTTTGCACTGGGCAACACGGGAACCTGCCCTAAGCTCTGATCTTAGTCTCTTGCAATCCACCCTTGACTTTCTTGAATTCATTATTATTATTATTATTTGAGATGGAGTTTTGCTCTCGTTGCCCAGGTTGGAGTGCAATGGCGTGATCTTGACTCACTGTGACCTCTGCCTCCCGGGTGCAAGCGATTCTCCTGCCTCAGCCTCCAGAGTAGCTGGGATTAAATGTGCCCGCCACCACGCCAGGCTACTTTTTGTATTTTTTTTTTTTTTTTTGAGACAGTCTCGCTCTGTTGCCTGGCTGGAGTGTAATGGCGTGATCTCGGCTCACTGCACCCTCCGCCTCCCAGGTTCAAGCGACTCTCCAGCCTCAGCCTCCCAAGTAGCTCAGATTACAGGCGCATGCCACTATGCCCGGCTAATTTTTGTATTTTAGTAGAGATAGGGTTTCACTATGTTGGTCAGGCTGGTCTCGAACTCCTGACCTCAGGTGATCCGCCCACCTCAGCCTCCCAAAGTGCTGGTATTACAGGCATGAGCCACCGCGCCCGGCTACTTTTTGTATTTTTAGTAGAGACGGGGTTTCACCATGTTGACCAGGCTAGTCTTGAACTCCTCACCGGGTGATCTGCCCTCCTCAGCCTCCCAAAGTGCTGGGATACAGGCGTGAGCCACCGCGCCCAGCCTTGAATTTATTCTTTACACAGCAGCCAAAGGATCTGGTCAAAATGTGAATTTGGTTACACTACCATCAATTTATAACACTCGAGTGAGTTTCCTCTGCTGTTCAGGGAAAGACCAGAATCTTTAACATAGTCCACAAAGCCAGGTGTAATCAGTCTGCCTGTCTCACCTCAGTTCACATGGTCTCCTCACACTTTTCACCCCAACCTCCCTGACATGCTTAGTTTATTTAACTAAACTGCAATAAGACTTTGCACTTGCTGTTCCTTCTGACTGGAACGTCCTTCCTGCCACCCTGTTTATTCTTTGCCTGGATGACTCCTACTTTCCTTTCAGGTGTCAGTTCAGCCACCACATCTGTAGATAAGGTTTTCCTGTACCTCTTGACCAGGCCAGTTCCCCTGTATTAGTCACTGTTTTACAACTGTGGGGGCCAAGGCCCTTGGACACCTAAAGTTTTGCTAAAAAATATCACTTACATGAGGCAGATTGATTAATGATTCTATTACATGGAATACATTTTAGGGTTTTGGCCTGCTTTGGGAAAGGAGGTTCTGGTTTGTATGACCCACCTTGGAGAAGAGGGATTCTAGTTTCTATGGCCAGCCTTGGAGGAGAATGGGACTGAGAGACAGGAGAACAGGGGAAGAAGGTCAGATTTCTGCTTCTGAGGCTGTTGATGAGGCCTTCATTTGGGGGTATTGTTTTCTGAGCCCCAACGGCACCCTGCTATTTTTTTTGTAGTATTTATCACAGATATAAACATACCTATTTGTGTGATTCTTTGGTTGAAGACTGTAATTCCATTTAGACTGTAAGCTCCACAAGGGCACAAATGACCGCTGTTTGTATCTACCATTATATCTTTACTGACTAGAGCCTTGGTCAGCATATATTTTTAAATAAATAATGTGTGTTAGATGAACTAGTTGAATGACTTTCCCCAGATAAAATGGCTGAACCATAACGGAGGCTAATGTTCTTTCTATTATGTATGATAAAATCAGAAAGGCGTAAAGCAATAAATACATTTATATGAGGTATTTACCTAAGAGTTGACCAGGCGCAGTGGCTCAAGCCTGTAATCACAGCACTTTGAAAGCCTGAGATAGAGCTCAGGAGTTCGAGTCCAGGCCTTGTCTCAAAAAAAAAAAAAAAAAAAAAAAAAGGAAAAAAAAAAGAATATACTCTAGCATTCCTATTTCCCAGATTTTCCCAGATCTCTGTCTGAACCCACCTCTGTGAACTTCAACCCTTTCTACACACATAAAGGAAGGGATTTTCATTGCCTGCTGGGGAGAATTTGCTAATATATCATTGTTTTGATTCATACGTCTTGCAGTAAATATATCCTTTGACTAACACCTAAGCCTTGAGTCAGACACAAGAGAGAAAATGAAAAAGAAAGCATGGTTCTAGACCACAACATGGAGAGCTGTTAGATCAGAAGCAAAGTGACAGTGAGAGCAAGGGCAAGTTTCACAGGGTTGGAGGTGATGTGAACAAAGAGTGTATAGAAACCAGAGAATATTTCAACTGGAAGTTACTCTAGAAATTACATAATTTAAAATTCTCATTTTACAGAGAAATAAAATTCTCATTTTATAAAATTCTCATTTATATCATGGCCAAAGTCACACATTTAGTTATTGAAAGCTCCAAGACTAAACCTTATACACCTGCCTTGGAGAGGGTAAAATTCCCAAATACTTATGTTAGTCCATTGACAAGTTCTAATTGAAATGTCAACTATATACTCCACAAATATTTAGTATGGGAAGTGTAGCAAAAGCAATTTGAAAGCTAGTAAATTCGTAACAACAACAAGAAGAAGAACAGCAGCAGTAGCAGCAGCAGCATTTTGTGTTTATAAAATGTTTTCTTGTTTGAAAAATATTTTTCCGTACTTCCTGTCATGCAATCCTTACAAAACCATCGAGGTAGACAGGGCAGGATTCTTCCTCATATGCTACATGTATAGAAGGAAATATACACCCAAGAAGATAACATAACTTGTCCAAAGCCAATGGCTACTGAACGGTAGATCTCAGCCTCAGATTCAGATTCCTGGACTCCAAGTTTATTGCTGTCATCATTGCCTCTTGCTGCCTGAAGAGGCTTTGTTAAATGTGAAACCTTACACAGCAGTTCTCCAAAATCTCTGTGAAGTTTCCCACATAGGCGGAGGCTCACCTTCCAAGTTTAAGAGTATATTATGTGGAACCCCATCTGTAGTGACCCTGACCTCTCCTAGGCTCAGCCCTTCCCTTTCTCAGTATCAGGCAGGAAGCCAAATCTCATGCAGCCGTGATTTTGTGCCAAGTTCAGCAGGGAGCATTGGATTAAGATTCTCATGTTGACAGCAACTTTGTCTTGTGAAGATGCACAAAGTCTGCCTTATGCATTCCTTTCACACCTGGGAAGACTGGAATATATTTCTATTTGTAAACATATATGCCTCAATACATGTAACATGCAAACAGAAATGTGGTTTCTTTGAAAATAATCTACTGTTACCCTTCCATTTCAATCATATGGTGAGTTTTGAATATATTTTTCTTTCCAGAGTCCATGAAAAGGTGTTTATTCTCCCTTCCTCTTTTAACCAGCTGGGTGCCAACATTTTCTTTCCTTCTCTTGATCTGACTTAAGTTCAGTTTTTGGCTTCTGTCTGCTATTCCAGCTGGTAACCTGCAGGTAGTTGGATGAAAGAAGCTTTCTCTCAACTCAGGCAATGCACCAAGTCCCAGACACATACGCACATATATATACACACACACAAACACTGTGGAGTACAATAGTTTGACGTACAGGATGCTCTGCAGAAAGAGCTCAGTTCGCTTCTACCCACAGTCCTCTGTTGGCCGGCTCAAGGCAATAAAACTGGCTGCTATCAGTGCAAATCAGCATCCTGGAAAAGGAAGGTCTAGGTCAAGAGGAAGGAATATCCCATCCTGAGGAAGAAAGATTAGATTTGTTTGGTATGATTGCTTGGGGACAGCTTCAAAATTTACAATGCTCTGCAACTCTTAATTTAGCCTGCTATCATTTTAAGATTACTACCCTGTATTTAGAAGAAAGACACATTCATTATTGTTATTAAGCAATCTAATTTTAGAATTATTACTAGAATAAAACTCAGGAATATAATAATGTTGAGCTAGAAATGTGACTAATAAAGCTGCCCATGTTTCTACATTTGCATATTAAAGTCTGTAATTAAAAGTAAATAGTGAAACAGGAAAACTTCTTTTGGGTGATATGGTAAAGGATGAATTGCTTTTAGCAAATATTGTTTGGGTGAATGAGCTACTCAAATGGCAGACTGCCTTTTCAGATGCAATTATATTTCATTTAAATTACAGACTGACCATACAGCATGTTCTTTTTATTTAGGCTGGCTGGAGACCAGGGATCACCCCTAGTTATCATAAAGCATGTACATGGCTGCTTTAGTACAGGTCAATTAGGGACCAACTCAGACTCTGCAAATGTAGAGTCAGAAACAAATGAGATGTTGAAATTAGGTAGTTGCAGGTGACTTCAGTCTACTCAAATCTGGTATATAATCATATAGTTCCTTAACATGACAAATTCTATATCTCTCTGCTTATATGCATACCTCCTTTTTTTTTTTTTTTTTTTTTTTTTTTTTTTTTTTTTTTTTTTTGCTGTTGTTTTGTTTTCTTGCCTACTTGCTTTGGCTAATACTTCCAAAACAGTGTTAATTAAGGATACTGATTATAGTAATTTGTGTCTTATTCTTGACTTTGATGAGGAAACTCCTGATTTTCTTTGCTCATTCTGCTGGCTGAATGTTTTAAGTTTGTACACTCTATTTCTGAAAGTTGCAGCACTTATTGGTAGTCCCTGAAGTGACTTTTTCAGCAGTTATTGCCTATGTGGCTTAAGACCTCTGTGGTTCTCAGTCATTGTGGTCTTACCTTCACCAATGCCTAATTAGCTTTGTCTAAGACTCCAGGGCTAGTTTCTAACTTACATCTGGAGGAACATTTGGGAGTCTGATGTGTGGATTTCTGCCTTATTTCCAAGCCTTACCTTGTACCAAGTTCTGGTAAGTTAATCTCTGTGCTTTAGTTTTTATCTCTGTAAATTGCCTATGATAAGTCCTGGTTAGTATGGTGACTGTGGACCGGAGGACTTAGGTTCAAATCCCGTTTATTCTACTCACCAGCTATTTGACCTTGGCAAGTTATTTAATTTCTTTGTGCTTCCACAAATTGGGATCATAGCAGTACTTGTCTTATAAGGTTATTATGAGCCTTAAATTAAATTATGCATATAAAAACCTTAGAAGAAAGCTTGCCTGCTATCAGTTTAAGATTAGTAAGAGACTCGCTAAAGGTTTGTGGTTATTATTACTATTAGAAAACATATTGGTAATTATTACTATTAGAAAACATATTATCATTGTCACTGGGGATCTGCCACCAGTTATTGGGCTCATTTTAGTGGGACACTCCATTGCAACATGTTGACCTTTGGGATGAAGAGTGTTCTTAAACTATCTATTGTCTGACCTCAGGTATCAATATTCTGTCTGCTGGCTGAAACTTTCTTTAAAGACTCAGTTCAGGGTTCATTTCTACTGACCAACTTCTAGTTCACTTCTTGTAAGCCTATTCCCATCTAAAACATTTAACTAGAATATTCATAGCTTTTTTTTTTGTTCTTCTTTTTTTCTTTTACAACACTGACACACTTATATTAGTGCTTTTCCAAAAGTGACACTGATTAGCGATAAGGGATATTGTCCTATCTTTGCAAAATCACTTCTATT
The DNA here is from genome assembly GCF_047675955.1 of Chlorocebus sabaeus. Taxonomy (NCBI): domain Eukaryota; kingdom Metazoa; phylum Chordata; class Mammalia; order Primates; family Cercopithecidae; genus Chlorocebus; species Chlorocebus sabaeus. The sequence continues at coordinate 65,127,426 of NC_132926.1, read as the reverse complement.
TGGCCTGAGACAGAGTTCAAAAACATAAAATTATGTTAATCAATTTGTTCACTTAGCAAATATTCATTTAACCTAGATTCTAGGATTAACACTGTGCCAAGGCATAAAATAAATATATAATAATGTAAGATTTGGTCACTGCCCTTGAAGAACTTACAGTTTAGTTGAATAAGACAATGACCATGGTTGTCCGAGGCAAAGCTGTGGAAGTAAAGGTGTGGATGAACACCTTAGTAGGGAAGTGAGATTTGAGTTGAATTGTGCAACATTTAAAGAGAGTACAATGAGTTTTGAATGAATTTTTCGTGTCCATGAAATAGCATTAGTTCCTTTCAATTGGTGAATGTCAACATTTTCTTTATCTTTCTCTTGAACTGAAGAGGGAGAAGGGCATTCCTGTTGGGGTACCAAGACTGGCAGTAGATTCCAATTTGGTGATATTAATTATAATTAATGCAATTAACTCAATTGATTTATTCAGCTACCCTTGCACTACCTTCATGATTTTCCTATTTCTGCATATTACCTGCATTATTACTTTCTTAATAATTTTCTTTAAATCCCTGTTTTGTGTTTAAGTAAATTTATTTACATTTTGTTATTATTATCTTAAGTAGAAACATAGTATATCTTGCTAGTAAAAAGAGATAACAACAAAGTATATACGTGACTATTTAAATTTTAAAAAGTTTATCTATAAACCATTTAGAATTGTCTCAGGTACCACTGGTAGGGAACCCTGGCCTTGCCGTTCGAATGTCCCTTTGGGAAGGAGCACTGAATGGTTGATGGCAGTTTATTTTTAAATACTGCTTGACATTTCCACTCTCCTCCAATTCTGTTTACCTACCATCACTTTATCTTTTACTTTGTCTTATTTTCTTCATAGCGCATTTCATTTCCTAAAATCATATTATTTATTTATTTATTTTGCTTATCTGTTTTTTATGACTAGAATATAGATTCCATGTGGGCAAGGACTTTGTCTTGATTGCCTCCATTCCCCAGGGCCTGACATATATTAGGCACTCAATTTCAGGAGTTCCATGGCAATATAGTGAGAAAGTGCTGTGATGTAAAAATCTGGGTTTGACTAAATAACTCTGCTGCTAACTGAATACATTATAACCAGATTTTTTTCTTTCCTGTTTTTTATTGTTTACTATGACTTTGGGCTTTGTTTATCCAACTGGGTGCATGGACCTTTTTACTTCTCTGAGTCTATAGATTTTCAGAACTTTGGGCTCTACTTTCTTGCATTCATTTACTTCTCTATTTATTTATGTATTTATTTATTTTTTGAAATGGAGTCTTGCTCTGTCGCCACGCTGGAGTACAGTGGTGTAATCTCAGCTCACTGCAACCTCCACCTCCTGGGTTCAAGCAATTCTCCTGCCTCAGCCTCCTGAGAAGCTGGGACTACAAGTGTGCACCACCATGCCCGGCTAATTTTTGTAGTTTTAGTAGAGAGGGGATTTCACCATGTTGGCCAGGATGGCCTCAATCTCGACCTCATGATCTGCCCATCTCGGCCTCCCAAAGTGCTGGGATTACAGGCATGAGCCACCACGCCTGGCCTCCTTCTCCTTTTAGAAGCCAACCTACTCTCCCCACAATTTTTCTATATAGACTTACTTCATAAGGTACTCACTGGATTCTTCTGTTCAGTAGCCATAGCATTTGTCCAAGAAGGGTGGCTATAACAAATCGCTGGATGCAGTGGCTCACGCCTGTAATCCCAGCACTTTGGGAGGCCCAGACGGGTGGATCACGAGGTCAGGAGATTGAGACCATCCTGGCTAACACGGTGAAACCCCGTCTCTACTAAAAAATACAAAAAACTAGCCGGGCGAGGTGGCGGGCACCTGTAGTCCCAGCTACTCAGGAGGCTGAGGCAGGAGAATGGCATGAACCCGGGAGGTGGAGCTTGCAGTGTGCGGAGATCCGGCCACTGCACTCCAGCCTGGGCGACAGAACGAGACTCCTCTCAAAAAAAAAAAAAAAGAAAAAAAAAAAAGGAAAAAAAAAAAGAAATGTTATTTAGAATATTTCTATCTAGATTTTTACTTTTTGAAGAATTTGTCTTTTTCTTACCTCATTAGATAATGAGATAATGGTAAGTCAAAGGGATGAAAGTCCGTACCTACTTCCTGTGATGAATACAATGCTTATTCAGGCTGGTTGATCACATAAGCCATACTTCTTGGTGATAAATGACTCAGAGTCCACGATAAGACTCACACATTTCCAGTGAAATCTTTCATGTCATGGAAGAGGAAATAAGATTGCAAGTTTGAAAGTAGATGGTAATGATTAGTTTGGGATGCTATTTATAATCAGTGACATAGGAAGTTAATTAGTTGTTTTCGATGGAGTGACTAAGCTGATCCCAATAGAAAACTACAGCATATGATTTTCTAAATAAAATATATTTTTTAAAGGACTGAGAATTTTCATGATTATGGTAAAGTTGGGAGAAAGGATGCTTCGTGGTTAAAAATAGCACAGATGTAATTACAGGCCAGTCAGTCCTCTCAGTTTTATTTAGAGCAAACTTTGTATTTATCAGAATGTTTTAATTAATTTGATTTGTGTTGGTTAGTTATCTGTCTCAAAAAATTCAGCCGCATTAATACAAAAAATCTTGTCCATAAAGTTTGTTTGGCTCAGAAGTTCCCTCTAAACAACCATTATAAATATGTAGTTCCAAGGCGATAGGACATGGTCATTAAACCTACATGTTATGGTCTATTGCTAGATTTAAAACCATATTTTATTAGCCAGGCATAATGGTGCCTGTAATCGCAGCTACTTGTGAGGCTGAGGCAGGAGGATCTCTTGAGCCAGGAGTTGGAGACTGGGCTGAGCTATGATCGCACCATGGCACTCCAGCCTACCCGGAGAGAATGGAGTGCAGCCTTTTAGACAGAGGGAGACACTGTCTCAAAAAAACAAAAACAAAACAAAACAAAACAAAAAACGTAAACAAATCCTGTTTTATAGATTCCTTGTTTCTATCTTCCTTAAAGTGTCCTCCTGGCCGGGCGCGGTGGCTCAAGCCTGTAATCCCAGCACTTTGGGAGGCCGAGGCGGGTGGATCACGAGGTCAGGAGATCGAGACCATCCTGGCTAACACGGTGAAACCCCGTCTCTACTAAACATACAAAAAAAAAAAAAAAACTAGCCCGGCGGGGGGCGGTGGGTGGCGGGCGCCTATAGTCCCAGCTACTCGGAGGCTGAGGCAGGAGAAGGGCGTGAACCCGGTAGCCGGAACTTGCAGTGAGCTGAGATCCGGCCACTGCACTCCAGCCTGGGCGACAGAGCGAGACTCCGTCTCAAAAAAAAAAAAAAAAGAAAAAAAAAAAGTGTCCTCCTTTCTGAACCTTATGGGTCTTCCTGCCCTTCGTTCTCCTCCTACTTCAATGAATCTATTCTTTCTGTTTCACTAGAGGCAGGAAATGAATCACATGGATTGTGCAATTAATGGCAATTGTGTGCTTAAGCCTGGGGGTTTCTGAAATCAGAGTTTACTTTTTATTTGAATTTTTCTTTTAGAAATAACAAGTTGTTGATAACTGGCAAATTTGATTATAGACAAAGATGATTATTCTGAATTTAATTTATTTTTTGTTTTTATTTATTTATTTTTTTTCAAATGGTGTCTTGCTCTGTCACCAGGCTGGAGTGCAGTGGTGCGATCTCAGCTCACTACGACCTGCACCTCCTGGGTTCAAGCGATTCCCCTGCCTCAGCCTCCCAAGTAGCTGGGATTACAGGCATGTGCCACCATGCTCGGCTAATTTTTGTATTTTAGTAGAGACAGGGTTTCACCATGTTGGCCAAGAGGGTCTCCATCTCCTGACCTCATGATCCACCCACCTCAGCCTCCCAAACAAAGTGCTGGGATTACAGGCACGAACCGCTGCGCCCGGCCCTGGATTTAATTTATTTTAATAAAATAAGTAACATACTGTAATGGAAGAAAGCTGGGCATGCATTTGTAGAAAAGGGGACTTTTCTAACTCAGTACTGCTTATCAATGGTATAAAATAATGCTGTATTTTCCAAATATACAAATTATTTACTCTGTAGGAATAAGTATGAAATGTGATGGTAACTGACCCAAGCTACAAAGACACTCTAGTGTACAGTGGGAATATTTTATTAGTGAATACCAGTGTGATCTGGAAGAGTTGATTGATGTAGTTTGCAAAAGGACCTAACTTGTTCCCAGCGAGTCATTTACAAACTGGCAGGACTTGGCTGATTATGGAAAGGAATAGTCCTCCTGACAAAAGTGTAAATTGTAAGTGCTGCTGATAAACAGGCCCAAGGTCAGGAGAATCATCTGATTCTAACAGACAAACTATCAGGGCAGTAATCAGAAGCATCACCTAGATGGTGGCCTGGAGTCAAGATAAAGCCATTTACATAGTACTTTGTGTACTTATTTTCCTTTATCCTTACCTATCAACAGGTTTAAAATGTTTAAGTGATTTGACCAGAGAACTAATAATAGTATTTAAATATCGACACCCTATAATGTGCCAGACACTATGCTGCCTGCTTTACATACATTGTCTGACTTGATTCTTACAGAAACCCTTGAAAAGTGCTTTTATTATCACTATTTTTAAAAGGAGGAAATTAAATCTGAGAGAGGGGTTCCAAAACATGTCCATAGTAGCACAGCAGGGATGTGATAGAGTCAAGACTAAAGCTTGGGTGTGTCCAGTTTAGAGGCTAAGATATTGGTCCCCAATACTGCTAAGGCAGGTCTTCAAGTTTAGTTCAAGTCCGCAGTTCTTTCTCTCCACTTGCCCTCCACTCCTGCATTTCCTCCAATAGACAAGTAGGTCTTCAACATTTTGGGGTTCTGCCTTTTTTTGGAGACCTTGTCTTGCTCTGTTGCCCAGGCTGGAGTGCTGTGGCACGATCTCAGCTCACGGCAACCTCTGCCTCCCGGGTTCAAGCAATTTTCCTGCCTCAGCCTCCCAGGTATTACAGGCATGTGCCACTACGCCCGGTTACGTTTTGTATTTTTAATAGAGATGGGGTTTCCCCATGTTGGCCAGGCTGGTCTCAAACTCCTGACCTCAAGTGATCTACCCATCTCGGCCTCCCAAAGTGCAGGGATTACAGGCGTGAGCCACAGCACCCAGCCTGGAGTTCTGCCATTTTTAAAAATTGTGTGTGTGTATGTGTGTGTTTATGTGTGTTCTATAATAGACTTCATTATTTAGCACAGTTTTAGGTATACAGAAAAACTGAGCAGAAGGTGCAATTTTCATATACTTTTCCCCCTTCTCCCCACCCTCAGTTTCCCCTATTATTAACATCTTGCATTAGTGTGGTACACCTGTTACAATGGATGAACCGATACTCTACATTATTATTAGCTGAAGACCATAGTTTACATTAGGGCTCTCTCTTCATGTTCTAAACACATAGGGATTTTGTCAAGTATTTAATGTCGCAGATCTGCTATTACAAAATTATACAAAATAGTTTCACTGTCCTGAAAATCCCTTTTACTCCGCCTATTATCTCTCCCTCTCTTCTCCCAAGGCCATGGGAGCCACTGATGTTTTTACCATCTCTATGGTTTTGCCTTCTCCAGAATGTAATATTATTAGAATCATTCAGGATGTAGCCTTTTCAGACTGGCTTCTTTCACTTAGCAACATGCATCACTTCATGTCTTTTGGTGGCTTGCTAGCTCATTAAAAAAAAAAAATAGATGAATGACATTCCTTTTATGGATGTACTACAGCTTTTTAAAAAAGTCTATTCATCTAGTGAAGGACACTTTGGTTGCCTTAAAAATTGGCAATTATGAATAAAACTAGTATAAACCTTTGTGTGCAGGTTTTTGTATGGACATAAGTTTTCAACTACTTTGATTAAATGCCCAGGAGCATAATATCTGTATCATATAGTAAGAATATGTTTAGGTTTGTGAGAAATTGTAGCATTTGCATTCCCACCAGGAATGAATGAGAGTTCATGTTACTCCACGTCGTCACCAAAACTTGGTGTCTGTGCATAGTGGTATCTTGTTGTTTTAATTTGCAGTTTCCTAATGATACACGACATTGAGCATCTTTTCATATGTGTGTCATTTGAATATCACCATTGGTGAGGTGTCTATTTGGATCTTTTGCCCATTTGTGTTGTTCATTTTCTTATTGTTCAGTTTTTGTTTTGTTTTGCTTTTATTTTTTGAGATGGAATGTTGCTCTTGTTACCCAGGCTATAGTGCAATGGCACTATCTTGGCTCACTGCAACTTCTGCCTCCCGGGTTCAAGCAATTCTCCTGCCTCAGGCTTCAGAGTAGCTGGGATTACAGGCGCCTACCACCATGCCCAGCTAATTTTTATATTTTTAGTAGAGACAAGGTTTCACCATGTTGGCCAGGGATCTCGAACTCCTGACCTTGTGATCCACCTCCTCAGCCTCTCTAAGTGCTGGGATTACAGGTGTGAGCCACTGTGACTGGCCTCCTATTGTACAGTTTTAAGAGGTTTTTTTTTTTTTTTTTTTTTGCATATTTTGAGTAACAGTGCTTTACAGATAAATCTTTTGCAAATATTTTCTCCTTGAGTCTGTGTTTTTTAATAGTCAAGAATTCAACTTACGTGTGCTCTAAATTCTGAGAAAGTAAAAGGACTAATTCAGGAGGTCATAACAAATGGAAGCATCAGTTATTAATTCATCATTTTAAGAGAAATGAACAGCCAATATAGATAGCAAAATAATGCTATTTTTAGCACGATGTCTTTCAAAGTCAATTTCACAAAACATTAGTTCTGTGAGGATTTGAAAGATATCTGGTGTAAAATATGTTTGTGAAGAGTCAGATTAAAATATAACTGAACTGGCATCTTAGTTGTGAGCCTTCTCAGAGCCTTCACGCTGATGTTCATTGTGATGGGGGAGAGTGACAGTACACATCTTTTTTCAAAGTTGTTTAACTACAGAACTCTTACTTAAGGTGTGTCAAAGAGGAATGAACATCTGTTTGGGCAAGGCACCTTGAATCTTGTGAGTCCTATCAATAGGCTCCTGAGAAGTAAGATGGCAAAGGTAAAGTGAGTTTATAGGGTCTTGCTCTGAGCCCCTCTTTCCCTCCACCCTTCTTGCCCTATACTATTTTTATTCAGCAACTTTTTTTGAAGGTTTATTATGCAGAAGACTTGGCATTAAGTCCTTTAAGTGATATAACAATGAAAAATGCTCAATTTTGCTAACTGCTTCTAGAGATAACCAGATCCAGACTTTTCTTGTACTAGGATTATACCAATTACAATAACATATGAGAAGAATTTGACAAATAAGATTAATCATTTAGTCACCAGTTATTTTTTGATTAACTCCCACATGCCAGGCTCTGTATGGGTATTGGACAGTGACCAAGATGTCCATTTTAACCTCATGGAGGTTACAGTCTAGGGAAAGCTAATAGACAACAAACGAGAAAACAAATAAATAAGCAAGATAATCTCATGCAGTGTTAGGAGTGAAGAAGGAGGAAGAGGAGGAGACAGATAAACAGGGTGACGGAGATGGCAGGGCTTGGCAATGTTTTTCTATCAAAGCCAGATAGTAAATATTTTAGGTTTTACAAGCCATAAAGTCTCTGTCACAACTATTCAACTCATAGTTGCAACATGAAAGCAGTCACAGACAGTGTGTAAACAAAAGTGTGTAAACAAAAGGGTATGGCTGTGCTCCAATAAAACTTTATTTACACAAATAGTCCAAGGACAGATTTCACTTGCTGGCTCTAGTTTGCTGACTATGGGGATAGATAATGATTTGATGTGAGTTGGGACTACTTTAGACTGAGTTACAAGAAAAACTCTTTAAGAGCAGGTACCATTTGAGCTGAGATCACAATTATGAGAAGGAAGCAGCCATAGAAATGTTCTGGAGGATGAATTCTATTAGAGGAACTATTAGGTTGGTGCAAATGTAATTATAGTTTTTGAGCATCTTTTCATATGCTTGTCATTTGTATATCACCTTTGGTGAGGTGTCTGTTCAGATCTTTTGCCCATTTATGTTGTTCATTGTCTTTCTTTTTTTTTTTTTTTTTTTTTTGAGACGGAGTCTCGCTGTGTCACCCAGGCTGGAGTGCAGTGGTGCGATCTCGGCTCACTGTAAGCTCCGCCTCCTAGGTTCACGCCATTCTCCTGCCTCAGCCTCAGAGTAGCTGGGACTACAGGCGCCCGCCACCACGCCCGGCTAGTTTTTTGTATTTTTTAGTAGAGACGGAGTTTCACCATGTTAGCCAGGATGGTCTCGATCTCCTGACCTCGTGATCCACCCGCTTCGGCCTCCCAAAGTGCAGGAATTACAGGCTTGAGCCACCGCGCCCGGCCGTTCATTTTCTTATTGTTTAGTTTTAAGGGTTTTTTTTTTGTTTTGTTTTGTGTGTTTTTTTTTTTTTGGCGTATTTTGAGAAACTTTACAGTGCTTTACAAATATGTCTTAGCAAATATTTTCTCCTAGAGTTCTGTGTTTTTTAATAGTCAGTGATACAACTTACCAGTGTTCTAAATTCTGAGAAAGTAAAAGGACTAATTCAGGAGGTCATAACAAATGGAAGCACCAGTTATTGATTAATCATTTTGAGAGAAATGAACGCCAATGTAGATAGCAAAATAATTTTTTTCTACATTATTTTTAAAAGCAATGGCATTACTTTTAAATTGCAAACACCGTAATTACGTTTGCCCCAACCTAATAGCAACTGCAAAAATCTTGTGAGAAGAACAAGCTTGACCTGGTCAAATATCAGCAAAAAATCCTTGAATCCAGATCACAGTGAGCAAGGTGGCATCTACAAGACAAGAGTATGGAGAAATAGGCAGGACCCAACACACACTAATTTGGATTTTAGTCTAACTTCAATATGAAGCCATTGCAGGTTTTTATGAAAGGGGCTAAGAAACCTCAATGCCATTTTAAAAAGATGAATCTGCCTGTTAGGTAAAGAAGGGAAGGAAGAATGGAAGCAGTTAGAACACTATCGTAATGAACCAGAATAGAGGAAATATGAGCGTGGGCTAGCGTTGTTGTTGTGAACACGGAAAGTTGTGAATAGATTTGGAATAGGAAGTGGAAGCAAAACCAGTGGGAAAATGAAAAATTAGATGTGAAGAGTAAAGGAAACGATGAATCAAAGACAACCGTGAGGGACTTGAACAACTGGGTAGATGGAGATTGTTATTTAGAGAGATGGCAAGTCTTAGGTGGAGCTTATTTTGGGAGTGAAAAATCAAGAGTTCTATTTTGGAGGGATGTTGAGTTTGAGAGATCTTTTAGACATCTGAGTGGAGATACCATGCAGTCAGTCATTTGGTTATGTAAGTCTGGAGTTCATTAGTAGGTAAAGTTCAAGAATCAGCTGTAAGGGCCAGGCGCAGTGGCTCACGTCTGTAATCCCAGCACTTTGGGAGGTCGAGGTGGGCGGATAACCTGAGGCCAGGCGTTCAAGACCAGCCTGGCCAACACGGTGAAACCTGTCTCTACTAAAAATACAAAAATTAGCCAGGCATGGTGATGCATGCCTATAATCCCAGCTACTCAGGAGGCTGAGGCAGGAGAATCACTTGAACCCAGAAGGCAGACGTTACAGTGAGCCAATATTGTGCCGTTGCACTGCAGCCTGGGCAACAAGAGCAAAACTGCTTCTCAAAAGAAAAAAAAAAAAAAGAAGAAAAGAAAAGAATCATCTGTAAGGAAAGACACAAGACTGAAAGAGACCAGTTAAGGAGGACATTTCTTTATTACCATATTCTAGTATAGTTATCTCTTTCTTCACTGATCTACATTGTAACTTGTGAGTACCTGAGGGGCAGAATAAGGATCTACTCAGTTGGTTCTTCCTGTACTTAATACTACCGGTTAGGAAGTTTTTTTTGTTTTTTTGTTTTTTTTTTTTGTTTTTTTGAGACGGAGTCTCGCTCTGTCGCCCAGGCTGGAGTGCAGTGGCCGGATATCAGCTCACTGCAACCTCCGCCTCCCGGGTTTACGCCATTCTCCTGCCTCAGCCTCCCGGGTAGCTGGGACTACAGGCGCCCGCCACCTGGTCTGGCTAGTTTTTTGTATTTTTTAGTAGAGACAGGGTTTCACCGTGTTAGCCAGGATGGTCTCGATCTCCTGACCTCGTGATCCGCCCGTCTCGGCCTCCCAAAGTGCTGGAATTACAGGCTTGAGCCACTGCACCCGGCCTTGTTTTGTTTTTTGAGGTGGAGTCTCGCTCTGTCGCCCAGGCTGGAGTGCAGTGGTGCAATCTCGGCTCACTGCAAGCTCCGCCTCCCGGGTTCACGCCATTCTCCTGCTTCAGCCTCCCGAGTAGCTGGGACTACGGGCGCCTGCCGCCACGCCCGATTAATTTTTTGTATATTTAGTAGAGATGGGGTTTCACCGTGTTAGCCAGGATGGTCTCGATCTCGTGACTTCATGATCCGCCCACCTCTGCCTCCCAAAGTGCTGGGATTACAAGCGTGAGCCACCGAGCCCGGCCCTCTTAGGAAGTTTTAAGTAAATATTTGTTGAATTTTTTCAAGACTATTGACTCCATATTCTTAGCTCTCTTTTACTCTTGTGGCCTCATTATTTATTTCCATTTGACAAATAAAATGGATAAAAACTACAACATGGGAAAAAAGACCCCTAGTTAAAGGCACTTGAACATTTTACCTTTTAGCCTTGGCTGAACACAGAGGCTGGAATGGAACATGCACAGTCAGCCAGAGTGTCATAGTCACCTTAATGATCCACACAGCTAGTAGTATAATTCATTAGCCTGCTGGGAACATTATTGATCATGGTGATGACCAAAATAATTGGAGCATCCAAATTGTGGTTCTGTGCCCATTTGAAAAGTGATCTTGTAATTTGGTGATTTTTCTTTATTTGTTTCAAAATTTCAGTGTTGAAAAAAGTCTTAGAGATTATCTGGCACAATATTATTATTTTATAGTTCAGAGAAGCTAAGTGCCTTGATCCAGGACACATGGCTAGTGGTGGAAACACTGGTCCCAGGGCTCCTAATCCCTTATCCATTCAACAACACTCAGTGTGGGAGAGTAATGTGAGCAGGAAATAGCTTCTCTTTTTATATATCATTATATGTCACTGATTTTTTTTTTCCTGTTACAACAAAGTAACATATCTCAGGCTGCTTGATCCTCTGTATGAAGAGCTTTATAAATAAAGTTCTGTACACGTGTGGGTCCCTTTGTAGGAAAGAGGTGAGAGTAGCACTCAAACTTCTCTCCACATGATCAGTTGTTGGCTGTCTGCTGTTTCAGAGATTCCTAGGGTAAGAGTATGTGTTTGAGTTTGTGTGTATATGTATGTATTATTGTTGTCATTGTGTTATATGTAAATTTTACGAATATTATATATCTTTCCTGAAAGTTAGGGCTCTTGTCAGGGGAATTTGTGGTTTGGAAATCTATGTTCTTGGAGAGTAGTTGATATAATCAAGGAAAATAGAGCTAGAAATCTCAATTACCAATTCTTTTTTTTTGTGACAGAGTCTTACCCAGGCTGGAGTGCAATGGCATGATCTCGACTCAGCTCTGCCACACGGGTTCAAGCGATTATTGTGCTTCATTCTCCTAGTAGCTGGGACTACAGGTGTGCGCCACCACACCCAGCTAATTTTTGTATTTCCAGTAGAGACAGGGTTTTACCATGTTGACCAGGCTGGTTTCGAACTCCTGGCCTCAAGTGATCCACCTGCCTTGGCCTCCCAAAATGCTGGGATTGCAGGCATGAGCCACCACACCCAACTTCAGCTGTCAGTTCTGAATTATGAAACATATGTTGAGTTGGCAAAAACAAAGTAGATGGGATTATTCAACAACCTTTCATTTCTCCACCTTTTTTTAAAAGAGATGGAGTCTTGCTGTATTGGCCAGGCTGGAGTGCAGTGGCTATTCACCAATGTGATTATATGCACAGCCTTAAAATTCTGGGATCAAGAGATCTTTTTGCTTCAGTCTTCCCAGTAATTGGGACTACAGGTATGCCCACTGTACTCAGATCTCATTTTCCTTTTTGATGATCAAAGGTGATACATATGAAGCTCAACCCACTGAAAAAATTTAATTTAAAAACTTAAAGTTGGCTTTGGCAAAATAGAAGGAAAACCGATAGTATTTGAATGGTATGAACTTCCAGCTAGTAAGCTGATCCATCTTATCTAGATCCCTTACCTCAAAGCTCTTAGGTATAGACCTAAGTGTGCAAAGGGTGGCCAGAGAGATGGCTTATACCATCAAAGTGGTTGAACCTAGATCCAACCAGAGAAAGACCTGTTCTAATTCAGATCCTGTTCTCAGGATGCAATGGAAATGATGTCTGATGACAGTGGTTGGACCAACATGCAGTATCCAGCTGGGTATCTTTTCTACCAAATCAGGTCTGCAGGAAACAGACTCTTGGACAATAGGTAGGGTTTTATTCTTGTATGTTCTTAGGCTTCCCAGAAACAATGTCATTTTCTGAAAAGCTTCATAACACTTTCAGAAGTTCCAGTAATTATTTCAGACTCTGTAGACTCGGCTAACAATATCGCAGACTTTGACAATGTCCCAAAAGCTGTATGCTAAACAGAAACCCTCTGTGCACCTTATGATTCGTATTGACTATTCCCCTTTCCAGAGTCCACAGGCACTTCTCTATCCCCTTCTTCTACTTATCCTCCTCCCATAGGCTGCTTGTCCATTATTTTCTTCTCGGTTTCATCCTGCAAATTTGAATTTCAAAATTCTCCTACTTTCATGATTAATTCCCCCTGAAAAAGTTAAACTCATATTTACCTTATAACCCAGCAATTCCATTTTTCGGTATTTACTCAATAGAAATGAACACCTATATCTACAAAAACACTTGTACAAGAATGTTCACAGTAGCTTTGTTCATAATAGCAAGTTTGAAAACTGCAAATAACTGAGATGTTCATCAACATAATCTGGATAAACAGGCTATGGTATATTCATACAATGGAATACTACTCAATAATAAAAGGAAACCAATCACTGGTCTTCAGAAGACAGGATATATTGTGCTGCATGAAAGATGTCAGAAACAAGAGTGCCTATAGAATATTTGTATTTACATAAAATTGAAGGACATAGGCAATGCTAATCTATGGTGACAAATATCAGTAGTACAGTGATGGCCTTTGGCCAGGAGGGCCATGGAGATTGACTGGAAAGGGCTAGAGGAAGCTCCATGGGATGATGGAAATGTTTTGTTACTTGACAGCAGTGTGTGCTGTATGAGTGTTTGCATTCAGGAAAACATCAAACTGTAACATTTAAGATCTGTGCATTTCACTGCATGTAAATTAAAACTCAATTTAAACTAAAAACATGAAAGGAGGCATATTCTTTTTCTAGCCCTCAGTTTTGCTCATTTACTATCACTTAGGCATTATGCTTTTATAATACAATCACCTCCCTTCAAACTTACTGTCAGAAAGACAATGTAGTATCTGTCCATTACACATCTTTGTGTTTATTTAGATCAATGGTTTACATCTCCCAGTTTTCAAGTTGAGCAGTAGGCTTAAAGTACTGTGTTTGTTTTCAGTTTAAATTATTCCAGACATTAGACAGAAGACAAGAAAGCTATTTCAAGGGATTGCCGAGCTCCTTCTAGAGCTTCTCATATCATGGCCAGTGCTTTAGTGACTTATAAAAGTTATTCCTGATAAGTATATATTTACTTATTTATCTATGTGAGAGAGGGTCTTGCTCTGTTGCCCAGGCTGGAGTGCAGTGCTATGATCATAGCTCACTACAGTCTCAAATTCCTGGGCTCAAGAGATCCTCCCGCCTCAACCTCCTGAGTAGCTGGGACTACAGGCGTGCACCACCACACTTGGCTAATTTTTAGTAGAGACGAGGTCTCACTATGTTGCTGAGGCTAGTCTTGAGCTCTTAGGCTCAAGCCTTACTCCTGCGTCAGCCTTCCAAAGTGCTGGGATTACAGGTATGAGCCACTGCACCCAGCTTGTAGTTATTTTTTTGAGATGGCTTTCTGCCTTTCTTTTCCGTCTTCTCACCTCTATGTGCAGGATTGTGTGGGTGTGTATGTAAACACACATAATCTTTTTAAAAAATTAATTCTCAGAAATATCTGAGTCTCTTTCTCTCATGGAATTGTCAAGCTATTTTAATATTTCCCTTACATGTCTCTCTCCCCCACTAAACTTGGGGCTCTCTTACAGATGGGAAGTATCTAATTCATTTTGCTTTCCTAGTGCCCAGCGCAGAATGTGCACAAATACAGACATGCAATAATGATCATTGAATAAATTAACAAATTACCCTATTTTTTTCTTATGTGTCTGATGAAGTGAAAAAGAACTGCATTGAGAGGCAAGAACTTTTGACTGAGTGGTGTTTGCAGTTATAACTGTCCCCTCAAATCCACCACTCTTCTCTGTACTCCTATCTTTACTTCCTTCTATCACTATTTTATAACAACACCAGGGTAGTATAAGTGTTCCTATAACTTCATACTATAGAAGTCTTTGGGAAAAAAAATGACATTATAATGACATTATAAAATGAAAGCAATTTGTGCTAAAAAAGAGATTACAGAGTTTTGCACCTTGAACTTTTACTTTATTGAAGCCAATGTTTTTTTCAACAGGCTTCCCAAAACAAAGTATGTTCAGATTGGACTGGGCTTAAAATGTAGTATTTAAAACAGCAACATGTCTGACAGATCCCAGAAATGAAATATGTCCATTTCTTTTGGCAAGGAGCAGAAGGCAACATAAAGCAGCTGCAAGAATTAATTCATGGAGATAGTTGACATTTTCGAGCTGACTGCCTCTTAGAGAAAATGATGTCATTCTCCAGCAGCCTAATGACAGTCATCAGCCTGAGAGGACACATGCTAATAAGGTTCATTGCTCACCTAGTTTTCTTCCTTTTTGTCTAGCCAGAGTGTCCTTGGATGCCCATAATTTGGCATTGTGCTCCTAGAATCATTTTTAAGAGAGACTAGAGTATGAAACTTAGGAAATAGTGCTTTCTTTCTTTCTTTTTTTTCTAATCAGAATGTTAAATTAATGTTTCTAACTTCTTCTAATAACTCAAAGTCATGTTCCCAGTTTATTCACAAGCATCCAAATTCTTTTTTTCTTTTTGAGAAGGAGTTTCGCTCTTTTTGCCCAGGCTGGAGTGCAATGGTGCCATCTCAGCTCACCACAACCTCTGCCTCCCAGGTTCAAGTGATTCTCCTACCTCAGCCTCCTGAGTAGCTGGGATTACAGGCATGCACCACCACCCCAGCTAATTTTGTATTTTTAGTAGATATGGGGTTTCTCCATGTTGGTCAGGCTGGTCTTGAACTCCCGACCTCAGGTGATCCACCTGCCTCAGCCTCCCAAAGTGCTGTAATTACAGGCGTGAGCCACCGTGCCCAGCAAAAGTATTCAAATTCTAATTGAACTTTCTAAGGTGTTGGATTCATTGTTTAAATTGTGAAAGACCATTGCTTCAAGATGCTGAGGTAGCTCCGATGATGAAAAAGCATGATGTAGTAAAAATCTAAAATTTCATTCTCAACCACAAAGAACATTGAGTCTGAAATGTCTAGAATACTCAGTATAGGTATCCGGGAGTTGACTTTACTCCTGTCTGAGACTTCCAAGTAGCTAGGATTACAGGCACCCACCACCACGCCAATTTTTTCGTTTTTAGTAAAGACAGGGCGTCACTTTGTTGGCCAGGCTGCTCTTGAACTTCTTTTTTTTTTTTTTTTTTTGAGACAGAGTCTCGCTCTGCCGCCCAGGCTGGAGTGCAGTGGCCGGATCTCAGCTCACTGCAAGCTCCGCCTCCCGGGTTTACGCCATTCTCCTGCCTCAGCCTCCCGAGTAGCTGGGACTACAGGCGCCCACCACCTTGCCCGGCTAGGTTTTTGTATTTTTTAGTAGAGACGGGGTTTCACTGTGTTAGCCAGGATGGTCTTGATCTCCTGACCTCGTGATCCGCCCATCTCGGCCTCCCAAAGTGCTGGGATTACAGGCTTGAGCCACCGCGCCCAGCCGCTCTTGAACTTCTGACCTGGTGATCCACCCACCTTGGCCTCCCAAAGTGCTGGAATTACAAGTGTGAGCCACCGTGCTCAGCAGAAAAAAAGTTTCTTAGCAGCTCAAGTGCTCAAACTGGTCCAAGGGTTTCCTACACCAGAGGGCAGGGTAGTCAGGTTACTAAATCAAGAATCAGTGGTGTTTTGTTGATATTATAATGAAAAAGTAGGTCCAAGTTGAATCTGGAGAAGGACCGATTTTTAAAAATTAATAAATTAGATCATCTATAACCTTGGGATAAAATGTCTGATGTCCTGATGTATGTGGAATTAATTCAGTTAACGCTTATTTAGCACTGACTCTGTAAAAGTCCTCTTCAAGGCTCTGGGCAAGGGACAAAATAAAAGATACTGCTCTTACCTTCAAGGTCATTCAATCCAAATGGTATATTAGCCTATGTACACAAATTACTTTCATTTTGTAAGGCACAAGTCACATACACTTAACCCTCACAATAGTCCTGCTAGTTGGGTATTATTATTATTTATATACTTTTGCCTTTGTGTAAGCCTTTTCTTTTGTCCATGCCTGTTTGTTGTTTATAAAATGGGTATGTTAGATTAATAAAAATAATAGCTAACACTTATTGATTACTTACTATTTGCCAACTGTTTTGAAAGTATTAGCAAATTGAAGCCTTATACCAACCCTGTTATACCTATCTTTTCTTTCAGAAATGCAGCAAGGTTAAGTGACTTGCCCAAGATCAGAGCTGAAACTCTAGTTCTCTTGCTCCAAATCCAAAGCTCTTTCCAAGATACATAGTCTTGGAATGCAGCTTTCCTTTGGAATGAGCAGCAGCATGTCAAATAAGGAAAGGATGTGTAGAGTTCATGGGAGGAGACATTACTTCTGACTGCAGAATTATGGAGGCTTTATGGGAGATGTAGTATATTTTATCTGTGCACCTTGATCACGTGTCTGACCATGGACAGAGAAACCAGTCTCATGAGCCTTCTTTACAGGTGACCCTCTAGTCCTTGGTGAACATCATGTTTTTATTCTTTCTTAATTCCAACATTTATTCTTGACAACTTTACAAATGAACAAATCTTATTTACTAAATTGTTGATGTAGTTTTTGTCTAACACAGAGCTGATTTTACCCTTGAGAGAGGGACTCAAGGCTTCATTTAGGGGAGGATTAGGTTTGATGTTTATTCACTGCACGAGGCAGATTGGTTTTAGAGACATGGGTTATGGTCTTGGCTTTTCCTGTTACTGCTCTTGGGTCTTTAGATAAACATTTTGCTTTCTCTAGACTCCTTCTTTATATATAAAACAACTACATCTTTGGACCTATAATAACTGTTGGTGGTCTCCAATGAGACAAGGATATGAGGATGCTTTGTGAATGGCTACCCAAATGTCAAATATTATCATTCTCACTCAGTATTAGAAAATATTGATAAAAATATTATCTAGGTTTTTCAGACATCTTAGAAGATTTCTTTTTCTTCAGGGAAAAAGAGAACCCTAAATATCAATTATAATCAGAATTTCACAGCAAATAAAAATACCTGTGTGTTAATGAAATTAATCCTTAAAAATTAATCCTTAATTTTTAAAAGATTCACTCAAGGAGCTCTGATGAACCAGATGATAATGACTATTTGATATCTGACCTTAATTTTTTAAACCAGGCATCAAAACTCTTTGAAGTGGATTGGTAGGGTGGGTACAGAAGAGGAGTCACGGAATTCCCTTTACTGTAGGTTAGTTGGCAAGAGAGAATCAAGTTTTATATGACTCTCAGGCAAAAAGAGTGGGAAGAGATAGACTGAAATCTTCATGTTCACAGGTAAGAACAGACATTTCTTGGCCCAAATGATAAAGCAACGTTCAACTCTTCTAGTCAAGCCGCCCATACTGTGGAATTCCAAGGAAACAGTCTGCACTCCTGTTAAGTGATATTCCTGGCCATTGTCAATGTGCAAGTCCCACAACAAGGCAGAGACATTCATGCTCTTCATTAACATTCCCCCAAGGTCTCAGTTTGCATCTCTCTATGCATCTCCTAGCTCTGAAAGGAAGTTTCCTGGGAAACATTTCTATGAATGGAATGGATGAGGTTTGTCCCATGAGGGAAGAATTAAAAAAACAAAAACAAAAACCAGACACACAAACAACAACACAGTACAACAAAAAACTTCTTTCCCACTGCAGCCAGGAACAGATTACGCCTATCTTTTTTCAAGGACAGATGGAAATTCTGACCGTGTGGTATTCAGTCATACTAGAAATGTTGCTCCCTCGATTTAACAGGAGAGCTTCCTTTCTTACTGATTCAAAAAGTCAAAAGGGGTTTAAAATTGCTTAGGTAAGGAGAACTATGGTTGAGTTTTCTCAGCCACAGATAAGCATCGGCTCTTTCTGATCTGCTCTATTGTCAGTTAAGTAGTGACTCAGTTTGTGCATTGTTCTCCTTGTTCCGAACAGAAGGGAGAGTAAACCTTATCCACAGGTTCCTGTTACAAGTAGACATTCCTCTTCCATCAGAGGTGGGCTTTGTGCGACACAGTCAGGACATTCACAAATTAAAAAATGAAGAACAGCTAACATTTTCACCAGCTATTGATATTCCCTATCCCAGTAAACCTTGGGTTTTCGTCTGAGTATTGTTTTCTAACATAAAGAGAGAGAGAAAGAGAGAACATACAGGTTAACCAGCTCTATTGCTAACAAAAGAAATACTTAAGAGAGGAAAGCAACCAGGGATGAAAATTGGGCTTTTATTTGAATCTTCTTGCTGCTTTTCTGCAGCAGCTTCCTGGCTAACTTAAACATCCTATTCCTGAGCTGGTTGAAATATGTCTTTTTTAAAAAAACAGCTTTGTTGAGATGTAATTTACATACCATAAAATTCATCCGTTTAAAGTATGGGACTCAATGGACCCAGTGGTTTTTAGTATATTTATGGATTTGTTCAACCATTACCATAATCAATTTTAGAACATTTTCATCACTCCAAAAGGAAGCCCAGTGCCCATTTACTGACACTTCCCATTCTCCCCACTCCACCACCAGCCCTAAGCAGCCACGAATCTACCTTCTGTCTCCATAGATTTGTCTATTGGATCTTTCATACAGAAGCATGCCGTAATGTGATCTTTTATGACTGGTTTCTTCCACATAGAATAATGTTTTCAAGGTTCATCCATGTTGTAGCAGCACTTCATTTCTTTGTATTGCCAAATACTATTCCATTGTGGGAATATAACACATTTTATGTACCCTTTCATCTTTTGATTGACATTTGGGTCGTTCCCACTTTTTGACTCTTATGAATAACGATGTTGTGAATAATTCATGTATGTTTTTGTGTGGACATGTATTTTCATTTCTCTTTGATATTGACCTAATAGTGGGATTGCGGGGTTGTATGTTTAACATTATGTTAAATATTTTTAGGAAGCCCCAGGCTGTTTTCCAAAGTGGTTGTACCATTTTACATTCTCACCAGCAATGTACCAGAGTAAGACCTATTTGTCATTTTCTCCTGCTTATAGAATTCTAAAGCTGTGTAAAAGGTTAGATATGTAACAGGTGGCTCATTTTGATACTTATTTGGAAAGCCTACTTTTTCTTTCCAAACTACAAACATTTCTGTTGTCTAATGAGCAGATGCTACCAGCTAATGAAGCAGGAATACTAATTTCTTATTTGATTCATAATAACATTTAATAATTACAGAGGAATCTTTACTTATCTAGTTTTCTGTGTATATGTGTTCTACAGTACTAATTTTCTTTCTTTTCTTTTAAAAATTCACCTTACTTATTGCTTTGTTATTTAATGATTTATTCTCTGATTATAGACCATTAATGCCTGTTTAAAACACAAGTCCACGTGTGCATTTCAACATGTATTTTATTTTATACTGATTCAAAGCAATTCAATTCTTCATTCGTAAAAACATTTAAGCTAAGGCATAAAACAGCCAATTTAAACAAAGTAACGTTTAGTCTTTGAAATTGCAGTATATGTATTCTTCATTTATGCCTACCTGAAAATGTCAGGTATGAAATAAATTTTAGTGATTCAATTGTTATTCTATAGGCAAATCCTTAGCTTATAAACATACTAAATAACTTTATAAGATAAATCTGTTTCTAAGACAAAATTTGTCCATAATTCTGAATTTCTTTCTTTCTTTGTTTACTTAATGCACAGGATGTTTCATGAACCTTCTAATTCTTTCCTACTGTGGACGTTAGCTGGCATTTTGTATTTAATTTCAATATTTGAGAATAAGTCATGGGTCCAGCTAATCTGCATAGACCAATTTGGAGCAGCATCCTTAATGAGTGGTGAACTTTCTCTGTTCTCCAGACAGTATCACCTCTGCCACTTGAAACCAAGGCTTCTAATGACATGCACTGAAGGACAAGTCTTGATTTCAGATTTCCCTTTGGCCTGTTTTATCTCCATTTGCCGACCCTGGATTATGCAGACAGTATACTGCTTTTAGTAATCTAGACCCTTGTGCCAGACCTTGGCTGCCATACTGCATTATAACTGATGGTTCAAATGCTTCTTTTACATAAGGAGTATTTTCTTCCCAGAGATACGTCTAAGATATTCATGGCTAACTAAAAATACTGCTGAATCCTGTACTCAAGTAGACTTTCAAGGTCAACATGAAAATTGTTATCACTCTCTTATGTGGCATAAAAAAATCTGTTTTATCTTTGTAACAATGCTTTCATTAAAAAAAAAACATTGCAATTCCTCTGCTATACTAGTGTTTTCTCAGATACCAAGCAGGCTATGCCTTGATGGCAAGAAAACAAGTTATGATTATTTATATGCCAGTATACACTTGTTTCCATCTAGAGTTATAAACAATTAGTTTATGATAATCAATTGTGACAGCAAAAAGGATTTCTACTCCACTAGCTTATATTCCTAATAACAGAGAAACACAAGTAATTTTGATAATGTCTTATGTGTCCAGTGAAGTAATTTCCCTATTACTGGCTTTTAGCAATAATTTATAATTAAATCAGAGAGAAAAAAACACTGGCAGTCAACATTGTGTCACATTTATTTCAAGTGTAATGTCAAAAATTTCATGGGTGGTCACTTGGACATTGAAAGAGCAAAAAGATTAGAGAGCAGAATGGGATCATGAGAGGTCTGTTCATTTTCCTGCCTTTCCAAAGTAATCAGGGCAAATCAAATATAAATAAAACTACTGCTTTAATGAGGCACTTGAGTTTCTGCCTGAACCAACAATGAAAATAATGGAAATCTGCCCCAAAAGTTTTTAAGTAAAGTAATTCTTTTATATCTATTATTTAAAAGAAGTGATCTACACACACACACACACACACACACACACACACACACACACACACTCACTCATTAAGAGCTTGAAAAAAATATTTATCTACCTCCTTCTTTCCTATGTCTGCATATGCATTTTTCTTTTGAAAAAGGCTATAGATGAAAAGGAAAAACATTAACAGCGTAACAAGATTAAAACTATGTTTTATGGCAAATGGTTTAAAACTTTAGGAACCACCTTTAAAGGCTGCAAACAAATGCCTGCTTTTTACTTAGACCTGTGGTGATCTCCCCATCGCCTGGAAATATGGAGCTGTACTGTAGAGTGTGTATACTAGTGTGCACTCCTGTGCTCATTATAATGTGGCCTGGGGCTTGGAGCTAAACATTTCTCTAGAACATAATGAGCTGTGTACTGTAATGAAGGTGTTTGAAATTGATTTGACTGTTATTTAGTATAAAAACTCCCAGATCAAAGACTCTGGCAAGGCTACAGACACTCAGGCACTCCCAGACAAAGGACATTGTATGATGGCGGGAGGCAAGTGGAGAGGTGTGGTGGCTTATGCAGAGCCAAGGAATCTATCAAGCTGTTATCTGATTGTTTTTATTTCAAGTCGCTATACATCACTCACAAACTGCCATCTGGCAGTAGACGATTTTGAGGATTATTTTGAAGAATATTACAAAACCCGATTTAATTCCCCCCTCGATTCCTAGTATTTCTGTATTGCTCCTTCATCACAGTCATGGACACCCTCCCAAGCTAATTTGTAAAATGAATTTTACTGAATGCCATTTAATCTTATTGCCATAGTTACAAACGAAGAAATCGAAGATTGCTAGGCTGAGCTGAAAATAGCTGACTTGGTACAAGGAAGAGGACTAATTCTTATGCAAAGCTCTACACTCACATACAATCTCTGATTCAAAGAACAATAGAAAGTTTGATCTTTGAAAACCTGACCTTCTGATGCCTTTTCACTCTCCAACCCAGAACAACCATAGGTTTGAATGAAATGTGTAAAAACTAAAGATAAGGTCTGCTTTGCAACCTGCTGTTTTAGCTTCGGTGTTATTGTTGCAGTGAGGTCACAGCCTTGATATTTTCACCGGCAATACTGGGATTTTATAACTGTGTGAAAATTATAAAAGCAAGAACCCATGTAACAGTTGAAATTTAAGAAAGGTTTAAATAATTTCTGAGCATTATTATTTATAATTAACAAATCTATCTAATCATTCTATAATTCTATTATTATAAAGCATACCCATCATCTGGGTGAACATATGTATTCCATGAGAGAGGCATAGGATAGGTTATATGATAACTTACAGGTTATATGAAAAGAAATTAAGGTGCTGAACATCCAAAGGCCTACCTTTGCAGGTATATGTGTATCTAGATTTTACATACTTATATATGTATGTATCTCTCTTAGGGAGAGAGATAAAGAGAATGCAAAGAGATAAGATGTAATTACAATAAATATATTTGAAGGAGAGTCATTTAACCCATATAAGCAATCATTTTAAGATCTTTGCCAAAGCCAATGCCCCTTTAATCTAATATCTAATGTATCGAAAATTCTTTCTATGTGCTAATAATTTGTCATAATCAAGTTTGCATTATTCTTGATCCTTAAAAACAATCAAATCAATTTCTTCGGACAGTTATTTCATGTCTTTGGTCCTTCATTTTCTTACCTGTACAAAGAGAGGATTAGAACTTTGAGATCTTTAACAGGCAGAAAAGTATGATATAATTATTCTTTAATTTTCACTTATTCGACTTGCAATTTATCTGATTTCATTTAGATTATTATGGCTCTGGCATATTTGAATTTAATTTTAACATATTTGATTGACAATTCAAAACAAACAGTCACTTGAATATTCAGAATAAGTGAAATATATGCCATGTATGTAACAACTCAGCACAAAGAGCCCCTCTGTACTCACGGGGCAGGAAGTCAATCGGCTGAGGCTGTGTGGCTGCTGCTGTATAGTGCCTGCTAGCTGCTGCTCAGCTTCTGGACACTTGCTTTTATATGCAAAAATCTCAGGAGAACTTTGGGAGTTCTAGGGAACTCCTTGTTGAATGTGAGAGGAAAAGAGCATACCGTGGTATTCTCATTCTAAAACCACCCCACAGAGGAGCTGCATGTACAGACTGGCCTCAAATGAGTAGGACAGGAGATTCTAAGTGTTGTGCAAAGTATGTTTTAAAGGATTTTTTTTTATTTTTTAAAATAAATAAGAAATGCTGGGTTAACTAAGAAAAAGAAGCTTCCTTATTGCAGGACTCCTCCAGACCTTTAAAATGCCAGCCTCGCCGGGTGCGGTAGCTCACACCTATAATCCCAGGACTTTGGGAGGTCGAGGTGGGTGGATCACCTGAGGTGGGGAGTTCAAGACCAGCCTGACCAACATGGAGAAATCCCGTCTCTACTAAAAATACAAAATTAGCAGGACATGGTGGCACATGCCTGTAATCCCAGCTACTCAGGAGGCTGAGGCAAGAGAATTGCTTGGACTTGGGAGGCAGAGGTTGCGTTAAGCCGTGATCACACCATTGCACTCCAGCCTGGGCAACAAGAGCGAAACTCCATCTCAAAATAAATAAATAAATAAAATGCCAGCCTCCAAAAATGTAAGTCCCCAAAAGTGGGATGGAAGACACAACGTTGTTCACTTTTCTTTTTTTCTGTTTTTTTTTTTTTTTTTTTTCAGACAAGGTCTTGCTCTGAGCTGGAGGGCAGTGGTGCAATAATAGCTCACTGCAGCCTCAAACTCCTGGGATCAACCAATCCTGCAATCTCAGCCTCCTAAGTAGCTGGGACTACAGGTGTGCACCACCACACCTGGCCAACTTTTGTATATTTTGTAGATTGGGTTTCGCCATGTTGCCCAGGCTGGTCTCGAATTCCTGAGCTCAAGCCATCTGCCCATCTTGGCCTACTAAATTGTTGGAATTACAGGCATGAGCCATAGCACCTGGCCTGTTTATGTCTCTTGATAACACGACCTTTCCTCTTCTGATCCTCCAGTCTTTTGTGGAATAATTACGTCATTAAATGCGATTAGGCAGGGTGGCAAATAGGTTTTATTTTGAGTGCCATGCTTGGTCAGTTGGTAGAGACTATGTGCAGGAATTTTATAAACGACTTTGAGTGGTGGTTCTGATTAGAAGGAAAGAAAAGGTCTAATGATGATTAGTATACCATGGCTGTGCCATCCCTGCCCTTGTTTTCCACCCGTCCTGAGTCTTTCAAGCATTACTTGATTATCTTCCATGTACTACCTTATCAGGAAATCTCAGAGATAAAATTACAATTTGCCTGAATCTCAGTTACTTTTGATTTCACATAAGTTGGAAATTCAAACACTTGCAACCAAACATGCAAGAACTGGGAATACACCACAATGCACATTTTCTAGGTCTAACATTTTACTCACAGAAGTTCAGTTCAATAAACCATACACACACACAAAAGCATGTTCATCTTTTTATTATGAGAGAAGAATCATGTTTTGGGTTATCTTTTTCTAAAACACCTGTTAGATAAAACTTATTAGCTATTTACTTGCAGCAAATAACATGTATTATGTACTAAGTAAACTATAAAATATTTATTAAACTTCACTGAAAATGCAGTTACCACTACTTGCATTCTTATGAATATACAATATTACATTGTATTCAGACCAATTGAGCTGCAGGCAAATATAACCACCTGTGATCCAACAAAGTTCTGATTATGTTAAGATCAGACATACTGAGTTATTGTTTAAGCCATTTTCTACAATTCAGCATCAAAAACGTGGTAGTCATGGCCCGTTAGAGGCAATGTAGACACATTTTAAATGTAAATGACCTGCAGTCAGTGACAAATCATAAAAACTGAAGGTTACATTCATCCCAAAATGTCTACGAAAAGAACAGAATAGCTCTGCTGTAGTGGCTCACATCTGTAATCCCAGCACTTTGGGAGGCCAAGGTGGGAAGATTGCTTGAGCCCAGGAGTTTGAGACCAGCCTGGGAAACATGATGAGACCCCCATCTCCACAAAAAATACAAAAATTAGCCAGGCATGGTGGCGCGTCCCTGTGGTCCCAGTTTCTTGGGAGACTGCAGAGGAAGGATGGCTTGGCCCCAAGAGGTTGAGGCTGCAGTGAGTCATCTTCGTGCCACTGAACGCTAACCTGGGAAACAGAGTAAAATCCTTTCCAATAAACAAACAAACAAACAAACAAAAATGACTTTACACATACACTAAAAAAAAAAAAAAAAAAAAGAATATGGTAAAAGCAGACAATTTGAACCAGACTTGGAAGGGCAGACTTGCATGGGACCCAGAGTCTTATAGTCTTCAGAGTAAATCCATACAGAATTTTTGCCTGTTACTAAATCCACACTAGGCAAAGGCAGAGACATTGTCATTGATCTAGGATGCTTAGCACAACTGAAAATATAAAGGAGATGCTTGCTTCTCCCTATGAGGTTTTTGTTGTTATTGTTGTTGTTGTTTTTAAACCGAGAACTGTTTTTATGGTTTATGGAAACCAGTTACCAAAATATTGCTAATTCAATTTCTTTGATTAACATATTATTATTGGAAGAGTTAGGTAACATGGAAACTTTAATACTTTCAGAGGAGCAATTTGTTTAGAACTAATGGGAGTCTATGTTACTTATGTTGGAATTTATGTGTTTCAATTTCATACATTAGACTGGAGCTTCTCATAAATGAAAACATGTTATGTTTTTCTATCTTTATCTCTAATTATCAACTATCTAGCTATTTATCTGTTTTCTACCATAGTGGAGCTGATCTACTTCTGCAAAAGAAAAATTGCTTAACATAAAAGAAAACACTATGCACGCAACACTCAAAATATAAATCAATATTTGAAGGAGAAAAATACATTGTACTTAAGAAGGCCACCAACATTTAAGAATATGGAATATAAGAAGTCAATCAAAATCATGATTGTGGGCCAGGTGCAGTGGCTTACACCTGTAATCCCAGATCTTTGGAAGGCTGAGGCAGGAGGATCTCTTGAGGCCAGGAGTTTGAGACCCAGCCTGGGCAACATAGTGAGACCCCTGTCTCTACAAAAAATAAAATAAACTATTTGGATGTAGTGTCACTTGCCTGTAGTCTCAGGTACTAGGAAGGCTGGAGTGGGAGGATTGCTTGAACCCAGGAGTTCGGGGTTATAATGAGCTATGTGGTTCTGTCACTGCACTCCAGTTTTGGTGACAGAGTGAGATGCTGTCTTAAAAAAAACCAAACCAAACCAAACAACAACAACAACAACAACAACAACAACAACAACAACAACATCATAGCTGTGAAGGAATGTGTGAACAAATATGGCTGAATCAGGCCTTCTCTTTCATCCTGCTTTTATTTGTTTGTTTGTTTGTTTTTGTTTTCTTGATAGAAATTAAGGCAGAGATAGAGCTCAGATATATGATTTTGAGAATCAACATTCAAATATTTTTGGAAGATGTGCTTATATCCGTTAGGCCTGACTCATAGTAATTATTAATGAAATAGTTTTTGAGCAGTGAATGATTAGAAGGTATATGGAAGGGAAATACATATTAAGGATCTTTGCAGGCTTTTCTCAACTGTTAACTTCAGGGCCTTAAGCTCAGCTCTGAACATTTATTAGGTATATAATAGATCTCACTGTATTTTGGGAAAAGGCAAACTTCATAATGAGGTAAAAAGCTGATTTTAATGAATTCAGTTATTTAATCTTTATCAAAGCCTTTACTACTGCATTTTTCTTCCTTTTAGAGCAAACCTTGAAATGGTGCAATTTTACAAACAACTCAGATGATGCTATTGCATGGAATTTGCTAAAATATTCCCCATTAAGAAATGTTGAAAGAGTTATTTCTCATAAAAAGTCAATATAACTATATGGAACATTTTTTAAAAGATGACTAATGAGCAAAACCAAATCTTTACCTCTTACTAAGTAATAAAAATGTTAAAAATATATGATGTGTTACCAAATGCTAGATCCAGACATGCCCCATATTGATATTTTGGCATGTTTTTGACATAAAACGGCTAAAAAATTTTAAAACATCTCAAAGTGGCTCAATCTAATGAACAAGTTATTTAAAGTGAGGCTGGGAAAAATAATGCCCCAGGAGGAAGATGATAGTAGAAGAAAATAATCTTTGATTTTTGTCCCTTAACATGAGGCCACCTGAGAATGGCAAAACCTATGGAGTCAGTCATTTGGGAAAAGCAACGACCATTCCTATAAGCCTTCACTAAGACTTCTCCTGAGCACTCTACCATCCCACCACCCTACCCCAGAAGCCAAGCAGATCCCAGCATCATGTTTTCTGTATTGTCTGCAGAGCCTTGAGCTAATTAAACCTCTTTTTTAGAAAAGTAAATTACCCAGTCTCTGGTATTTCTTTCTTTCTTTTCTTTTGAGATGGAGTCTCACTATGTTGCCCAGGCTGAAGTGGAATGGTGCTGTCTCAGCTCACTGCACCCTCCACCTCCCGGGTTCAAGTGATTCTCCTGCCTCAGCCTCCCAAGTAGCTGGTGTCAGGACTCTGAGCCCAAGCTAAGCAATCATATCCCCTGTGACCTGCACTATACATCCATATGGCCTGTTCCTGCCTTAACTGATGACATTACCTTCTCCTGGATGACATTCCTTCTCCTGGCTCATCCTGGCTCAAAAAGCTCCCCCACTGAGCACCTTGTGACCCCTGCCCCTGCCCGCCAGAGAACAACCCCCTTTGACTGCAATTTTCCTTTACCTACCAAATCTTGTAAAACGGCTCCATGCCTATCTCCCTTTGCTGACTCTCTTTCTGGACTCAGCCTACCTGGACCCAGGAAAAATAAACAGCCTTGTTGCTTACACAAAACCTGTTTGGTGGTCTCTTCACATGGATGTGAGTGAAAGCTGGGATTACAGGTGCCTGCCACTGTGCCTGGCTAATTTGGTATTTTTAGTAGACATGGAGGTTTTGCCGTGTTAACCAGGCTCGTCTCAAACTCCTGACCTCAGATGATTCACCTGCCTTGGCTTCCCAAAGAGTCGGGATTACAGGCATGAGCCACCACACCTGGCCTGGTATTTCTTTTTTTTTTTTTTTTTTAATATATTAATAGATTATATTTATTGAATACTTAATTTGATAAAGATACTATTTTAAGCATTCTATGTTTTTAAATCTTTTTTTTTTAATTATACTTTAAGTTCTTGGGTAGATGTGCACAATGTGCAGGTTTGTTACATATGTATACTTGTGCCATGTTGGTGTGCTGCACCCATCAACTCGTCAGCACCCATCAACTCGTCATTTACATAAGGTATAACTCCCAGTGCCATCCCTCCTCCCTCCCCACTCCCCACCATAGGCCCTGGTGTGTGATGTTCCTCTTCCCGTGTCCAAGTGATCTGATTGTTCAGTTCCCACCTATGAGTGAGAACATGCAGTATTTGGTTTTCTGTTCTTGCGATAGTTTGCTGAGAATGATGGTTTCCAGCTGCATCCATGTCCCTACAAAGGACATGAACTCATCATTTTTCATGGCTGCATAGTATTCCATGGTGTATATGTGCCACATTTTCTTAATCCAGTCTGTCACTGATGGACATTTGGGTTGATTCCAAGTCTTTGCTATTGTGAATAGTGCCTCAACAAACATACGTGTGCATGTGTCTTTATAGCAGCATGATTTATAATCCTTTGGGTACATACCCAGTAATGGGATGGCTGGGTCATATGGTATTTCTAGTTCTAGATCGCCATACTGTTTTCCACAATGGTTGAACTAGTTTACAATCCCACCAACAGTGTAAAAGTGTTCCTATTTCTCCACATCCTCTCCAGCAGCTGTTGTTTCCTGACCTTTTTTTTTTTTTTTTTTTTTTTTTTTGAGACGGAGTCTCGCTCTGTCGCCTAGGCTGGAGTGCAGTGGCCGGATCTCAGCTCACTGCAAGCTCTGCCTCCCGGGTTCACGCCATTCTCCTGCCTCAGCCTCTAGAGTAGCTGGCACTACAGGCGCCCGCCACCTCGCTCGGCTAGTTTTTTGTATTTTTTAGTAGAGACGGGGTTTCACCGTGTTAGCCAGGATGGTCTCGATCTCCTGACCTCGTGATCCGCCCATCTCAGCCTCCCAAAGTGCTGGGATTACAGGCTTGAGCCACCGCGCCCGGCTGTTTCCTGACTTTTTAATGATTGCCATTCTAACTGGTGTGAGATGGTATCTCATTGTGGTTTTGATTTGCATTTCTCTGATGACCAGTGATGACGAGCATTTTTTCATGTGTCTGTTGGTTGCATAAATGTCTTCTTTTGAGAAATGTCTGTTCATATCCTTTGTCCACTTTTTGATGGGGTTGTTTGCTTTCTTCTTATAAATTTGTTTGAGTTCTTTGTAGGTTCTGGATATTAGCCCTTTGTCAGATGATTAGATTGCAAAAATTTTCTTCCATTCTGTAGGTTGCCTGTTCACTCTGATGGTAGTTTCTTTTGCTGTGCAGAAGCTCTTTAGTTTAATTAGATCCCATTTGTCAATTTTGGCTTTTGTTGCCGTTGCTTTTGGTGTTTTAGACATGAAGTCCCTGCCCATGCCTATGTCCTGAATGGTATTACCTAGTTTTCTTCTAGGGTTTTTATGGTATTAGGTGTCTTGACCTCATGATCCACCCGCCTCAGCCTCCCAAAGTGCTGGGATTACAGGCGTGAGCCACTGCGCCCGGCCTACTCTGGTATTTCTTTATAGCAATGCTAGAATAGACTAACATAAAAATCTTTGCCTCAGTGGCTGCAACTCTTTGATATTTCCAACTATACTAAATTTTGCTAGGCTCACCTTGGTTTCAGAATACCTATTCTGGCAATGGTCTTCATGGTATGTTTGAATTGATGATTTTCTCCATTGACCATTTTAGGCCATAATAATGACTAGTCACAAAGGCAATCAATGGAATGTGCATAGTGCATTTGATTTAGTAGGATTAGAGTAACTGCATGATATGACAGGGTATTTGTGACATTTCAACCACTCAGTTGAGTTAAACATGTGGCAATTCAATCTGTTGGAAGTAGGATATGTGATATATAGGTATTATGACCAAAATACCTAAATTGACAAACTAAAAATGGATTTGCTCATATAGGTCAGACATGTCATTGATAAGCAGATCATGTTAGTAGAAAAAGTTTCACATCAGTAAGATTAAAATACAGGGTATTTTGGAGATAGAATATGTTTGTTGAAAAGTGAAAGAAAGTGAGAAAAATGCAACATTTCTTTGGAATTTTGGTAATGTAGAACCTGAAACATGAAGCATTTCATCAATCATTAATCTTAAAATAAAGGTTTTTATTTTTTATTTTTTGGTGGATGTTACCAGGCAAGTCAAAAAAGTAATAATGGAGTCTTCAAAAAACAAGAAACTAGACAGAAATTCAAACACTGAAAATATCCACACTTAGGAAAATAGGATGAAATACAGCTTTTATATCATATCGTGGCAGGAAAAATAATCATTCATTACAATACCTGGTTGTTTTATTATGTAAAAATAGTGATAACATCTTTCAAATAATTTGGCTTCCCACTGAAGGAATCTGTCAGTAGGACAAAGATCAACTCTTGGTCACAAGTGAAAACAAATCTCTGTGAACATCTTTATAGCTGTCACCTTATGAATTAAAATTTGTTCATATCATTATTGTTGGGGGCTTTAGTTAGATCATTGTACCTTGGAACAACATAATATAGATCTGCCAGAAGCCAGAGAATTAACATTTTCTATTTGGTTTTGGTGGCACATCTTTATGTTGTAGACATAAAATTTCCACTTTTACACAGATTCCTTATTGTTGCCAGTTGTAAAGTTTTTTGGTCCTATATTTTAATTGTGTGTAATTAGGAGCATGCCCTTTTAGGAATAAGCTTCGTTAAGACAGCATTCCGCAAGATGCGGGCTGTTGAGCCTAGGTCTGCCAGACTGGGAGTCAACATTCTTAATAATTTTTAGGGAAGATCTATTGTGTTCAAATATCTATAGATGGCAACTCCAATGTGGGATCTTTTATTTGAAGGTACATAACAATGGAAAAATAATGGTTGAAAAATGACTAAACTTCTCTTTTGAAACAATAATTGATAACATTCATTGAGTGCTTAATGCATGGTAAGCTTTATAAACACTACTTCATCAAAACTTTAGTTTACCTGAGATAGGTAATGTTCTTAATCTGGTTAAAAATAATTTTCAAAAAGATTAAATCATGCCTATTTTACAGATATAAAAATAAACACATGCTTAAGACTTTATTTATTAATCAAAGAGAGAACCAGACTGATGTTACAGTTGATTCAAAAGGCAGTCCAAAGGACAAACCCACTTGTAGATCAGAAATATTAAAATGAATGTGCAAATGAAAGCAAAATAGTTCTTTGAATAATGGGGTAAAGGAAGTCAATCAAACTTCTACTTCACTGGAAAAAAAAGCGTGTGTCTCCTGACAAGAAATATTTTGTATTGCTTTCAATTATTTACAACTTACAGAGTTGTAAGATGGTTCCCATGGAATCAAAATTAGATAATCTGGAGTGATATCCTCTAGAAAATGCAAAGTTTTTCACTTAAGCATAATTTCGGTAATTTCCCCCATACCCTCACTTTATAATGATGAAATCAAGGTTCAGAGAGGACAGATTTTTTGAATGGGGATATTAACTAGTAGAAAAGTTCACTGCCTTATGGAAAGGAATGGATACCAGAGTTAGATAATAGAAGTAGGATATTTGAAATGAGTG
Source organism: Chlorocebus sabaeus (assembly GCF_047675955.1). Classification (NCBI taxonomy): domain Eukaryota; kingdom Metazoa; phylum Chordata; class Mammalia; order Primates; family Cercopithecidae; genus Chlorocebus; species Chlorocebus sabaeus. The sequence goes on along the minus strand of NC_132926.1, from coordinate 65,095,173 downwards.
AATGAAGTCACCAAAAGTATGCGTATCTCCAAGGCTTTGTGAAGAAACTGACAAAGGATGGAGAGGATTCCAACATGTTCACATGTTTAAAACTTTACTCTGACAATGGGAACCCCTCTGCAATGCATGCCATTCTAATGAGAAAAAATATGCACAATCTGTACAAATGGTATTAAAGCCACATTGTATTCCCCTTAGTGTCACCTCATAGGAAAGCCTGGAGAAGAATTTGAGAGGGGTTTATGATGCAAAGAATGAGATATCAAAGGATTACCTTGAGCCTGTAGGCTACAGAGATTCTTGGTATGGTGCAGGTTTGTACTCGCTCATCTGACTTCAATATAAGTCCAGTTAGGTAACAAACTATATGGTAACACCTTGTTATGCCATCACTGCCTGGAAGGAAGCTGGAGAGGAGTATGACAGAGGCCCATTTTTCTGGTGTCCTGGTAGGTTGTGTCCAGCCTGAGCAGTTGCTTAGATGGCTCTCTCTCATCCCTGCCACATACCAAAACATGGGGAGGTTGAGCCTACTCAGAGTGGGTAGTGAGAATAAAGTCGAAAATTAGAATAAATAACATGCTGGTGGATATGTAGCTAAAAAGTGACAGAGCCCATATTCAAAATCAAATTCACCTGATTCCAGATCCAGATTCCTAACTTCTTCACTACATGGTTTACCATGTTTTGTTTGAAAAGCTGGATGCGGCTGGGTATGGTGGCCCATGCCTGTAATTCCAGCACTTTGAGAGGCCGAGGGGGGTGCGGATCACGAGGTCAGGAGTTCGAGACTAGCCTGGCCAACATGGTGAAACCCATCTCTACTACAAATATAAAAAAAATTAGCTGGGTGTGGTGGCACGTACCTGTAATCTCAGCTACTCAGGAGGCTGAGGCAGGAGAATTGCATGAACCCAGGAGGCGGAGGTTGCAGTGAGCCGAGATCACACCACTGCACTCCAGCCTGGGTGACCAAGTGAGACTCCATCTCAGAGAAAAAAAGAAAAAGAAAAAAGAAAAGCTGGGGACTTCCTCACTTCCTCCAATGTCTCTTCATTGAGTCATTTGGTGAGAACGGCATTGACTCTGATTGGTGGCAGTGTCTGTCTGCTGTGTGCTATTACTCTAGGAGAGGAAGCTTCCACACACCTTTAGCAGCAAAGTGACTTGTAAAGTGTAAACTGAAAGCAGATTCCACTATATGAGGCCTGGAAACATCCAGGATGGTATCATCAGATGCTGTCAGCAGTTTCTTGTTTCCTACTACTTACTCACCTCATCTTTAGCATCCTATGGGAAATGCACAGGATCAAATATAAGCAAGAGCTACCAGTTGAAAGTCTTGGATATTGTCCCAGACCTTGAACATCATTAGCTTTTCTATGTGTCCATTTTTCTCATTAATAAAACAAGGATAACAGCATTTGATCTATACAGCATCTGTGCAATTATTTCCATGAGAGAATGTAAAATGGAAAAAATGTTTTATATATAAAAATTGATGCAGATCAGGCCAGGCGCAGTGGCTCACGCCTGCAATCCCAGCACTTTGGGAGGCCGAGGCAGGTGGATCACTTGAGGTCAGGAGTTTGAGGCCAGTCTGGCCAACGTGGAAAACCCCATCTGTACTAAAAATACAAAAATTAGCTTGGCAGGGTGGTGGGTGCTTTGTAATCCCAGCTACTCAGGAGGCTGAGACAGGAGAGTCACTTGAAACCGGAAGGTGGAGGTTACAGTGAGCTGAGATTACACCACTGCACTCCAACCTGGGAGACAGAGCAAGACTCCACCCCACCCCCCCCCCAAAAAAAGGTAATGTAGATCAACCTCATTTCTGCTCAATCCCAGAAATGCAGATTTAGTCAATATCTCTAACAAGCAGAGAAGTAGAGTAATTTGGATATTAGATTATTTAGAGTCAGTCTTCAAAGAGCTCCTATGTCCACATGTGTTAACTGTAGATTATTTCTGATTATTTCTATTGCAAGTGACAAAAAACCAATTCAAATGGATTCAAGCTAAAAGGACCTTTTGTGTGTGTGTGTGTGAGAGAGGGGGGGTTGGATATCTGAAAAATCTAACTGTAGACGTGGCTTCAGGTGTGACTGAATCTGGTGATTTAAATGTCACTATCAGGACCTGGTTCTCTCCTTCCTTGCCCCACTTTCTTTCTCTCTTCATTTCTAGACTGCTTTCCTTTTCATTTGCTTTACTCTCAAGCAGGTTTCTCAGACCACATAGCAAAATGGCTACTAGTCACTTTGGACTTATGTTGAAGAGATAGTGCCTTTCTATTACTCCTCTGAAAGTTCTGTGATTCATATAATTGGTTCTACTTGGCTACTCAGGCCAGTTTTTGTTTCCTGACCCAACCTTGGGGCCATGGTTGAAGTCAGTCTCATGAATGCCATGTGAATTGAGACAGTGGAGGACTAGACCCACAAAGAGAATACAGGGTACTTTTACCAGAAGAACAAGAAATGTTAGTAATGCAGAAGTGAAATCTTTTTGGAGGTATTTGTGATGGAAAAATGATTAACTTATTCTTATTGACTAGCTATGAGATGAAAACTGTAAAAGTACATTTTAACTGAAAAGTACATCAGTTAAAATGCCATTCTGGTCATGGTGGCTCATACCTGTAATACCAGTGCTTTGGGAGGCTGAGGCAGGAGGATTGCTTGAGGCCAGGAGTTTGAGACCAGCATGAGTACTTTAGTGAGATCCTATCTCTACAAAATAATAAAAAAACTTAGCCCAGCATGGTGGCACATGCTTGTAGTTCCAGATACTCAGGAGGCTGAGGTGGGAGGATCACTTGAGCCTAGGAGTTGGAGGTTGAAGTGGATTACACCACTGCTCTCCAGCCTGGGAAACACAGTGAGATCCTGTCTCTAAGAAAAACTTACAAGATGTCATTCTTATTTTGCTATGGAGACATTAGGGAGTTTGGGGTCTTAGAGAACAAATTGCTTGAAATTAGAGTAACAGTTCTATCAGAAATACTTCTTGAGTGGTTACTAAATAAATATTTATTTATTGAATTCTTTTTTTTTTTTTTTTGAGACTGAGTCTCATTCTGTTTCCCAGGCTGAAGTGCGGTGGCACGATCTTGGCTCTCTGCAACCTCCACCCACTTGGTTCAAGCCATTATCCTTCCTCAGCCTCCTGAATAGCTGGGACTACAAGTGTGTGCCACCATGCCCAGATAATTTTTGTGTTTTTAGTAGAGACAGGGTTTCACCATGTTGACCAGGCTGGTCTCAAACTCCTGACCTTAAGTGATCCACCCACCTCGGCCTCCCAAAGTGCTGTGATTACAGGGGTGAGCCACTGTGCCCGGCCAATATTTATTTAGTTGAAGTTTTAAAATTTATTTTTCTAATAGAACAAGGGAGAGCACTAGAAGTAGTTTTCATAAGACACAATAGATATAAACCTGTCATTTATCTGTCTACCCCTGATATTCTGAAATCTACAACTTGGGTTTAGAACAAAATGGACTCAATCCTTATTTTTTAGAGAGAGAGATTTGTATGATGCTGGCTGGTTTATTCATTCATTTAATAATTATGTATGGATGTTGACGTACAAGACACCCTAATCTTTAAAAAATTCAGCCCTGATTTTGCTGTATTAGTGTGTTTTTCTGATCTTAAAAAATTATATGAATGATATAAATGGTCAATTCACAAAAGATAAAATTTAGCAGAAATATGAAAAGCTGCTTAACCTCAATAGTAGTAGGGAGATATAAATTAAAATAAGATTCCTTTTTTGAATCATCAGATTGCCAAAAATAAAAAAAACTTTGATAATATCAGGGGGAGGCAATAGTGAATATGAATTGTGTAGTCATCATAGAGGGAAATTTTACAATCTGTTAAAATTTAAAGTATACACAAGAACTTACATAAAAGAATGCTTATTATGGTATTGTTCATAATAGAGGAAAAATTATAAATAACATAAGATTATAGAAGGGAAGAATGGTCCAATTGGCTACCAAAAAATGCATACTTAGGAATGTCACATAGTTACGAAAAACAGTGTGTGTGTGTGTGTGTGTGAATGCAAGCATATTGGGAACAATAAAATATCCTCTAATCCAACATGGATACATAGATTATATTACATTTTTATACAAATATATTTCTAAATAAATGAAAAAAATTAACCTATAATAGTGTTTTTCCTTCTCTAGGATGTGGGGAATGAGACTGGCTAATGGGATGTTTATCTGCATTGTTTGAAAGGGTTTACAAGAACATTCTCACTGCTTGTTTAATTAAAAATTTAATTATTTTTAAATTTGAAAGATGCATATAACTATGAGTGTAATACATACTGGATTCCTACAACAACCAATTTTTACTCTATCTTCATAAAGAACCTTACATTTTGATATAATGCTATCCTTTTCATAATGTATTTAATTAAATATAATTTTTATATTATTGGAAGACTACTTGAAAAACAAAGACCTACGTCAAATAGGTTTGAAAAAATCCGTGCTCTCCAAAGCAGTAACTATATGTAACTATTTAATTTAAATTTAGATTAATTAAAATTATATAAAATTAAACATTCTTTGGTTTCAGTAGCCACATTTCAAGTTCTTAATAGCCACATGTGACTAGGGTCTTCCACATTGAACAACATCAATATAGAACATTTTTTTATCATCACACAAAGGTGATCACTGTTAGAGCTGATCTAAATCATTTTATCTTTCAGGTCCTCTCACCTATCTTTGGAAACTGTGGTTTGCTTTTGAAAATATAAAACGTATTAACTATAACCAATGAAAGACAAAAAAATCAAACATTTCTATCTGTCATCATGTAGCATTTCTACAGTTAACTGGTGCCAAATAAATTTTTTCCTGAGCCCTTGAATAATTTACTATTTAGAAACACTCAGATTTCCAGTGTTTGAGTAAAACTTTTCCTTGAAGTGTTCCCAGACTCGTACATGAGAGAACTTTGAAGTGTGGGGTGTAGGGGATGAGGCATAATATTAGAGTCTACTTTGCACTAGGATAGAGTTAGCTAATTTTCTTAAAAATTTGTAAATCAGGAAAACAATCAGACCCCTGTACAAGAGATTTGCCACCTTTGCTCTCGTGGCTGAAACCAGGGAGCCTGCGAATTCGCAATGAGTAGATTCACTGCATGCTTTCCCACAGGAGCTGTGGGATTTGTGGATTTTTATTAAGCATTTTCTAGGAGATTCTGTCTTTTCTGGGTTGTAATTCTCATGGGCTCAGAGTGCAAATGCCTAGGTGAATACCTGCAGCTCCAAGAGGGTCTGCAGGATAATGGTGTAACTGTGAGAAATATGGTCACGCCAAGAAAACAGAAGCCACTTTACATTCAGGGAGGAAGAGAATTAACACTGAGAAGAGGCTTACACAACCATTGCAAGGATAGGGGAGGGAAAGGGGTATAGATTAGAAAGATTGCTTTTAGGAATTCTCGGGAAAGCTACCATCAGATGTCCTTGGTATCTTCAGACCCTGAAAGTTGCTGACAAACCCCTATGTCACCCATCTGCCCGTGTCACATACCTGCCAGAATCTGCTGCTGCTGGAGAAATATGGCTTCTTATTTTCTTTCTCATCCCTCCAAATTGTGCATGACTGCTCGACACTGATGAAATCTAGCTAGAGCCCTGCTGTCATGGAAGCCTGGGAAATGTAGTTTCCAATTTTTCTGCTCTTGAGGGACAGGCAAGAGCTATGGATGCAAGAAAGACACTGAGTGGCACAAACCTTAACCCTATCCAGCAGGCACTGTCCCACCCTCTGTCCTAGGGTGCTACTGCCGCATGTCCACGTGTGTGAAAGTGGGAGCGAGGCAGTTTCTCCCAACCTTTGCATTCGAACATGTGCATTTTTAAGATCTGTTCAGTAACTTGGAATAATTAAGATGAGCGTTTAGATAACTGCCCCTCAAACTTGTTGCCTATAAGTGTCACTGAGAAGTGATCTAAAAACAGATTATTGAGCCCCCTTCAGAACTACTGCACCAGAAGCTTGGTTGGAGGTTGGGCTGGGGAGCGGTAGTCCTGGGAATCACCAGCTACCTGCAGTGCTGATGAGGCAACACCTCTCAGACCAGTGTTAGGAAGAAGAATGGATTTTCCCCCTGGGTTTCTGGAAGGTCAAGCCAATTTTGTCCTAAATTTACACATTTAGGTTTTAGAATGAAAAAGCAATAGTCAGATGCTGGTAAATGGTCATATTTCTGGGGACTGCAATGACTACGATTCATGATGTCAAATCATTAACCTGATCATATTCCCTGAGACTATGAAGAAACTCCAGAAGTAATATGTGGAGAAAACCCTGAGTGTTGGCAGAGTTTCATTTTGTAAGGAGAAGAGAAATAAATTATGTTGAAACTGTATATATATTAATGAATATATTTTTTCTCCACTGTTAAAAGGCCCACTGTAGATATATATTTACTGTATTTACTGCTGCCAGTGCAAATAAAAGACACACAAAGCGCATACTGGGCTGATTACACTATTTTTTATTATGAAAATATAATTTAAGCTAAGGCCAATTCTAAGACACAACTGACATTTGTGAAGAGTATTCAGGGAACTTAGGAGCAAGCAGGTGCTAGTTGCAATGTTATGACGGGCACATTAAAAATCCTTTTGTTTGTGTGATTAATTGGATGTTCTCTGGAAGCATGAAATATGAACTGATTTCTAGTTTTTGTAAGGACGCTGGTTAATTTGTAAATTGCTTAGAATATATGATTTTCAGTATATTCTCTTTTTTTTCTTCTTATAACTAAAGGGGGAGGAGGAGTGACTTGGTAAAGAAAACAAGAGACTGTGTTTGTATATATTATACATACTGTTTCACAGCCTACATAAGTTTGCAGAGTATATGTATGCTGGGTGGGATATCTTGTACTTTCACCTTTGCCAAAGTTTATTAAGAAACGAATTTCTGATTGGCCAGGCGCGGTGGCTCACGCCTGTAATCCTAGCACTTTGGGAGGCCGACGTGGGGCAGATCACGAGGTCAGGAGATGGAGACCATCCTGGCTAACACGGTGAAACCCCCGTCTCTACTAAACATGCAAAAAAATTAGCTGGGCGTGGTGGCGGGAGCCTGTAGTCCCAGCTACTCGGGAGGCTCAGTCAGGAGAATGGCGAGAACCAGGGAGGCGGAGCTTGCGGTGAACCGAGACTGCGCCATTGGACTCCAGCCTGGGCGACAGAGGGAGACTCTGTCTCAAAAAACAAACAAACAAACAAACAAACAAACAAAAACGAAATGAATTTCTGCCAGAAGAATAAAATCATGTAAAAGGTAAATTCTGAAAGCAGACTTGCTGGAGCAATAAACTTGATGAATGATGCTGTTTACAATTGAAGAAATTTCCTTTTATGAATCTGTATTAAAAATGGAAAATCTGTGAATTTTAAAATACATAGAAACTTGCTGATTTTTAGCATAGGCTTTGAGCTATTGGACTTTGAGGGTTTAAAAATATTCATTTCCGGCCAGGCGCGGTGGTTCACGCCTGCAGTCCCAGCACTTTGGGAGGCTGAGCCTGGTGGATCACCTGAGGTAAGGAGTTCGAGACCAGTCTGAGCAACGTGGTGAAATGCTGTCTCTGTTAAAAATACAAAAATTAGCCAGGCATAGTGGGGGGGTGGGGGTGGGGGGGCACCTGTAATCCCTGCTACTTGGGAGGCTGAGGCATAAGAATTGCTTGAACCCAGGAGACAGAGGTTGCAGTGAGCCGAGATCGCACCACTGCACTCCAGCCTGGTTGATAAAGCCAGACTCTATCTCAAAAAATAATAATAATAAATCATAAACAGAAATATTCATTTTATCTGGTGTCAAATATAAGAAAATTCTTGTTTGTTTGTTTTTGGTTTTCGAGACAGGTCTGGCTCTGTCGCCCAGGCTGGATGCAGTGGCATAATCTCGACTCACTGCAACCTCCGCCTCCCGGATTCAAGCGATTCTTCCTGAGGAGCTGGGACTACAGGCACTCGCCACCATGCCCGGCTAATTTTTTGTGTTTTTAGTAGAGGCGGGGTTTCACCGTGTTGGCCAGGCTGGTCTCAAACTCCTGACCTCGTGATCCGCCCGCCTTGGCCTCCCAAAGTGCTGAGATTACAGGTGTGAGCCACTGCACCCAGTTAATGTAAGAAAATTCTAGCCGGTTGCAGTGGCTCACGCCTGTAATCACAGCACTTTGGGAGGCCGAGGGCGGGCGGATCACGAGGTCAGGAGTTTGAGACCAGCCTGGCCAACACGGTGAAATTCCGCCTCTACTAAAAATAAAAAAAAAATTAGCTGGGCATGGCGGCGGGTGCCTTGTAGTTCCAGCTACTAGAAAGGCTGAGGCAGGGGAATCGCTTGAACTTGTGAGGCAGAGGTTGCAGTGAGCCGATATCGCGCCACTGCACTCGAGCCCAGGCAACAGAGCAAGAATCCGTCTCAAACAAACAAACAAACAAACAAACAAAAAAAAAAAAAAGAAAAAGAAAAAGAAAAAGGAAAGAGAATTCTAGACGGTGATGTATAAATATGGGTACATGGAGGGAGAGAGTCTGAACTCTTGACATCAGAAAGAAACTGTGGGCAGTTAAGTGAAATCTAAGAGGATGAAAAGTAAGTACTGGAAGATTAAACTGGCAAATTTATCTGATTTCGCTTTTAGATTTCCCACATTCTTATCTGCCAAATATCATATTTTTACTTTCAGGTCTTACTGCCTATTAGAGCGAAGGAAGAGGAAATCTTTGGCTAACTGGTCAGAGAAAACAACTGGATTAAACAAGATACTCTTCATGATTATGGTTGCAAAAATGCAACACAACTTTTAAAAATCTTAGTACTAATTTTTAAAAATGGCTTTTAATTTGGGGGAGACTCGATAACAGAACCTGAAAATCTGATAAATTGTATGAACATTTTATTCAGAAAAATAAACATATATTACCAGAAAATTTCATAAATGATTCAAGAAGTCCACAGAAGTTCCATGTTGTAAGTAATTAGAAAACAAGCATTCTGAATTGTTAAAATAAAATTTAGTATTCAACATCAATTCATCCAGAAAGTGGAATTTTCCCTCTGTTAATGACAGAAAGAAATGCCTCTTAAATTTAGGTGGAAATAAAAATATTTGTTGTTGGAAATGTGTATACTTCTGCTATTTTTAAAATTCCAGTCTTCATCCGTATTCGAAATGCAAAATATTATTAAAATAATCAGAGCTCTGACTTTGGAAAACTCTGAAGTTGCATCTTGGCAACACTGGACCTACTCCTGTCACTCCCCAAGTGGTGGTCCTTAAGTGTTAGTGTGCTTGAGAATTAACTAGAGAGATTGTCTCAATTACCAGTTTCTAGGGTGAGCCCACTAATCTGCCTTTTAACAAGAGCTCCAGAAAATTTTCTGTGCTTCTGACCATATTTTGAATATTGATATGAAACTACTGATGAACCTCTTGGTTCATGGTTTTTTCTTATACTACTCTCTATCTTTTAATTTGCCTCTAGCACTCTATTTATTTCTTTTCTATTTAAACGTGTCTCCAAATCTCTGAAAGTGTAATTTTTCTGTTTTCTTATGTTTGCCTTTCTCTCTTTCTTTCTTTCTTTCTTTCTTTCTTTCTTTCTCTCTCTTTCTCTCTCTTTCTCTCTCTTTCTCTTTCTTTCTTTCTTTCTTTCTTTCTTTCTTTCTTTCTCTTTCTTTCTTTCTTTCTTTCTTTCTTTCTTTCTTTCTTCTTCTTTCTTTCTTTTCTTTCCCTCTCGCTCTTTCTTTCCCTCCCTCTCTTCCTCCCTCCCTCTCTTTCTCTCTCTCGCTCTTTCTCTCCTCCCTTCCTTCCTTCCTTCCTTCCTTCCTTCCTTCCTTCCTTCCTTCCTTCCTTCCTTCCTTCCTTTCTTTCTTTCTTTCTTTCTTTCTTTCTTTCTTTCTTTCTTTCTTTCTTTCTTTCTTTCTTTCTTTCTTTCTTTCTTTCTCTCTCTCTCTCTCTCTCTCTCTCTCTTTCTTTTTTGACAGAGTCTCGCTCTGTTGCCCAGGCTGGAGTGCAGTGGCACGATCTCGGCTCACTGCAACCTCCGCCTCCCAGGTTCATGCCATTCTCCTGCCTCAACCTCCCGAGTAGCTGGGACTGCAGGTGCCCACCACCACGCCCGGCTAATTTTTTGTATTTTTAGTGGAGATGGGGTTTCACCGTGTTAGCCAGGATGGTCTCCATCTCCTGACCTCGTGATCCGCCCGCCTCTACCTCCCAAAGTGATGGGATTACAGGCGTGAGCCACTGCACCGGGCCTCTTATGCTTTATTTTCTATTTCTAGTAATAGAATCCTTCTTCCATTGTGTTATTTTCTCTGACTTTCTCACCTCCTTCTTTTCCCTTTTCTCTGATTTTACCTTAACGGGCCTCTTCTATTGATTTGATATAAATTGCACTTATTAAATACATGCCTGTTCAATGATTTTTTAAAAAAATTTAAAACACAAATGGGTGAAGCATTTTACATTTCTCTTTCTTTAAATGTGACAAAAGTTAAGTCATGTTACTTTTTCACTGATGCATTCATTTATATTTTGTTTTTCTACTCTCTTATTTATATATCCCTAGTTCAGGGATTACTGAAAAAAGAAAACAGATAAAGAAGAGTTCAAGATGTCTGTAGATCAGGACAAAGACAAGGTTATCATCTTTTGTAATATGCTCCAGAGGAAGATGCAAACATCTGCTGACAACTGACAGACTTCGTTCCTTTTTTCTTATCAGAGACAAATAAAAGCAGAGTAGATTTGTTTCTTTAGGAAGATTTGTAATTTTTATTCTGGATAATCAGACTGCAGCCTTGCAAAAAAAATAATAATCATCAGTTATATTTATAATAATCAGACTCTACTCTGCCTGCAAAAAATTAAAATATAAACTACCCCGGCTCTCTATTTGGCATATAACAGACTTCCAATAAATATTGGATGAAAAACTTCTTGTAAATTATTTCTGGCGTTTTTAAATGTATGCCAAATATTAGCTAGTGTTTTAATATATGCATTCATATAAGACATATGAAGGAAATAGATACAAAAAAGTCAAATTTAAAATATGTCTGTATTAATGATCATATATATGCTCAGATTTCATCCTCATGTTCTTACTGGCTCAGAGTTGGGAAGCTGAAAAGACTCTTGGTTGAGAGTGTGAGTTACGGAATTAGCTGGATCTGACTTCAAATACTAGCTCTGCCACTCTGTGATATGAGACCTTGGAAAGTTGTTTACCACTCCAAGCTTCAGTTTTTTCCTCTGGGTAATGGGGATAATAATAGTAGCTCCAGTACTGGTTTGTTTTGAGGAATCAATGAGATGTGCAGGCAAAACATTTAGTACCCTACTTAACACAGTATAATAATAGATAACTGGAACTACTTTTATTCTTCCTGAATATAGAACATTTGTTAGTTCTCAGAAAGCCTGTGCTAAGGAGGGGCAACTGCGTAAATTATGAGTTATCATATCTTATAATTATTCTCACTGTTGTTTCTCATTAAGAAATTGTAGTGGTCTACATCACTGTGAGATGACTATAGTTAATATGTTGTATAGTTTCATTAAAATTTTTAAAATTTATTTTTAACTATAGTAAAATACACATAATTTAAAGTCTACCATCTTACCCTTTTTTAAACATACAGTTCAGTAGTATTAAGTATATTCACATTATGGTGCAACCAACCTACAGAAATTTTTCATCTTGCAAAATGGAAACTCCGAAATATGTTGTATAGTTTCGAATATCTAGAAGAAGGATGAACATTCCCAATACAAATGTTTGATAAATATTTGAGATGAGGGATATGTTAATTGCCCTGATCTGATCACTGTATATTATGTGTATAGAAACATTACTATGTACTCCATAAATATGTACAATTACTATTTAGCAAATAAGAAAATATTTAAAAATTAAGAATAAAAAACAAACCAATAAAAATAAATGTCTCCTCCATATTTACAATGCTTTAATAGCCAAAATCGGCCGGGCGCAGTGGCTCACGCCTGTAATCCCAGCACTTTGGGAGGCCGAGGCAGGTGGATCACGAGGTCGGGAGATTGAGACCATCCTGGCTAACACGGTGAAACCCCGTCTCTACTAAAAAATACAAAAAATTAGCCAGGCGAGGTGGTGTGCGCCTGTAGTCCCAGCTACTCGGAGGCTGAGGCAGGAGAATGGCGTGAACCCGGGAGGCGGAGCTTGCAGTGAGCCGAGATCGCGCCACTGCACTCCAGCCTGGGCGACAAAGCAAGACTCCGTCTCAAAAAAAAAAAAAAAAAAAAAAAAATAGCCAAAATCATGCTATCAACTACTCTTTCACTGTAACTTTTATAATGGTAATAAATTATACCTGAATTTCAAATAAAGACATTATTTATAATGCCTAGAATGTCCAAACAAAACCATCAAATGACTATATAATTCTTAAATCTTTGCTTTATTAATAAAAATATATACTAAATGTAATTTAAAATGTGTAACTTCCACCAAGGAGGCATATGTTTCACTGGAAAGTACATGGGCTTCAAAACTGCCACTTGCCACGGGGATTTGAATAACTCACTCACTCCCTGAGCATCGTTCATTTATTTTTTCAAAATAAATGAGTAGAATTCTATGTCGTGAATTTATTGCAAAAATTGTGACAGATGGGCCTGGAACAGTGGCTCATGCCTGTAATCCCAGCACTTTGGGAGGCTGAGGTGGGTAGATCGCGAGGTCAGGAGATCGAGACCATCCTGGCTAACAAAAACACAAAAAATTAGCCGGGCTTGGTGGCACGTGCCTGTAGTTCTAGCTACTCAGGAGACTGAGGCAGGAGAATTGCTTGAACCCGGGAGGCGGAGGTTGCAGTGAGCCGAGATCGCGCCACTGCACTCCAGCCTGGGTGACAGAGCAAGCTCGACTCTATTTCAAACAAAACAAAATAAAACAAAACAAAACAAAACAAAACAAAACAAAACAAAACAAAACAAAATGAAATAAAATAAAATAAAATAAATTGAGACAGATAAAAAGGCCTGACACCCAGAAGTTGGTATAGACACTTCTTAGTTAATTCTTGTGAAGGTATCTGTAAGTCACAACCCTTGGGAAAGGGTGGGCCTCAGCCTCCCCGTCAGAACCACAGGACACTTTCCCCTCTCTAGGTGACCCAGTCATAGGGGTGTAGCTGACTCAAGATAGACCAGTTAGATTCTCTCTTTTGGCCATTTGATACTGGGACAGAGAGGCTCTAGTTACCTGGTCTTGGGCACTGGAGGAGAGAAGTCAGGTGGTCAGCCAGGGATGTGCTGATCATTTTTTACCATTGGGGCCGCTAGTCAGTAGTTCAAAGAAAACCACTGGGTAGAGAGAGAGAACAAATAAAACCAGTGCTCAGAGAGAATAGCAACAAGAGCCTATGTGACCCTGGAATCTAATGAGAGTGATATTGGCTCTGGAATGCCCACTTTCCGGACCTAGTGCCTTAATAGGCTTTGTTATAATGTCTTCCGTTGCATATCACTAATGCTTTTTGAGACAGGGTCTTGCTCTGGCATCCAGGCTGGGGTACAGTGGCATGATCATGACTCACTACAGCCTCAACCTCCTGGGCTCAAGACATCCCCCAACCTGAACCTCCCGAGTAGGTAGGACTACTGGCATGGCCACCATGCCTGGCTAGTTTTTGTATGTTTTGTAGAGACAGGTTTAACCACGTTGCCTAGGCAGGACTCGAACTCCTAGGTTCAAGTGATCTTCCCACCTTGCCCCCACCAAAGTGCTGGGAGAACAGGCATGAGCCACCATGCCTGACATAGTTCTTTTTTGTTAAACTAGTTAAACACAATCACATCATTAAAGCAAGGGCTCGTTAAAGGCTAGTTTTCCTTTCATTTATTGTAAAAGTTTATAAGATCATAGTCAGGCTTAAAAGGTATTAATAACATTATGGCTTCTTCATTATACAGGTATGGAAACTGAGGCACAAACATGATTTGAATGGCATGTCCAATATCATTTTTCTCGAAGAAGAGTCAAACTCAAGCCCAAGCACTCTACCTACTATGTTTCATGACACAAATAGCTAAGGTCTATGTATGTCATATGTGTGTGTGGTAGTGATGGTTGTGGGAGAAGACAGTGATTTGCATTTATAAAACTATTTGGAATTTTGTTTACATGCCTGCCCACATGCATTTCAAGCTTTTGAACACAGATGGAATGCTTCGTTTGGGATCAGTTGCCTCTCTGTTTTTCTTGGTGAGATTAGCTAGTGGTTTGAGCCTATTATCTTGCAGGGAAAGACTCCATGAAAATACATTTAGTATTTTCTGAATATAAATGGAATCAGTTATGATCTTTAGAATTTCTGATGACTTAATAAAAATGGGCACCATACATTAAGTAATTTCAGTAATCAGAATCAGGATCAGAATAATCAAGAAGTTTCTTTTCTCACTATTGCAAGGTTTCCAAACATTGGAGGCAAATTCCGTAAGAGATAATTCTGTTTACCATGAAACCAAAGAACATAAACAAGTTGAGAAGCATACATTTTTCAGGATTAAAGATGCTCTGCTTTCTTGCATTTTGAAAGTGCTAGGCCTGAAAATATTTCTGGCTATATAGAACTTTAACATTTGTTTCATTACTTTATTCTCTAGAGTAAAATTGAGGAACAATAGTGACATCCTAATGATAGGGCAGCATAGACCTGCTTTAGTAAGCCTGAGAGCTGCAGCTGTGAAAAGGGTCCTGACTCCATTCAGGTAATGTCCAATGTATTTCAGAAATGCTTTCCTCAGTGACCTCCTCGACTTGCCTTGACTTTTTAAATTTTATTCTTTTGTTGAATTAAATCGAATTCCAAAAATATGTATTGAACATTTATTAAAGGGACAGTGCCATTAATGATTGAGGATTGGCTGATGTTTCATAGCAATGAATGAACAATATGCATTCTCCACCCTCAAAATACGAATGACCCAAAAGTTCCTTAATTATGTCAATTGTCGTTTCTGATGCAAATTTTTTTACGAACAGTGATCCTCAACCTTGGGCGCATATTAGAACCACCTGGGGAGCTTTAAAAACTCTTGATGTCCCAGGCTGTGCCTCAGACGAATTAAATCAGGGGGTGATATCCAAATATCATTTTTTTTTTTTTTTTTGAGATTGGATCTCATTCTGTCGCGAGGCTGGAGTGCAGTGGAGCAATCTCGGCTCACTGCAACTTCCGCCTCCTGGGTTCAAGCTATTCTCCTGCCTCAGCCTCCCGAGTAGCTGGGACTACAGGCGCTCGTCAACATGCCCAGCTAATTTTTGTGTTTTTAGTAGAGATGGGGTTTCACGATGTTGGCCAGGATGAACTCGATCTCTTGACCTCATGATCCGCCCACCTCTGTCTCCCAAAGTGCTGGGATTTCAGATGTGAGCCACTGCGCCCAGCCGCAAGCATCAATTTGTAATGCTGTCCATGTGCTTTCAATGGGAAGCCAATTAGTAAGCTTTGAATGGGTTATAGCTGTGTCTAATTAATTCTTGTTAACTCCTTGAGCACTTGGGCAGGGCCAAAGCAGGTGAAGCCTGCAGCCTTCATCTCTGACCACAAGTGGACTCCACCAATGAGCTGTGGAAAGAACATTTTCTAGGTACCATGCCATGAAGAAAGTTGGGGAGCACTGAAGTGTCTGATTTCAATCTTATAATAATACTGTAAGTAAATATCTGTTTTTCATATTTTATAGATGAAGTATTTGAAGCTTTGAGAATTGATAATTGGCTTTACTCAAATCACACATAATTCAAAGAGCTGATATTTGAACCATGCTTTTCTTACATTGCAATTTCTTAGGTGTACTATAAAGCAGAATGTGAAAAGCACTATACAGTGAAACAAGTAAAATATGGAAACTTGGAGATATAGACATTGATTTTGGTCTAGTGTGATTAGGGAAGGCCACCTGAAGAATTTGTTACTTGAGCTGAACCTTTAAGAATATGTGAATTTCAAGAGGTAAAAATGTGATGTTATTCTAGGTTTATATATTAAATAGTGATTTTTTTAGGCTGTAAGATAAAATATTGGACCTTATCTTATGAAAATTCAGGATTCTTCCAGTGTTAGGTACCTGAATGGCAGGTCACAGCTCTTCTGCTAGGAAGCTTATTTATTCTGGTTGCACGGTAGAGTCATCTGGGAAGCACACTGATGCCAGAGTGCTACCCTAAATCATTAAATCAGGGTATTGGAATGGAGCCCACGGGGGTAATGTGGAAGGAAGCAGCAGGAAATAAACTGGTTTGGGTTAGATTGCAGCGAACATAGAATGTAAAGCTCACTAGATGTTATTATTCAGGTAATAGTGAGCCAGGGAAGGGTTTTAAGTAGGGCAGTGGTAAAGATCAAGTATTCCCAATGGGAATGGTTTGAAATCCAGGAGCACAACAGGATTCCCTGGGAAGCCTTTTCGTTTATGTCCTCTTTCTCTGGTTCTGGGACTATGCCAGAATCTTGGGGTAGCCTAGATGGTTTCAAAAGCTGTATTTAAAGCCAGCGTCTTCTCTGCCCTATCCCAATTTTAATATATCTAATCAGGGGACATAGGATATAAAGTTAGGGAATCATCTACAACATATTGTCTTAGTCCGTTTGGTCTTCTATGACAAACTACCATAAACTGAGTAGCTTATATGTAATAGAAATTGATTTCTCACAGTTCTAAAAGCCTGGAAGCCCAAGGTCAAATATTCATTGCCTAGTGAGGGTCCTCTTCCAGGTTTGTAGACAGTTCTTCCTGTAAACTCACATGGTAGAAGTGGCAAGTAAGTTTTCCCATTCCTGAGGGCTCCACTGCCTTGACCTAATCACATACAATGTTTCTACCTCCTGAAGCATTACACTAGAGGTTAGGATTTAAACACGAATTTTTAGAAACACAAAGATTCAGTCTATGGAAACCACCCTCACTTCGAAGATCAATTTCAAATTTGGGGATCCCCAAGACCACTCTTGGTTTTGCTAGAAAGACTCACAGAACTGTTATAGTTATGGTTGTTTATTACAGTTAAAGGATATAGATCATTATCAGCCAAAGGGAGACATACATGAGACTGAGTCCAGGAGAGTTTCAAACTCAGAGTTTTCAGTTGCTCTTTCCCAGTGGAACTCTTTGGCTTCATTAGGGTGGGGCTAATAACTGTTAATTTTCTCTCTCTCTTTATCTTCTTGCTGCTTGGCCCTGGATATGACACAGTCACAAGAAATGCAGAACAGAGTAAACAAAGCCCCAGTTTTATTATGCAAAGATCCAAAAGGGCAGTGAAACAGACTATTGGAGAAATCTCAGAGAGGGATAAGCTTGGAAAAGTGACCCCATAGTATTGTTTGTGAACTCCTGGAATCATGGCCAAGCCACACATGCATATATCTCACCCTAAACAGGAAACTGTACATTTTGAGAACTGGATTACAAGGTAGACCTCTGGCCAGATTCCGGACTGGCCACTGGGTAACAGATATATGAGACAGATCCGTACAAAACAAGTGCTTTTAATGTTTCCCATATAATTTAAGTAAGACTTAGCAACTCATAATATAATATTCAAAATGTACTGGATACAATTCAAAATTACGTGGCATAGAAACAGCCAGGAAAATTTTAATTTACATGGAAAAAGACAATCAACAGATGCCAATGCCAAGATAACACAGATGTTGGAATTATCTGACACAGACTTTGAAGCAGCTATTATAAAAGTGTTCCAACAAGTAAGGGCAAATATTCTCAAAAAGAATGAAAATATAGAAAATCTAAGCAATTAAATAGAATACAGAAATAGGAACCAAATAAAAATTTTGGAACTAAAAATACATTAACCAAAATTGAAAACTTATCTGATGGCAAAATAGCAGAATGGAGATGACAGAGAAAGTGAACTTGAAGATAGATAAAATTTTTAATCTGAACAGATAAAATTACTATTAAACACAGAAAAAGAGCAAAGTATCAGAGAACTGTAGTTGAAAAAATCATACTACCCAATTTTAAGACTTATTCTAGAGTTTCACCATAAAGACAATATAGTATTTATGAAGGAATAGGCCAATTAAACAGAATAGAGAATTTAGAAATAGACATACACATGAACATTGCTTATTTGTCTTTGACAAAGATGTGAAGGAAAATCACTGGAAAAAGCGTGGTCTCTTGGTGTGGGACATCCATATGCAAAGAAAGACCTTAGATTTAAACCTCATATATAATTCAAAAATTAACTCAAAATAGGTAATACATCTAATAAATGTAAAACATAAATCAATATAACTTTTGAAAGAAGTTATGTCCTGGGCTTAGGCGAAGTGCTCTTATACGTGATACCAAACACAGATGCTTTTAAAAAACTGACAAATTAGAATTCATAAAAATTAAAAACCTTTGCTCTGAGAAAGAGTGTTGAAGGAATAAAAAGACAAGCTACAGACTGGGAGAAAATATTTGCAAATTAAATATCCAATAAATGACTTTTCTCAAGAACATATAAAGAACTCTCAAAACTCAACAGTAAGAAAACAAGGCCAGGTGCAATTGCTCATGCCTGCAATCCCAGCACTTTGGGAGGCTGAGGTGGGTGGATGGCTTGAGCATAGGAGTTCAAGTCCAGTCTGAGCAATGTGGTGAAACCCTGTCTGTACAAAAAATAGCAGGGCGTGGTGGTGTGCACCTGTAGTCCTAGCTACTCAAGAGGCTGAGGTGGGAGGATCACATGAGCCCAGGAGGTCAAGGCTGCACTGAGCCCTGATTGCACCACTGCACTCCTGCCTGAGTGACAGAGTAAGACCCTGTCTTAAACAAAACAAAATAAACAAACAAACAAACAAGCAAAACTAAAAGTGGGCCCAAGAATTGAACAGACATTTTGTGAAAGAAAAAAATGTGGATGATAAATAAGCATATGAAAAGATATTTAACATCACTGGCCATCAGGGAGAGATATGCATATTAAATCACGGCATATCTGTTACAAAGACTAAAATAAAATGAATAAAAACTGACAATATCAAGGTTCTTCACAACTGAGGTTGTGAAGAAACTGGAATACAAAATGGTACAGGTACTCTGGAAAACTGTTTAGGAATTCTTTATTAAGTTAAACTTATGATACGACCCAGCAATCCCACTCTTAGATAATTGCTCAAGTGAACCAAAAACTTACGTTTACTCAAATACATGTACATGAGTATTTATGGAGGCATTGTTTGTAATCAGCAATAACTGGAAATAACCTAAATGTTCTTCAGTGAATGAAAGGATAAATAAATCGTGATACTTTTATATAATGGAATACTAAATATCTCAAAAATAAAAAGGAAAAGAAAAGAAATGCACACAACAACTTGGGTGAACTTCAGAACCATTGTACTTAGTGAAAAAAAGCTAATCTTAAAAGGCTACATACTGAGTAGTTTCATTTATGTGACATTCTCAAAAAGAAAACACGGCTGGGCTCAGTGGCTCACACCTGTAATCCCAGCACTTTGGGAAGCCAAGGTGGGCAGTTCACGAGATCAGGAGTTTGAGACCAGCCTGGCCAACATGGTAAAACGCCGTCTCTACTAAAAGTACAAAAATTAACTAAGTGTGGTGGTGGGCACCTGTAATCTCAGCTATGTGGGAGACTGAGGCAGGAGAATCATTTGAACCCAGGAGGTGGAGATTGCAGTGAGCCGAGATCATGCCATTGCATTCCAGCCTGGGCAACAAGAGCACAAAGTGAAACTCCATCTCCAAAAAAAGAAAAAAAAAAGAGAGAAGAAAAGAAAACACCACAGTGAGACAGAACATATCAGTGGTTGCTAGGGACTAGAGGCTGCTTCAGCCTCCTGAGTAGCTGGGATTACAGGCACCCACCACCATGCCCACTACAGTGAGACAGAACATACCAGTGTTAGGGATGGGAGGAGCTAACTATGAAAGGAAAATATGGAGAGGTTTTTGGGGTTTGGGGATTGTTCTGCATCCTGTAGTCTTTACTTATGTTCAGCAGACAGGTTAAGTCAGCTTCTGTGATTATTCCATAATCAGAGTTTATTATAATAGTGGTAAAACAGAGATTTTATTTTCTTATCTTCCAAAAATTAAGTAAAATAGATAAAGACTCAGAGGCCCCAAGAAAAGTGACCTTTTTTAGGTGAATACTGTCAATGATAGCTTAGAACAGTGCCAGCAAACTATAGTCCTCAAGCCAAATCCTGCATACCACCTGTTTTTGTATGACCAATGAGCTAAAAATGGCTTTTATGCATTTAAAAAGTAGACAAAAATCAAAACAAAAACGTTTTATGACACATGGTAAGTATATGACATTCAGATTTCAGTGTTCATAGACAAAGTTTTACTGGAACATAGCTGTGTTCATTTAGTTTTGTATGATTTATGGCTACTTTTTGGCAGCATTATGGCAGGGTTGAATAGTTGTGACAGGGACTATATGGCCCACAAAGCCTATAATATCTACTATCGGTCCTTTATGAAAAAGTTTGCCAACTCCTGTTTTAATATTCCATAGATAACATGCTTATTTTTATTTATTTAATAATAGCAGAACACTAAGTAGATTAAGATTTACCTATGCTTTGGCCGGGCTCAGCGGTGCACGCCTATAATCCCAGCACTTTGCGTGGATCACCTAATGTCAGGTGTTTGAGACCGGTCTGACCAACATGGTGAAACTCCATCTCTACTAAATACAAAAAATTACCCAGGGATGGTGGCGCATGCTGCAATCTCAGCTACTTGGAGGACTGAGGCAGGAGAACAGCTTGAACCCAAGAGGTGGAAGTTTCAGTGAGCCGAGATTGTGCCATTGCACTCCAGTCTGCGCAACAAGAGTGAAACTCCATCTCAAAACAAAACAAAACAAAACAAACAAACAAAAAAGTTACCTATACTTTGACTCCATTAATAACTTTTGATGGATTTTTTTGAAAAATATTTTTTCTTGTATAAACAAGTTTTACTTTGACATCAATAGTATTTCAGAAAGTATCTTTCCCTCAACCCTGTTTAAGATATGGAATCTGATATTCAATCAAGGAAAGGAAGTTAAAAAGTGTCCTCTCAGTGACACCAAAAAAATGAAGAATCTATGACCATTTTCATGATCTGTGGACTGCTTGGGAATCTGTGTATTGAGGGTTAATCAGAGCAGTTCAGTCCTGGGTGATGGGTTGTGAAACCAAAAGTTATCAGAGATAAACACTGAAGATTCTGATTTACTTGTTCATGAGCGTGCCATAAAATCCTCCGTTAAATCACATTTTATGACTATGGCCTCCAAGTTTTTAAATATAGCCTTTTGATTACTTCTTAGTTGTAAAGGCTGACTTTCTTTTTTGCTATGTGGCAGTGAGTAATTTATAACGTCTGTTAAGTGAACAATGTTTACCAAGTGCTATCAAACAAGATAAAGATATATTTCACTGTGTCTTTATAGCAATGTAGATAGCTAGAGAAAATATATCCACTACTTATGATTTCACTACGTGACATTAGATTCCAAGAAGTGCAAATCTGAAACAGTTGTATTAGTGTCCTACCTCTATTTATTTCTGGCTTAGTATGTATTCTAAGGCCATTTTGGATGTCTTCTTTGAAAGAAAAAAACAGTGATGCCTCAAAACGTGGTTTCCTTTAAGTGCAGCTTAAATGACTGTATTTCATGCACTGTGAAACTTATTTGCCAATCACATGTGATTGAATTGAATCATGCCATGGCTAATGTTTACAATGTAAAGGATTATATAAAATAATAACTTGCATAATAATGTATATTCATTGGTTTATGATTAAATGTAATAATAGATAGGGAATGCATTGCAAAATATAAAAATATCAATTATCATTTATAGTTTCCTAAACATGCTTGTACACATCTCACTTGATTACAACAGCACAATATGAAATATACAAGGCAGATATAATCATCTTCATCTTACAAAGGAGGGAATGAGGTTCCAACAGACTCACAAGCTTCCCCAGTGACAGTTGATAAGTGGTGGGTTGAGGATTAGAACATGTCCTCTAATTCCCAATTCAGAGATAGTTCTGCTACATTATGCGTGCTACCTTATTCCCTATTAAGAAAAAGATTCTTTTGTCCTATAAATGATAATGTTATTTCTAATCCAAGGTCTGACTTCTATATATTAAAAGTCAGAAGTGTAATTATTTTACATAAGTGTTGCTATTCTCTTCATCCCTATTCTACTAGATCTCTAGATCTCAGCTATGTAGTGGAGTTGACGTATATATAATTTCATGTCTCAATGTGATAGAGGAGGTATTAAATGAAAAGCATTCTATGGAGAGTGAATACATGCATCTACCATTGTGGAATTAGAACAAATTGCTTTGGGAGATTTTGTTCATGCTGCGTGGTTAGAATTGTTTCTATATTGATCTTTTCTCAGCAGCACTACACCTCATACAGCCTAAACACCACTAAAGTTTTGTTTAACACCAGAGGCAGATAGGTTTTCACAACTGACTCATCTAATTAACCTCATAGAATATATTGAAGTGGCGAATTCTAATTTCTCATCCCAAATCTGCAAATGTAAGATAAATGGGTGGCATTTATAACCTCAGATATGTATTAATTTAACATTTGTTTTAAAACATACCAATTGCACTGTTGGTGCATAAAACCAACCATTATCTCCCTCTACTATTTCCATGAGGCCAAGTTTCGTTTCTTTTTTTCCTTCTTTCTTTCTTTCTTTTTTTTTTTTTTTTGAGATGGAGTTTTGCTCTGTCACCCAGGCTGGAGTGCAGTGGTGCAATCTTGGCTCACTGCAAGCTTTGCCTCCTGGGTTCAAGTGATTCTCCTGCCTTGGCCTCCTGAGTAGCTGGGATTACAGGTGTGTGCCACCACGCCCTCCTAATTTTTATATTTTTAGTAGAGGTGGGGTTTCACCATGTCAGTCAGGCTGGTCTTGAACTCCTGACCTTTTGATTCGCCCACCTTGACCTCCCAAAGTGCTAGGATTACAGGCATGAGCCACTGCGCCCGGCCCCATGAGGCCAAATTTCTGATTGTGGGTGTGTTCATCAGTCCCTATGGCTATCAGTGCACACGGATGAGGTATGTGTGTTAGGGAGAATCTTTATACTCAGAATTCTCTAAAACTATGCTTTCCAAATTCTCTTTCTGTTGGCTTTTGTATTTGTGTTTTTTCTCATTCTTCTTTCATCTATCTTTCTTGGCTCTGTGGCAGCAGTCCCCAACCTTTTTGGTACAAGAGACTGGGTTAGTGGAAGACAAGTTTTCCACAGACAGAGAGGTTGTAGGGGATGATCTTGGGATGAAACCATCCTACCTCAGATCATCAGGCATTAGTTAGATTCTCATAAGGAGCATACAACCTAGATCTCTTGCACGCACAATTCTCAATATGGTTCCCGCTTCTATGAGAATGTAGTGCCACCGCTGATGTGATGGGAGGCAGAGCTCAGGTAGTAATGCTCACCTGCCTGCTGCTCACCTCCTGCTGTGCGGCCCACTTCCTTTCCCCCAGGGGTTGGGGACCCCTGATTTATGGGATCCTGATTACTTCAGTGGACCCTCCTTTTTTAATCCAGCTTGTTATATGCTTGTTACATGAAGCTCCTACCAAGCATTTAGCAAAGTGGAGAACTTTGTTTCTGGAATTTCCCTCTCTTTGTCTCACATACTATATATATCTAGTTCCCACTTTGGCCTTCTCAGTATTATTTTTTCACTTAAACATATGTATTAAGCCTTTAACATGTGCCAGATGTTGTTCTGGGTTCTAGAGATGCATCAAAGAACAAAACAGAGAAAAACAAATCCACCCTTCAGTGGAACTTGTATTCTAGTCAGGGTTGGGTTTGGCAAAGGATTTGAGAAAGAAAGAGACAGTAAACATGAAACAAAATCAGCAAATAAATTATGTAGTATATTAAATGAATTGAAGGGGCAGCCAAGAGTGGGGATGAGCATTTCAGACAGTGAAAACAGTTCCAAGGTCAAAGCATGCCTGGCATAAGAACAAAAAGGAAATTCTGATGGATTGGAGGTCAGACCTGAGAAAAGGAGATGCCCTTTGCCCTGAGCAGTTGGAAGAATGGAGTTGCCATCAGCTGGGCTGGCAAAAGCTGTGAGCAGAATAAGATTGGTGGAGGGATAGCAAAAATTCAGTTTTAGAAATGCGAGGTTTGAATGATCTGTTAGATATTCAAGTGGAGATGTTGAGAGAGCAGTTGTATATATGAGTTTTCAGTCCAAGAGAAAGGCCAAGCCTGAAAATGTCAGCTTATATGTTGAATTTAAAACCATAAGAGCGGTTTATATCTCTTAGGGAGTACAAATGGAAAAGATGACCCAAAACTGAGCCTTCAGGCACTTCAATGCTAGGAGATTTGGAGGAGGGGAAAAATCAGCAAAGAAGGCCAAGAAGAAAAGCCGGGCGCTATGACTCACACCTGTAATCCCAGCATTTGGGAGGCCGAGGCGGGCAGATCATCTGAGGTCAGGAGATCAGCCTGATCAACATGGAGAAACCCTGTCTCTACTAAAAATACAAAATTAGCCGGGCATGGTGGCACATGCCTGTAATCCCAGCTACTTGGGAGAGGCTGAGGTGGGAGAATTGCTTGAAGCCAGGAGTTGGAGGTTGCAGTGAGCCGAGATCACTCCACTGCACTCCAGCCTGGGCAGCACAGCAAGACTCTATCTTAAAAAAAATTAATTAATTAATTAAAAAAGTAGACTGAGAAGGAAAAGAAATGATGTAGGAAGAGTTTGTAGTTCTTAATGCCAAGAGAAGAAAGTGATCAAATGTATCAAATTCTGCTGATAGATCAATCATGGATCTTTCCTTCTTTAATTTCCTATATGCTAAATTATGAGTTTTTGATTTAAATTTGACTATGTATGAATATGAAATAGCTATACAAAATAGACATGCATGTTTTCAAAATCCATGAACTGTTTAATATTTGAAGACTTCTCAATCATATCTCTGTTTATTTTTCCTATTAGTAAAAACAGAGAAAAAAGTAACTTGGTAAGACTATGTCCCCCCTCATGGGAGAACATAAACATTATTGCTATTTATTTATTTAGAGATGGAATCTTGCTCTGTTGCCCAGGCTGGAGTACAGTGGGGCAATCTCAGCTCACTGTAACCTCCACCTACCAGGTTCAAGCAATTCTCCTGCCTCAGCCTCCTGAGTAGCTGGGATTATAGGTGCCTACCACCACGCCTGGCTAATTTTTGTATTTTTAGTAGAGATGGATTTTACCATGTTGGCCAGGCTGGTTTCGAACTCCTGACCTCAGGTGATCCACCCACCTTGGCCTCCCAAAGTGCTAGGATTACAGGTGTGAGCCACCGCACCTAGCCATGATTGCTATTTATAATAAGATAACATTCCAAGAGACCGAGTTTTCCCCTTCGAATTCTAAGTATCTTTGATTCTGAGCTGCCTTCTCCCTTGAGTTCCTCTTCCCCAATTTAGTCATTGGTGCTCATTGCCTGAGGGAAAATATAATACAGTTTTTAAGCTGCAAGAACATGTTTTGGAAACTTTGAAACACTTACTATATAAAGTTTATGCTATAAAAAATAGATTTCAGATTAGCTGAAAATTCTTGTGACTGTCACAGGGATGGGAAAGTGAGGGAAGTAAATCGGAAAGCAAAGAAGGGAAGCACAATTATGGCGGGTCTCAGAAAGGAGCCTAAGCTCTGCCCCATTGTTAGAGTCCTAAAAAGGAGAGATGAAAGGTTTCAGTACTTTTGGGGATGTTTGGATATCCAAAGGCAAACCCTACCCAGGCTATCATTTCAAAGGTGCAGTATATGAGGCTATTTGTGTCTAGACAAAAGGGCCTTAGATAGCGCCAGCAGCTTTTCTCCAGCCCCTGAATTTATCATGTGGATGAGAGAGGGGCAAGCCAATAGGTGAAAGGAAAAGCTAGACCAGAGAAGCCCATGTGCACAGGTTGGGAAGGCCCCTCATCCCCTTGACCATCTAAGTTTGTGCAATGAAATTGCGCATCTTCCTAAAAGTCAACCCCATTTTTCAAGTTGCATTGGACAAAAACTATCCAATGCAATGAAAGGGAGAGAGATTTCATTATTGCTCCCTTTCTCTCACACCCCACATCCAATTCTAGGAAATGTAGACTGCTCCACCTTTGAAAGATTTTTAGAATTCAGCTACCTCTTACCAGCTCCACACTGCTGCCACAGTAACAAGTCTCTATCCTCACCCTCTTCCAGGCCTTATTGCCACCCTCTGTATTGCTTCTTCTTTCATTGCCCTGCACATAGCAGCTGGAGTGATCCTTCTGAATAGCACTCCTGCACTCAGAACCCTTCCATCATGTAACAGCCCACAAGGTGCCATGCATCCATGCCTTAGGGCCCTGCACCGTCTTTCTCATCTTCCCTCTTTCCAGCCTCCCCTTCACCCTGTCTCCTCCAGTCAGTCCTGCTGGTTTTCTTCCTGCTTCCAGAACACACCACATTTGTGGAAACTTTTCACTACCAGTCCCTCTTCTTGGAAATGTTTGTCACCTGTATTTATTCATGACAAGTTTTCTCACTTTACTCACTTTTCTGCTCATATATGACCTTATGAAAGAGGACCTTTTGACCATTTTTTTCTTTTTTTTTTTTTTTTTGTCATTTTTTAAGACAGAGTTTCACTCTTGTTGCCCAGGCTGGAGTGCAGTGTCACTATCTCGGCTCACCACAATCTCCACCTCCCAGGTTCAAGTGATTCTCTTGCCTTAGCCTCCCAAGTAGCTGGGATTACAGGCATGTGCCACTAGGCCTGGCTAATTTTGTGTTTTTAGTAGATGCGGGGTTTCTCCATGTTGGTCAGGCTGGTCTCGAACTCCCAACCTCAGACAATCCACCCACCTTGGCCTCCCAAAGTGCTGGGATTACAGGCATGAGCCACCGCACCCAGCTTTGGCCAAATTTTTAAAAACCATCTCTCTCATCTCTCCCTCTTACTTTTATTTTGCTTTATTTTTCTTCTTAGCATTCACTATTTGGTATAAGATATATGTATTTACTTATTGTCTGTCTTCTCTTACTAGAATGTAAGTTTGACAAAAGCAGTCTGTTTACTACTGTGCCAGTGACACAGTAGCCCCTCAATAAATATTCGTTGAATGACTGAATGAATGAATGAATTTGCATACTTCTCAGGGGCTTTGATACTCTGGCCCCTAGTATTACCTATTCTTTCTCTAGCTTTCTTTTTTTTTTTTTTTTTGAGACGGAGTCTCGCTTTGTCACCCAGGCTGGAGTGCAGTGGCCAGATCTCAGCTCACTGCAAACTCTGCCTCCCGGGTTCACGCCATTCTCCTGCCTCAGCCTCCCAAGTAGCTGGGACTACAGGCACCTGCCACCTCACCTGGCTAGTTTTTTGTATTTTTTTAGTAGAGATGGGGTTTCACCGTGTTAGCCAGGATGGTCTCAATCTCCTGACCTCGTGATCCACCCGTCTCGGCCTCCCAAAGTGCTGGGATTACAGGCTTGAGCCACCGCGCCCGGCCTTTTTTTTTTTTTTTTTGAGACGGAGTCTCGCTCTGTTGCCCAGGCTGGAGTGCAGTGGCTGGATCTCAGCTCACTGCAAGCTCCGCCTCCCGGGTGTATGCCATTCTCCTGCCTCAGCCTCCCGAGTAGCTGGGACTACAGGCATCCGCCACCTCGCCCGGCTAGTTTTTTGTATTTTTTAGTAGAGACGGGGTTTCACCGTATTAGCCAGGATGGTCTCGATCTCCTGACCTCGTGATCCGCCCGTCTCGGCCTCCCAAAGTGCTGGGATTACAGGCTTGAGCCACCGCGCCCAGCTACCTATTCTTAAATAAACTGTGAAATAGTCTTAGTCTGAGTCCTCTCCAAAGCAGAGCCTCAGATAAAGACTATGCATAGATAACTTACTTAGAATGTGATATTAGGAGTGGGAGTGAGGGTTGAGGGAATTAAGCAGTGAAAGCCAATCTAAAGGCACTTTAACCATTGCTACGGCAGCACATGGTGCAATCACACAGGATCATCTAAGTAGGATCCTCTTCTTGGCTAGTCAAGGGTGGTCCTCTGGGGCATTAACTCCTCTGCACTCTGGGTTGATTACATATGAGTGTCAAGGGAGTAACCACTAGAGTGTCACATGATGACATCAGAGAAGTGCTAAGGTCAGAAGCCAAAAGTGCATGCACAGGCCAAGGTAAGGTGCTGTCAAAATGGAGCACAAAGTCACTTAAAGCCTATGCAGAACTAGTTGCTATACTAATGGATGGAATAAGGCCAAGAGGATTTAAAGTGATGCACAAGAGGCATGCAATGCAGTCCATTCTCTCAGATTTACTCAGACAGCACATTATGTCCTCTTCATGTTGGTGGTTGGCCACAATATCTGCAGAAATTTAACACAAATGAAACAACTACAGTATCTGCTCTTTCACTCCTATT
Source organism: Chlorocebus sabaeus (assembly GCF_047675955.1). Taxonomy (NCBI): domain Eukaryota; kingdom Metazoa; phylum Chordata; class Mammalia; order Primates; family Cercopithecidae; genus Chlorocebus; species Chlorocebus sabaeus. The sequence continues at coordinate 65,066,595 of NC_132926.1, read as the reverse complement.
CTAGATTTTCTTTATTTTTAGCCAGTCCTCTGACTGATCTACGTTGTTTGTCTGTTCGATTAACCCAGAGCCTCACCCCTGAGGGTTTGAGGACTTTAGCTGCCTTGGTCTTATCAGGCTGTGATTATTAAAGTTGCCCATGCACTACTGTCACCAGACATGTGTCCTATAACAGCATCTTTGCTGCCTTCTACTACATTTTAAAATCAATGCCATATAGGTAAGGTTTTGTTTCATCAACAACCTACTTGTAGGTACCATTTATTATATCACTGACATTTTGCAACATTTACAAACAACTGCAAATTTTCAGTGGCATGCAGCAACTAGCATTTATTTCTCACTTTCACTTCTTTGGAGCCATTGGGGCAATTCTGCTCCATTTGTCTTATTCTGGGACCTGGGTTGAAAGGACAGCAGTTAAGCGGAGTATGTTTTTTCTCATGAGAATGGCTGAAGCACAAGAAATCACGTTTCAAATTTCTGTTTGTGTCATGTCTGCTAATATCCCACTGACCAAATTGAATCATGTGTCCTAGTTGAGAATCAAAGTGTGGGAAAATATAATTTTCCTGCTCTGTGGAGCAGGATTGGTGTGGATATACAATTTTATAGAAAGAAAGTAAAGAATTGAGAATTGAGACCAATCCACCACAGGAAGTACAACAGGAAAGGAGAGAAAGCCAGTATAGGAATGTGTACCTAAATTGGCTACTGTTGAAGCAGCGTCATTTGTATGAGGTAATACACGAGGTTTGTTGTCCCATGTCAAGGAAATCAAGGATGCAGACACACCAGGAGTGAGGTTAAGAGCAGAGGTTTAATAGTTGAAAGAAAGAGAGAAGCTCTCTGCTGCAGAGAGAGGGGTCCTGAGTGGGTCTTCTGGTCCATGATGAAGTGCAGGAGGTTTTACAAATGAGCTTGAGGAGGCAGTGTCTGATTTCCATAGGGCACAAAAGATTGGTCAGACCAGGCATACCATTTGCATAGCACGTGAAGAACTGGTTAGGACTAGGTGTACTGTCTGCATAGTGTGAGAAGAAGTTGGCCACCCCACTCTAATCTTTTATTATGCATATGGGTTTTCTACCTGGCTGGTGCCATGTTGTCTGTTCCTTTACTCTACATGTGGTGACAAAGAAAAGGGAAGATGAAGCTGGGCACAGTGGCTCATGCCAGTAATCCCAGCACTTTGTGAGGCCAAAGCAGGTGGGTCATCTGAGGTCAGGAGTTTGAGACCAGCCTGGCCAACATGGTGAAACCCCATCTCTACTAAAAAAAAAAACCAAAAACAAATATAGCTGGGCATGGTGATGGGCACCTGTAATCCCAGCTACTTGGGAGGCTGAGGCAGGAAAATCGCTTGAACCTGGGAGGCAGAGGTTGCAGTGAACCGAGATAGTGGCACTGCACTACAGCATGGGCATCAACACCAAAGCTCCATCTCAAAAAAAGAAAAAAAAAAAGGGAAGATGGAGCCTACATATTGAACATGCTTGGGCCTCAGGTAGTCCTTTTCTATTGGCACAGCTGCCAGCATTCCCCCATGCAAGCTTCCAGCTTGCTTATCTATGTCTGCAGCTGGGTCTTTTTCAGGCTGCTCTTTGATAGAAATGAAATGATTTTGGGGGCTGCTTTTCATTAAGATGGAAGCTCTGCCGAGGACTCTCTTACCCCATCTGCCTAAATAATTTCTTTCTATCACCTGTATCAGTGCTACACGTAACCGATATGAAATTCTGAGGGACTTCCTGAGAAGTTTTAGGAAAGGTGCCTTAGAAGTGTCTGTCTAGGGGAAAGTGGAAAGCATCCCTCCATAATTACTTCTATGCAGCAGTACGTATCTGAGTGCTGAGTATGTTCCTGGAGCCGCTCCATGCTTAGATGTCACAGAAGCCGTTGGGCAGGCAGAAAGTAAGAGGCTGGCAGCACACTCCAGAAACACCACACTGTCAGTTTTCACCTTTGCAATGTGGAAAACAGGGTGGAACTACTCCAGCCAAGAGGATTTAAAATGCACAGGGTACAGCTACCATCTCATCTCCCACTTTGGTATTTACTTTAATACTTGCCTTCATTCTTCCTGAACCTGCAGTGCCACACACCAGTGGACATTTAATTCTGGCTCTCATTTCAGTAAAATCTCACTCTCAATGATGCCTTAATTTAATATATTTAATGTTGTTTGATTGAGGTTTTGAATGTTATCACACAGACATTTGTTTTTCAAGAAGAGGAACATTGAGATTTTCACTTCTGACCAAGATGGAATAACAGGAATTGGGATTTATCCTCCTGCATGAAATAACTAAAAAAACAGACAAATATATCAGACCACAAGTTTGCAAGACGTTGGACATCCGATAACAGAGAACGGTGATCTGCTAGAGACAGGAAGCAAATGACAGAAGCCTTATAACTGCCCCAGCTCACTGCCTAGAGAGCCTACAGGACATAGCATAGGGCAGGGGAACACAGATAAGGCCTGGTAGTCTCCAGGATTTGAAGAGACAGAGCTGGGAGCACAGGGAGGTCAAAGCAGGTAGGAGTTTGCAGGTCAAGACACCTGGAAAAAGAGCACTGCACAGAAACAGAAAGCTCTGGAGATCTGCATAAAGTCAGTCTTAAGTCTTCAGCTGAGTACAAATCTATGCACACCAGGGAAAGGACCATCTTGAAAGGATTAGAGAGCCGGGTGCGGTGGCTCACGCTGGTAATCTCAGCACTTTGGGAGACTGAGGCGGGTGGATCACGAGGTCAGTAGTTCAAGACCAACCCGGCCAAGATGGTGAAACCCTGTCTCTACTAAAAATACAAAAATTAGCTAGGCGTGGTGGCAGGCGCCTGTAATCCCAGCTACTCAGGAGGCTGAGGTAGAGAATTGCTTGAACTCGAGAGGCAGAGGTTGCAGTGAGTCGAGATCATGCCACTGCACTCTAGCCTGGGTGACAGAGCAAGACTCCATCTCAAGAAAAAAAAAAAAAAGAAGAAGGATTAGAAAGAACAACCTCTGGTGCTCACACAGGGCAGGGCATATAGTTCTTGTTGCCACCAGCCAGAGCAGAAAATCTCATAATTCATGGGGCTCCAGGGTTGAGTATTTAGAATGGTTTTGTCTTAAATTGTTTCCAAGTGTCTTAACTGAATCCCAGAATAAAGCTTGAAAATATGTATGGGAATATAAATGTTTTCTAACACCTAAAGGTAAAATTTAAAATTTATGGCATCCAATAAAAAAATCAGCAGCCAAGCCAGGCACGGTGGTTCATGCCTATAATCCTAGCACTTTGGGAGGCTGAGGTGGGTGGATCACCTGAGGTCAAGTGTTTGAGACCAGCCTGGCCAACATGGTAAAACCCTGTCTCTACTAAAAATACAAAAATTAGCCAGGCATGGTGGTGCATGTCTGCAATCCCAGCTAATTGGGAGGCTAACGCAGGAGAATCACTTGAACCTGGGAGGCAGAGGTTACAGTGAGCCGAGAACATGCCACTGCACTCCAGCCTGGACGACAAGAGTGAAACACTGTCTCAAAAAAAAAAAAAAATTCACCAGCCAAGCAACAAAACAGAAAACTAGAACCAATAATGAAGGAAAAACAACAACAACAACAACAAATCAATACATCAAAACTGACTCAGATAGTTTTGACACAGATGATAGACTTAATAGACAAGGGCATTAAAACAGTTATTATAGCCAGGCGCAGTGACTCACACCTGTAATCTTAATACTTTGGGTGACCGAGGAGGGCAGATCATGAGGCCAGGAGTTTGAGACCAGCCTGGTCAACATAGTGAAACCACATCTCTACTAAAATACAAAAATTAGTTGGGTGTGGTGGTGCACATGCAATCCCAGCTACTTGGGAGGGTGAGGCAGGAGAATCACTTGAACCCAGAGGGCAGAAGTTGCAATGAGCTGAGATCATGCCATTGCACTCCAGCCTGGGCAATAGAATGACTCCGTCTCAAAAATAAATAAATAAATATAAAACAGTTTTTTTTGTTTTGTTTTGTTTTTTTTACAGAGTCTCGTTCTGTCACCCAGGCTGAACTGCAATGGCACCACCTGGGCTCACTGCAACCTCTGCCTCCTGGGGTTCAAGCGATTCTCCTGTCTCAGTCTCCCACATAGCTGGGATTACAGGCGCATGCCACCCCACCCGGCTAACTTTTTTATATCTTTATTAGAGACGGGGTTTCACCAGGTTGGCCAGGCTAGTCTCAAACTCCTGACCTCATGATCCTCCCACCTTGGCCTCCCAAAGTGCTGGAATTACAGGCATGATCCACCATGTCCAGCCATGAAACAGTTCTTATAGCTATGTTCCCTATGTTCAAACGTTGTCATAAAAAATTCTAAATTGAAATTCTAGAGATGCAAACTAGAATGTATGAGATCAAAAATATACTGGATCAGATTAATGGAAGATAAATATTGTAGAGGGAAAGATTGGTGTATTTGAACAAATAACAATAAAGACTATTGAAAATGAAACAGAGAAAAAATAATTTTTAAAAAAGAGCCAAACATCGGTGAGTTGTGAAACAATTTCAAGCATCTGGCTCCTGCAGGGTGCATGGCTTCCCCAGTGCCCACCTTCTGCAGTGTAGATGGCGCCTCCTGCAGGGAGCTCCTGAAGTGTGGCCAGCTTGTCTAATGGTGTATCTGGCTTTTGCAGTGCGTAGTTGTCAATAGCACTCGGGTGCCAGCAGCTTCTCCCAACTCCCCCTCAGCAGTTTTATAGGGGACTACCTCTACCAAGACAGCTCCCCATCAACAGCTTTCCCTAACAACCTGGAAAGGAGATTTTTAGCAAGTTTTGGATGGTAGATTTCTTTTCTTTCTTTCTTTTTTTTTTTTTTTTTGAAACAGGATCTGTCTTTGTCACCCAGGCTGGAGTGCAGTGGCACAATCTAGGCTCACTGCAGTCTCAACCTCCCAAACTCAAGCTATCCTCCCATCTCAGCCTCTTAAATAGCTGGCATTACAGTTGTGCACCAATATGACCAGCTACTTTTTTTTATTTTTTGTAGAGATGAGGTCTCGCTGTGTCACCCAGGCTGGTCTGGAATTCCCAGGCTTAAGCCGTCATAACCTCTCAGCCTCTCAAACTGCTGGGATTACAGACTTGAGCCACTGTGCCTGTCCTTGGACGGTAGATTTCTATCAACTTTTGTTGGCATGGTACCATAGTGGCTTTTCTGCCATTGGTAAACCACAACTATGCCCTAACAAGGCCTGGATCTTAGCTCTACAGTAGTTGTGACTCTTCTTTGGGTGCTTTAGTTTAGCCCTAGGAGATCTATAGGAAACAGATATTCTTTTTTTTTTTTTTTTCCCAGACTTATTGGCCTTGATCTATCATCCAGGCTGGAGTGCAGTGGCATGATTCCAGCTCACTGAAACCTCTGCCTCCTAGGCTCAAGCGATCCTCCCACCTCAGCTTCCCGAGTAGCAGGAGTGCACCACCATGCCCAGTTGTTTTTTGTATTTTTAGTAGAGACGGAGTTTTACTAAATTGACCAGGCTGGTTTTGAACTCTTGGCTTCATGTGATCTGCCTGCTTCAGCCTCCCAATGTGCTGGGATTACAGGCATGAACCACCCCACTGGACCATTAATTATTCTTTGTGTTAAACTTTCCTGTTCAAACTTATTTCCTTCTTCATTAAACTCTGACAAATATACTTCCTAACTCATTCTATGAGACTGTTATTACCCTGATATTAAGTAAAATGAAGGCATTATAAGAAAAGTACAAAATTATGTCCTTCATAATTATAGATAAAAAATTATAAATAAAATTGTAAGAAATCAAATACAATCTGTCAAAAGGATATTATGTCCAGTAGGACTTACCCCAAGAATGCAAAATTGGTTCAGTATTTAAAAATCAATGTAATTGAACATTATATCAAACTAAAAATAAAAAATCATATGATAATCTTAATAAACACAAAAAAGACAATTTACTAAATCCACTATCTATTCCTGAAAAATACCCTCAGCAAACTAAAAGAAGCAAAATTCCTAAACCTAATAAAAGGCATCTATAAAACAAATCCGCAGCTAATATGCTTAATGGTGAAAGAATGAATAATTTACCTCTAAAATCACTAAAAAAAAACAAGGATGGCCGGGCGCAGTGATTCACGCCTGTAATCCCAGCACTTTGGGAGGCCAAGGCGGGCGGATCACAAGGTCAGCAGATGGAGACCATCCTGGCTAACATGGCGAAACCCTGTCTCTACTAAAAATACAAAAAACTAGCCGGGCGTGGTGGCAGGCGCCTGTAGTCCCAGCTACTCCGGAGGCTGAGGCAGGAGAATGGCATGAACCCGGGAGGCAGAGCTTGCAGTGAGCCCAGATCGCACCACTGCGCCCCAGCCTGGGTGACAGTGCGAGACTCCGTCTCAAACAAACAAACAAACAAACAAACAGAAAAACAACAACAACAAAAAATAAAACAAGGATGGCCACTCTAGCCTCTGGTCCAATGTGAATAGAGCTGGTGAGAATGGACCTGTGTGTACCAGTGCACTCAAACTAGAAAAAGAAGTAAAAGGTATCTAGATGGGAAAGAAACAAACAAAACTGTTTTGTTTCTCAGACAACACGATAATCTGACGGAATGTATTAAAAAACGACTAAAGCTAATAGGTGAGTTCAAAGGCTGGGTGTGTTGGCTCACTTCTGTGGGACCAGCTCCAGCTGCTCAGAAGTCTGAGCCAAGAGGATTGCTTGAACCCAGGTGTTTGAGGTTGCAGTGGGCTATAATCATACCCCTGCACTCCAGCCTGCATAACAGAACAAGACCCTGTCTCAGAAATGAACTACAACAAAAAAATGAGTTAAGCAAGATTGCAAGATATCAGACCGATATACAAAATCAATTATACTTCTATACACTAGTAGTGAATATCCAGAAATTGAAATAAAGAGTACCATTTACACTAGCATCAAAACATGAAATACTCAGGGATACATCTGACAAAATATGTACAAGACCCAAACCCAGAACACCGCAAAGCATTTCTAAGAGAAATTAAGGATGATCCACATAATGGAGAGCTCTATCATGTTCACCAGATGGAAGAAACACCATTGTTAAAATGTTAATCTCCCCAGATTAATCTATTGATTTATGCAATGCCAATCAAAATCCCAACAGTCTTCTTTGTAGGAATTGACAAACTGATTTAAAATTCATATGAAAATGCAAAGGATCTAGAACAGCCAGAACAGCACTGACAAAGTCATTATAGAAACGTAAATTACTTTCGGTGGGGGGGAGGAATTCAAAAGGGCAGGAGGAAACTTTAGGGTGATGGATATGTTCATTCTCTTAATTGTAATGATAGTTTCACAGATGTATACCTATGTCAAAACTTACCAAATTGTACACATAAATAGGTATAGTTTTAAAAATGTGTCAATTATACCTCAATAAATCTGTTTTAAAAAGGAAGGAGTACATTAAGAAGCCTTTCACTGAGAAAGGTTTAAGAGGCAGAGGAATTTCTAATGTTAGAACTTAGACACTAGGGTATACATGTGGGGATATGTGGAGGATGGAGACAGTTATCTCTGTCTCTTCAAATTATATATACCTTTTTATGGTTAACATTGATGCAGCTAGCTATTTCCTACTATTATCGCTCTTCTCCAAGCTTTTTCTCCCATCTCTTCATTTGCATCCATGGAAGGAAAACATTTCTGAGCAGGCTTGTGATGGGTGAAAGATGTGAAGAACTGTTTTCTTGACAGGGACAACTATACTACTCCTTTCCTGTTCTTGGAAACCGACTGTGTATACACAAGTTATTTCGAACACAAGCCACTTTGGAGATTGACCCCATAAGTAGAAAGGATGAATGGATCATAACGAGGTTTCACAGGGGGCCTCAGACTAACTTATTTCCTTTTTCTTCCATCATCCCTCCATTTCTCTCTTTATTTATTCCGTCTTTTTTTTTTTCTTCTCTTTTCTTTTAATATGGCTTTGAAGGAAACAAAAATGTTTTACCCCAAAATAAACTTCTCTGACATATTTTGAGATGGCTGTTCAGAGAGCCTGCACACGGAAGCAGCCCCGCAAAGCTGTCTTTTGTGGGGGAGATTTGCGTCTGTAGAGAATCTGCAGTGAGGCATCCAGGCTTTCGGCAAGGGCCTCCCTTATCTGGATCTAGGAAAGATTAACTGAGAGTCTGACCCTTTAAAGGTCTGAAAAAAAAATTTGCCATCTATTCTCCCTAAGGGCTGCTACCTGTGAGATTTCCTCTGTATAACAAGACCACTTTTGCTAGCCAGGTCTCCTCTTCTCCATCTCCCATATCTATCTTGCCACTATAATCTGATTTACCATCATAACCTGTTTTGGGCCATGCTCTGAGTTCCTATTCTTTACATAACCTCAAGATAGTGTATATGCTTCCGTATTCCTTTGGGAGCTTCGGGTAACCACTTTGTGGTTTTCCTCATGCACATGAATAAATTTGTGTGCCATTTCTCCTATTAATCTTTTTTTTGTGTGTGTGCTGATTTTTCAGTAAACAACCTATGGCAAATTGTTGATAGATTGGGGAATGAGACGGTACAAAGTTGAATATATGTCTCTGTTTTCTAAATTACTTTATATTTAAATATATACTTCACTCATGGATAAAATTTTCTCAGCCAGAGGAAATTTAGAAATGGAGATGTTCTTGAGTTGATAATGTTGGGGCTCAGAAACATACCCCAGAATACGGCACTTTGACATGCTGCACTTGATACCGGAAAGGGGTTCCAATCCAGACCCCAAGAAACGGCTCTTGGATCTTGTACAACAATTCAAGGAAAGTCCATAGAGCAAAGTGAAAGCAAGTTTATTAGAAAAGTAAAGAAGGCCGGGCGCGGTGGCTCAAGCCTGTAATCCCAGCACTTTGGGAGGCCGAGTCGGGCGGATCACGAGGTCAGGAGATCGAAACCATCCTGGCTAACACGGTGAAACCCGGTCTCTACTAAAAAATACAAAAAAAAAAAAAAACCAGCCGGGCGAGGTGGCGGGCGCCTGTAGTCCCAGCTACTCGGGAGGCTGAGGCAGGAGAATGGCGTGAACCCGGGAGGCGGAGCTTGCAGTGAGTTGAGATCCGGCCACTGCACTCCAGGTTGGGCGACAGAGCAAGACTCCGTCTCAAAAAAAAATAAATAAATAAAAAAAAAAAAAAAAAAAAAAAAAAAAAAAAAAAGAACAGTAAAGAAATAAAAGAATGGCCACTCCACAGACAGAGCAGTCCTGAGGGCTGCTGGTTGCCAATTTTCCTTCTTTCCTTCCTTCCTTCCTTCCTTCCTTCCTTCCTTCCTTCCTTCCTTCCTTCTTTCCTTCCTTCCTTCCTTCTTTCCTCCCTCCCTCCCTCTCTCTCCCTCTCTTCTTTCTTTCTTTCTTTCTTTCTTTCTTTCTTTCTTTCTTTCTTTCTTTCTTTCTTTCTTTCTTTCTTTCTTTCTTTCTTTCTTTTTTTCTTTCTTTTTCTCTCTCTCTCGACAGAGTTTTGCTCTTGTCACCCAGGCTGGAGTGTGATGTCATGATCCCGGCTCACTGCAACCTCCACTTTCCAGGTTCAAGCGATTCATCTGCCTCCACCTCCTGTAGCTAGGACTACAGGCCTGCACCACTACGCATGGCTAATTTTTTTCTATTTTTAGTAGAGACAGGGTTTCACGATGTTGGCCAGGCTAGTGTTGAACTCTTCTGACCTCAGGTGATCCACCTGCCTTGGCCTCCTAAAGTGTTGGGATTATAGGCATGAGCCACTGTCCCTGGCGCTTATGTCTTGATTATATGCTAAACAAGGGGTGGATTATTTATGTGTTTCCTTTTTAGACCATATTGGGTCAATTCCTGACGTTTCCATGGCATTTTTAAATTGTCATGGCGTTGGTGGGAGTGTAGCAGTGAGGACAACCAGAGGTCACTCTCATGGCTATCTTGGTGTTGGTGGGTTTTAGCTGGCTTCTTTACTGCAAACTGTTTTATCAGCAAGGTCTTTATGATCTGTATCTTGTGCTGACTTCTCATCTCATCCTGTGACTTAGAATGCCCCAGCTGTCTAGGAATGCAGCCCATTACGTCTCAGGCTCATTTTATCCAGCTCCTGTTTAAGATGGAGTTGCTCTGGATCACATGCCTCTGACAAACCGAAGAAGACACCACAAGGTCTCTGTGACCTTTTCTCCCAACCTTCCTGTCTCTCAGTCTTCTGTCTGTCCCAAAGAACAGGATGAAGTTGTTCTCTGAAGTTCCTTATCTGCCTAAAGTCTGTACCTGCCAAAGAAGAAGACAATTACCTCTAGCCTCTTCCTAAGTTTTCATTAACTGACCTCATATCACAGGAAGGAAGACCGAAGTCTGTCAACAAACCTGGACAGACACTTGTCACAGATCATTGTCCTCTCTGTGGCCCCAACAGACTTTGTCACAGGCCGTTGTATGTTCTTCAAGCCCACTGAATTCCCCTAAATATCATTTACTCTCTCCCTAAAATTATCCACACTTCCCCTATCGTCCTTTTCCCTCAGAAGTTGGTTATATAAACCTGTGTGACCCACTGGGATTTTATATAATCACTCTGTGATTCTTTCCTGTACATGCTAATAGATTTGTGTGCCTTTTCTCTTATTAATCTACCTTTTGTGAGTTGATTTTTCCATGAACCTTCTGAGGACTCTTTACTCCTACAATAAACTACAATAAGTACTCCAATAATGTGGAAGGAAGATATTATCTTTACCTAAAACGACAAAGAATAATTAAAGCAGGTATTTTGAGGTTTCAAGGTCTAGATTTTTGCTTTTCCAATTTGGTTTAAAAGAAATACTCACTGCAACTAAAACCTTTTCTAACTCTTTTCTTTTGCCTAGATAAAAACGAGAAAGTCCATCCTGGCTAACACAGTGAAACCCTGTCTCTACTAAAAAAATACAAAAAACTAGCCGGGCGAGGTGGCGAGTGCCTGTAGTCCCAGCTACTCGGGAGGCTGAGGCAGGAGAATGGTGTGAACCCGGGAGGCGGAGCTTGCAGTGAGCTGAGATCCGGCCACTGCACTCCAGCCTGGGCAACAGAGCGAGACTCCATCTCAAAAAAAAAAAAAGAGAAAGTAAGTTTAATAAAAAAAAAAAAATTAATCAGAAAATGAATACTGACTATAGTCTGAACATATTCCAGGGGATTTCAACTTGAAATCAACTTAAAATTCTATTACAGTATTTATATTTATTATCCACATAGCACTATATTGCCCAGAGCTTCATAAGCATCTGAGTTATGTGCTTTTATCACTTTTCAAATTCCATTTATTCATTATCAAGTTCCAAGAATCTTGTTTAGTGACTAATATTTCATTCTACTGGATGGTACTCTGGTACTGAGAAGAGAAAATGTTTAGCTCCTTGAGCTATTTCTCTAGAGGAATATGGACTCTACTTCTATAGTTTACTGTGGAGAAGCTGTATTTTTATGTTCATGTCACAGCTGTGCTAAGGCTTAAAAGAATAATTTGGCAACATGCTGACTCACCAAAGAGATTTTACAGTAGACAATGGCTTGTAAGGACTATGTGCTCTGGTAAAATTAAATAGTAAACGGATGCTTAGCATTCCCAGTGCTTCTGCCATGGGCCTTGTACTTCATTCTGTATTAAGGGCAGAGAGGGTTGGGAATTATTTTAGGCCCTGAGCAGTTCCACGAAGATGAAAGACACCATCACTAACATTATTCATGAAAAAATATGAAAGGTCATCTATCTCCCTTAAGGTTCATTTGGTGCACTTTTAATGAGTGATAGATGAACTGCAAAGGGTTTGTTGCAGAGGGGCTGTGCCCTGTAAAAGTTTGGATGACTGCTGCTTCTCTGAAAGTTACCACACATTTTTCTCAGTCTCTCTCCATCATGGATTTTCCAGTTGATGGCCTTCAGACTTTCTCATTTTCTTTCTTCATTTGCATTTTGGAAATCTTACTTCCTTCAGTGTTTTTTTCTGCTAAGACATTTGTTTCCACACTTTTTCTTTTGATTGCCTGAGGTAAATGGAGGTTTCCTAGGGTTGAATCAGTCCAAGTGACCTATTGCTTAGGCCAAGGTTAACCTATCTTGATCTAGCCTTTTAACCATTTTAGCTGATTACTCTCCCCCATGTTCCATTCCTGCTTTCCTTCATTCCTTCTTCTATGACCTCTACTCCCTTCCACCTAATGTTTCCTGCCTCAGCTCCACCTTCTTATTTCCTCTACATTTCCAAACAATCTGGATTTACCTTCCTTTTCCAGTTTGCTATCTGTTTATTTATGGAGGAAAAGAGATAGGCAGGGTAGAGTCTTGCCCCGGACAGCCAAGAATTCTGCAGGGTCAAGTCACTGTAAAGGGAGGAGAATCTAAAAGCATAGAGAATATTTCTTGGAGATGGGCAGGGCTTTGGTTTAAGGACCAAAAGCATGAGCTGGAACAACACAAGTGAGTGAGAATGGGAAAGGGCCAAGTCAGAGGAAAGTGTCACAGGCTATCAAACTGTTGAGACCGAAAGAAAGGAATTGGGAATGGGATGCTCATTCAAAATAAATGACATTTAGGAAAGAACCTGGTTCATCTCAAGCTATGAATGAGGTTAGGCTTGAGAGCCAAGGCAGTCTCATGGATAAAATCCAGACATGGGGATCTAGCTCTAAATCATCTGGGTCCCCAGGAAAGTCACTTAATTCAGGTATACAGCTAATTGGGCTGCATTAAATGACTCACCTGCCAATGGTGGGCAGGATCTACAAGCTCATATTGGAGCTGGAAATGCCCAAGTGTCTGTAGGCAAATGGGGCCAAGGCCACAGAGTCTCTGGTTTCCCAGCTTTTGCTTAAACTCTTACACTTGTGGTAGGGTGCCAATACAGTAAGACCAAAATAAACGAAGCTCTACATGTTGGCGTTTGACAATCTTCACCATCTAGAATCAAATACAGAGTCTATGAAACCAACTGAAGGAGGTCAAACTTACCAGGAGAAAGTAGTCATGAAAATATGTATTGAGTTTAGGTATTTCTAGAAGTGATTTAGAACTCAGCTCTTTTTTTTTTTCTTTTTTTTTGTGGAATATATGCATTATTTTGTTCTTTGTAAGAAAAAGTGTCAACCAATTGCACATGTAGCTCCTTGCTTAATGCGTCACTGTAAATATACACAGACGTGTGTGCATTCTTGTGAGTATACTCATTTTTGTGTGGGCAGGCTCAGGCGTCATATGTGCAGTGGTGTGCATATTATAGCAACAGAACAGCTGCTTTTCAGAGCTCCCTTTCTTGATCAGTCATACTCGTGACAGATTTCTGTGATCCTTCTTAGAAAATATTTAAGTTTTCCTGCCTACCCTGCCAAGCTCCCTAAGCTGCTATAGTTATTCTTGTTGCCCGTTCAGGGTTACTTCCTAGCACCTCACAGTCTAGGTCCTCATTTTCTAGTGCTGATTCAAAGTCAAAGTGAGTACCTAGAAGAGCGGGCACATCTAGTGCAAGACTGCCCTCAACGAAACTGGAACAGGGAATCCATTTGTGTTCAGTCTTGCTCCCCTGAACACCACGCTCTTCACTCAGCCTTCACACCCCTCACATGGTATTCTACTAAAAAAAAATAATAATAATAATAATGTGAATTTAGAGACAGGGTTTAGCTATGTTGCCCAGGCGAGAGTGCTGAGGTTATTTACAGGTACAATCATCCTGCACTACAGCCTCGAACTCCTAGACTCAAGCAATCCTCCTGCTACTTAGTGTCCTAAGTAGCTGGGATTATAGGCACCTGCTACTGAGCCCAATCACAGTATTCTTTTTGTTTGTTTGTTTGATTTTTTTTTTTGAGACAGAGTCTCACTCTGTTGCCCAGGCTGGAGCGCAGTGGCATGATATTGGCTCACTGCAACCTCTGCCTCTTGGATTCAAGTGATTCTCCTGCCTCAGCCTCCCAAGTAGCTGGGACTATAGGTGCGTGCCACTATGCCCAGCTAATTTTTTTTTTTTTTAGTAAGGACTGGGTTTCACCATGTTGGCCAGGATGGTCTCCATCTCTTGACTTCGTGATCAGCCTGCCTTGGCCTCCCAATGTGTTGGGATTACAGGTGTGAGCCACTGCACACGGCCCAGTCATAGTATTCTTGTTATTTCTCTTTCTTTTTTTCTTTTTCCCCTACTCCTTTCCTTCCTTCCTTTTTTCCTTCCTTTCTTCTTTCTTTCTTCTCTCTTTTCTTTCTCTCTCTCTCTGTTTTTTCTATCCTTCTGACACACACACATGCATGCGTGCGCACACGCGCGCGCGCGCGCACACACACACACACACACACACCCTTCCCAGTCCAGAGCTTTCAGGTTTCAGGGCTTTGATTTCTGCCAGGTAGTCTTAGGAAACTCTTTAGGGTAGGTATTCACTGACTTTGCAAAGTGCGTATGGATACCAACAGGTTGATAGATACTAACAGATTAAACATTTCCCTTCCTAGGTAATATATTTGCATAATCTTAGATGCACTATCTTAACCAAAGACTGGCTCAAAGATGGAACTTAAAAACAGCAACAACAACAACAAACTGATGCTTAAGTGTGTAAGGGTTGGGGAGAGCAAATGTTTGAGGAAGACAAACCTTTGAGGGCCTCTGGTATCACGCCACAAAGGCCCAGTTGTCCATGATTGAAGTCAGCAGTGCAGAGACTCACCTGATCAAGGAGAAGATGCTGCTGCTTTAGAGCTATGAAGGACCCATTGCCCTCATCTGGTAAATCAGTACTGATCTGTCATGGTATCTCCTTGCAGTATAAATTGATAAAGGAGGATCATGCATTAAACCATCTGTTTCAAAGAGTTTAACTTTCTATAGGGGAGCAGTTCTAGGTTATGATCATAATGGAGTATTAACTTGTTTTATGGTATATACCAGGATATTTTTCATTCTTCATGCCAGCATAGGCAGCTGTCTTTACCAATAAATCTTGGGAAGTTTTCCACTTTCGGGGACTCATCTGATTCAAAGCAGAACTGTTCTTGTAACTTCAGGAAAAAAATTAAAAATCTGCTCTATTTTAAATACCCTTAGAGCAAGACATATTGAAAAATCTTGTTTAGTATCACATGCCTAACATTATTTACAGTAAGAAAGTTCCTCCTAAGAGCTAACTCAAATCTTGCAACAATTTAAGCCACTTTCTGGGCATGGCTGAAGTGAGAGTTAAAAACTTTCATAAATCCCTTTTGCAGCGTGAGGGAAGTCAATACCTCTACAGAGAATTTAGGAGGATACAGTGTCCTTAGAACCTTTCTGGTCCTGACATCTATTCATTTGGAATACTTTTCTTGTGATCTTTTGGGATTCTGGGTCTCCTTATAAATGACTTCTGAAGAACGGACAGACAGCAATAGGGTAACAGAGAGCAAAGAGACTCTGTACTATTTTTTGACTTTTCTGACCACTGTGAAATTGAGGATACATTGTTTTGGAAAAGAAATTCCTTGGGAGACTTCAGCCGTGTTAGTGGGGCAGGACTCCACTGAGTTCTCCACTGAAAAATAAGAGGGTTATGCTGGGTGGCTGATAAGATCTGGCCACTAGCTGCCGGTCCCCCAGTCATTTCCTGGCCTCTGCATTAACCTCAGCAATGCTTTTTCTGCAAATGCTTCCTCTACCAGGTTCCCCAGTCGGCAATGAGCTCAGGCAGCTCAATTCAGGGGTTGTATGAGGAGGCAGGCTTGCCTATGGGAGCCCGGCAGCAACCGTAGAAGAACTGATTAGCTTTTAATAGCAGACCTCCACCAGACAGGCAGGAGTCTAAAGAGTAAATAGAGGTGCTGGCCCTGGAATTTTTTTTAAAGGCCCCAGAGGGGTTTGTTCACCGGCGTTTGAATTTCTATAGAAAGGCTCTGTGAAGCTCTAAATTAAACCAAGCTGACCTCTTTCACAACCCAAGTTATTTACAGTTCACAGGTCTTTGGAGAGTTCTAGTTTGCATGCAGTTGAAAATAGGTCTCTGGTTGGCAAAGGTAGCCTACTGTGGGGCTATTTGCATTACACTACCTTGCTTTCCTTTGGTGTGGGAGAAAGCTCTGGAATGGAAGCCAAAAGATGTGGCATAGTTGTAAACAGGCCTTTGTTTTTCAGCAAAGGAATGGCGCCGGTAGAAATAACCAAAAAAGAGCCAGCTACTAGAAAGCAAATAACTGAGTACTCTCTGTAATTAAATGCATTCCTCAGAATAATAACTAAGTAGTAGGAAGGAAACCGAGCAACACCCCCTCCCCACCACTGCAACTGATTTCCTTTGCAGCTTTAACAATCAGATCAGTCAAGAAGACTGGCACTGATTATAGCACTCAGTTTCCCCATTTTGCTCCATACTGGGAGAGTAATTAAGTTAAATTGCTTTCAGTGCCTGAGATCTGGTTTGTGTCAAAGTCAAATAAACTGCTGGTTCAGGTTTGTTCATCAGCACCTTGAACTTACCCCCTGGCCCTCACTTGTATAAAACCATGACAAGGTTTTGTACCATGGCAAGTGTTGGATAGAGAGATCTTGAAACCCCACAAAAACCTCATTTCCTTTGGGAAATGTGGCATGTGTCTCTCTTTTCCAAGACTGGTAAACTTGGTTTGGCCAACATTTAGGAGAAACCTTTTGTGATCTATCAAATAAAAGAAGACAGCTTGCCAAGAGACAAGCCCGAGTTTAATCACAATTACTGAAAACTGAATTTCATGGAAGAATAGTACAACAAAAGCTGTAATAGTCAGGCCTCTGAGCCCAAGCCAAGCCATCACATCCCCTGCGACTTGCACATATATGCCTAGATGGTCTGAAGTAACTGAAGAATCACAAAAGAAGTGAAAATGCCTTGCCCCTGCCTTAACTGATGACATTCCACCACAAAAGAAGTGAAAATGGCTGGTCCTTGCCTTAACTGATGACATTCCACCACAAAAGAAGTGAAAATGGGCAGTCCTTGCCTTAACTGATGACATTACCTTGTGAAAGTCCTTTTCCTGGCTCCTCCTGGCTCAAAAAGCTCCCCCACTGAGCACCTTGCAACCCCCACTCCTGCCTGCCAGAGAACTAATCCCCTGTGATTGTAATTTTCCTTTACCTACCCAAATCCTATAAAATGGCCCCATCCTTATCTCCCTTCGCTGACTCTCTTTTCGGACTCAGCCCACCTGCACCCAGGTGGTTAAAAAGCTTTATTGCTCACACAAGGCCTGTTTGGTGGTCTCTTCACACGGACGCGCATGACAGTAATCTGGAATCAGGAGAAATGTGAAGGTAAAAAGATTGATACTTCATGTTTAGGAGACAATGATATGATCTCATACTTCCCTCCCTTTCTTCTTTATCTCCAGCCGAGTCTAAAACACATCGTTCTCCCCCTTCTGGGTAGGTAAGTATACTAGGCATGGATATTGGTAGTGAAGGAAATAAAAATATTTTACTGCAAAATATACCTATCTGACTTATTTTGAGATGGTTGTTCAGAAGACCTGCAAAGCTGTCTTTTGTGGGAGACTCAATTTGCATCTGTAGAGAAAATCTGCATTAATGCAGCCAAGTTTTCTCTGAGACCTTGCCTTTTCTGGATCTAAGAAAGATTTAGGAGAGAAAGTGTGACACCTTTAAAGATCTGAAAGAAACATTCACTCTCTGTTCTCTCCGAGGGCTGCTCCCTGTGAGATTTCATCTGTATAACAAGACTACCTTTGCTAGCCAGGCTCTTCTCCCCAGCCTATAACCCGTGTGTCTGCTGGAAACTGATTTGCCACCATACTCTGTTTTTGGCCATGTTCTGTGCTCCCATTCTTTCTGTAGCCTCAAGGTGGTACATAAGCTTCTGTACCCCACTAGGGGGTTGTGGTGATCACTCTGTGATTCTGTCCTATGTGCACATTAATAACTTTGTATGTCTTTTCTCCAATTAATCTATCTTTTGTCAGTTTATTTTTCAACAAACCTTTAGAAGGCAAAGGGGAGGCTTCCCCTGGAAGGCTTCCCCTTGGCCCCTGTAATATTGATGGTGGTGTGTGTGTGTGTACAGAGAATGGTTGGAGTGTGAAGGAGGGCTGGCAGGAAAAAGGACTGCAAGAGAGAGAGAGAAGCCATAATTTGGGTCTTTAAGTGATTTGTGCTTTATCTGGAAACTATGACAAACATAAAGGATAATGGCATGAAAAACACGTTCATGCAGAAGAATATATCATCAGTGCCTGACACATGGTAGACGCCTAACATTAATGGAATGAATGAATGAATGGGTAGAATAGGATGGATGGATGGCAAGAAAGTCAACTTCAGGAGAAGAGAGTGCAGTCACTAAAGCATTCTGCTGGAAATAAAATTAATTGTCTGTCTCCCACTGGGAAGAAACCTTGGGCCATATTCCTTAGCAGTATAGCTAAATTTGGACAAACATAAATATTGTGTAAATAGATTATGTAGTGTAGATAAGCAAGCCCTTTTATTCCCTATGTTAAAATTATACTAATTTCAGTTCAAGGCAAAAATAATTTTATGTATACGATACAGAAGTTAAATTATAAAATGTAGAAATTGTAGTGTGCTTGTTTTCCATATAAAGTGTTAAGTTGGGACATACATACAGAAAATAATATAGGTAGGCAGTGGAGAAAGTAGTGACCAAATGGATAGAAACAGAGCCCTAACTATGAGGGGAAAACAAGTCTATATTGCGTGTTTAACTCTTACACTAGAGGTATCTACATGGCTATACACAGTTTTTCTGAACCTGTGTAGGACCTCTACTCAATCCTTAGCCATCCACATCAGATGTTCTCTCTCTGATGTTTTCTCTGATGCCCCAGGGCTTCTGGTATTGCATTGTGATTATTAGCCTTCTTTTTCAAGAGCAGGAATACAGTACATGGTAGCAGTCAGTAAGAGTTTGTTTATTATAGGCCAGGAATTGTGCTAGTTTCCTTCAAATAAACCATCTTTTAAAATTTTTTTTTTTTTTTTTTTTGAGACGGAGTCTCGCTCTGTCGCCAGAATGGAGTGTAGTGGCTCGATCTTGGCTCACTGCAACCTCCGACTCCCTGGTTCAAGCAATTCTCCTGCCTCAGCCTCCTGAGTAGCTGGGATTACAGGCACACACCACCACACCCAGCTAATTTTTGTATTTTTAGTAGAAATGGGGTCTCACCATGTTGGCCAGGATGTTCTTGGTCTCCTGACCTTGTGATCTACCCGCCTTACCCTCCCAAAATACTGGGATTACAGGCGTGACCCACTGTTCCCTGCCTCAAATGAACCATCTTATATAATCCTTGCAATGACTCATTTATTCTCAATTTATATATGAGGGGACCTAGGGCTAGGAGAATGTGTGATATGTGTGGTAAATGGTAAAGGCAAGCTTTAAACTGGAGGTTTCCTGATAGCAGGTTCACTGCTGTTTGTACCATAGCAACTCCATTTGCTAAAGAAGTGTTGAACAATAAAATAGTAATGAAAGTTGTATGTCTAATTTTAAAATGTAGCCACATTACAAAATGTACCATATTTTAAAAAATAAAAAGAAGCAGGTGAAATTAATTTTTTAATTAAATTAAATTTGAATTTTAATCAACATAGAATAAATATACATATTACGGGGTACATAGTGATGTTTTGATGCATATAATGAATAGTGATCAGATGAAGATAATTAGCATATCCTTCAACTCCAACGTTGACCATTTTTTTGTATTGGAAACATTCAGTATCCTCCTCCTAGCTATTTGGAACTATATAATATATTATTTGTTAACTTTTGTTGAAACATTTAAAATAGTTTAAGATGTACAGAAAAGTTGCAAAAATGATGCAGAGAGTTCCCATATACTCCACATCCTATTTCCCCTAGTGTTGGCATCTTACATTTATTTAGTGTGTTTGTTACAATTAATAAAGCAATACTGATACTTTTATTTTTTTTGAGACAGGATCTTGCTGTGCTGCCCAGGCCAGAGTGTAGTGGTGCAATCACTATTTGCTGCAACCTTGACTTCCTGGGCTCAAGCAATCCTCCCACCTCAGCCTCCTTCGTAGTGAGGAGGTGCATGCCATTATGCCCGGCTATTTTTTTTTTTTTTTCTGTAGAGATAGGGTTTTCCCATGTTGCCCAGGTTGGTCTTGAACTCCTGAGCTCAAGCAATCTGCTTGCATCAGCCCTGCAAAGTGCTGGGATTACAGGCATGAGTCACTGTGCCCATCCCTGATACATTATTAATAACTAATATCCATATTTTATTCATATTACCTTTGGTTTTACCTAATGTCATTTTTCTGTTCCAGGATCCCATCTGAGATATGCATCATGTCTCCTTAGCTCTTTAGACTTTGACAGTTTCTCAGACTTTTCTTGTTTTGATGACCTTGACAATTTAAGGGTACTGGTCAGATATTTTGTATAATGTCCTGGCTATGGTCTGAATGTTTGTGCCACTACTCACCCCTACCTGCCCCTGCCCCATGATAAATTTATCTGTTAAAATCCTATACCCCAAAGTGATGGTATTAGCAGGTGTATTAGTCCATTTTCATGCTACTATTAAAGACATACCCAAGAATGGGAAGAAAAAGAGGTTTGATTGAACTTACAGTTCCACATGGCTGGGGAGGACTCAGAATCATGGCCGGAGGCGAATGGCGCTTCTTACGTGGTAGTGGCAAGAGTAAATGAGGAAGATGTAAAAGCAGAAACCCTTGACAATCCATCAAATCTTGTGAGACTTATTCACTACCATGAGAACAGCATGGGGGAAACTGCCCCCATGATTCAAATTATGTCCCACTGGATCCCTCCCACAACACTTGGGAATTATGGGAGTTCAATTCAAGTTAAGATTTGGGTGGGGACACAGAGCCAAGCCATATCAGCCGGTAAGACCTTTGGGAAGTGATTTAATCATGGGGCAGAGCCCTTACAAATGAGATTAGTGCCCTTAACCAGGAAACTACAGAGAACTAGCTAGTCCCTTCCACCATGTGAGAACACAGTGGAAAGGTACCATCATTAATAAGGAAATAGGCCCTGACCAGACACAGAATCTGTTGATGCCTTGATCTGGGACTTCTCAGTCTCCAGGACTATGAGCAATACAGTTCTGTTGTCAATAAGCTACCCAGTTTATGATATTTTGTTATAACAGCCCAAATGAACTAAGATAGAATTTGTATCAGAAATGGAATGGTGCTGTAACAAATACCTGAAATGTGGAAATGGCTTTGGAACTGGGTAATAGAGAGAGACTGGGAGAGTTTTGAGGTGCATATCTAAAAAATCACAAAATCATAAACAGAATGTTGGTAGGAATATAGACAGTAAAGTCCATTTTGATGACGTCTCAGATGGAAAAGAGGAACATTTGATTAGATACTGGAGAAAAGGCCATCCTTGCTGAAAAAGGGGCAAAGAACTTGGCTGAATTGTGTTCATGCCCTAGTATTTATGGAAAAGATGGAACTTGTGACTGATAACATAGGAAATGAAGCTGAGGACATTTCTAAGCAAAGTGTTGATGCTGAGGGTGCAGCTTCAACTTGGCTTCTCTTGTTTTCTTGGAGGCAGATAGTAAAATGTAAGAAGAGTGAAATGATTTAAAGATGGGATTTTTAATCAAAAGAGAAGCAGAATGCAGTGATTTGGAAAATTATCACTCTGTCCATATTTAAAGGAACTAGAAAGTATATTTGAGAGAGACCAGCAAAGTTATGGCCAAGCTGCTGTTTGATAAAGAGGAGATTAGTATGGAGTTGTCAAGTGGTAGTCATTCAGACAATGGAAGAATAACAACGAAGGAAGTTTGGAGACCATCACTGATGCCCCTCTCATTGGAGGCCCAGAGTACAAAAGCCTGGGGGGCAGAATGATTTTAAAGGAGGGATCATGGACTTCTGTAGGACCTTGGTACTGGCTGCCCGGCATCCCTTCAAGGCTCTGCTCACTGCATTCTAGCTGACTGCTCCTTAGCCACCCAAGATTTTAGATCCAGTGGGCCCAGGTGCAGTGCAGGTACAATAATCACTCCTCAAGAGGGCACAAATGATAAACCCTGGCAGTGTATGGGTGGTGCTATCTCTATTGCCATACAGAATACATGAGCTGTGGAGTGTGGTTACCTCAACTTAGATTTAGAAGGATGGAGCCTCCTGGACCCTTGGGCACATGACCCAGACAGAGGGCCACTGTGGGGCTAGGCCACAACAAAGAGCCCCCACTAGGGCAATGACTAGTGGAGCCATGGGGGCAAGGCTGCCCCTGAAACCTCAGACTAGTAGAGTCTCCAGGTGTGATTCCAGCCTGGAAGAGCTTAAGGCACTTGGCTATAACCAGTAAGAGCTGTGGTGTGGGCTGTGCCCAGTAAAGCCATAGGGCAGGGCTACCTGGAGCTCTGGGGGCCCAACCCTTACTCCAATGTGTCTAGAGGGTGGAACATTGGGTCAAAGGTTATTCTTGAGACTTAAGATTTAATGTTGTTTGCCCTGTTGGGTTTCAGACTTACTTGGGACCTGTTATCCCTTTCTTCTTTTCTATTTCTTCCTTTTGCAATGGGATGTCTAGCCTATATCTGCTCTACCCTTGTATTTTGGAAGCAAATAATGTATTTGACACTACACGTTCACAGCTAGAGGGCAATTTGCCCCAGGATGAACTGTACCCTAAGTCTCACATATATCTGATTTAGTTGATATTTAAATGATGACCTTGATAATCTGACTGAGCTAAGTGTTTGACAGGTTTCTCCACCATAGAGTTATACTCTCATTTCTTTCCATACTGTACTCTTTGGAAAGAAAAGTTAAGGGTGAGAGTTACTTCCTTGAGAGGGAAGAATCTCCATAGGTCATTTGAAATTCTTTATGGGAAATTTATTTAATCTTCCTCATGTATTTATTGAAAAGTATTATTTATTTATATTAGCATAGATTCATGACTATTTAGTGAAACTAATGCAAACATGTATTTTATTTAACCCAATATATCCAAAATATTACCCTTTCCATTCATAATCAACATAAAATGTTTGAAGGCTTTATATAAAAACAAAATGAAGAATATGTTATAAATACGTCTTCAAAATCTGGCATGTGATTTACACTTACAACATATCTTAATTTGGATACTAAACTTTCATTGGAAATACTTGTTCTATATTTAGATTTTATAAAACTCACAGTTCAAAATGTAGATTCACATACCCAAAAAACTACAGCTATACCTAAAAGTTTTCCAAAAAATGAAATAAGTACAAAAAAGTCATGTTCTTTTAATAGTTGCATCTATTTTACAAAATTAGTTCATCTTTTTTAGAATTTGTTTGACCTACTTGGGACCTGTTATCCCCATAATTTCACAACATGTTCAAATTGAGTAAATTCACTAACTCTGTGTCAACTTGGTACTATTGCCATGAAATTCAAAGTGGTATTGCAAAAACTGGAAAGCATCTTTAGGCTGGGCACAGTGGATAACAGCTGTAATCCCAGCACTTGAAGGCCAAGGTGGGAGGATTGCTTAAATCCAGGAGCTTGAGCCCAGTCTGGGCAACATAGCAAGACCCTGTCTTTACCCCCCAGGAACCAAATAAATAAATAAATAAATAAATAAATAAATAAATAAATAAAATAAAATAAGTAGGTGTGTGGAGTCACAGCTACTCCAGAGGCTGAGGTAGGAGGATTACTTGAGGCCAGACACTCAAGGCAGCAGTGAGCTGTGATTGTGCCACAGCACTCCAGCCTGGGTGACAGAGTAAGACCCTGTCTCTTAAAATATAAAAGGATCTTTAGATTTAGTACAATCAACAAAGACTTATTTAACATTTTATTTTAGTTTTTGAAGCAATTTACATAATGCTGTGGATTACAATTAAAAATCTTGATATATTGATTTACATTTTAAAATTACAAAATCATTATGATTCAATTGCATTATGAAAAATTTTTATTTCATCAATTTCCATACTATATTACTGGGTCATAAATAAGGTTTTACTTTCCTTTGAATTTCAAATATAACTCATTTATATGCAGTGTTATATCAGTGAGAAAACATAAATCACACTGTCATTTTTTTGCTGCATGAGTCATACTGACTTTTTTTGTTTGATTATTACATATTTGGCAAGCATTCCTTTTGTTTCAAGAAAATTTTGAATTAGAGTTAACAACGTAGTAACTTGTTCTAAGACTCTTTTACAACTCAACCAACAAGCATTTGCAAAGAATACAAGATCACAAAATTGTCATTTATTTCTTTTAAACAGTTTTACAAATGAATGAATTTTCATAGTAATGAATCATTCATAGTAATGAATGATTTTTAAAACTCTACCTATGAGACTTTGCATAGAATCTGGCTCAGAAAACTAATCACAGATATTTTCAATATGTAATGTATAGGTATAAAGCAATAAGGGAAATACTAGTCTCTTTGTTTTAAAATTCCAATAAATCCAGAGTTTTCAACCTAATACAGGTAGAGTACTGCTTGTCATAATAGGAATGAATTTTTTTTTTTATATCTAGCCAAATTCTTTAATAGTTTTAAAAGATTAAAAAATGTCTATGCTGTGAGTGTAATTTTTTAGGCTGGAAATTGACAACTGTGTTTGGTAATTTTGGAAGTTCTTTGAGACAAAAGATTAAACTATTAATCAGACAGTGACATATC
Source organism: Chlorocebus sabaeus (assembly GCF_047675955.1). NCBI lineage: Eukaryota > Metazoa > Chordata > Mammalia > Primates > Cercopithecidae > Chlorocebus > Chlorocebus sabaeus. Next base: position 65,041,872 of record NC_132926.1, on the reverse strand, counting down.
ATACAACTCAACTAAAGCTAAAGAGAAATAATTATCATTTAAAAAATTTTGAGTCAATTAGTCTTTTATATTTAGAAAAATATTGGATTTATGTGTAATCATTTGGTGGTTTAACTGAAGATCTTTCTCTTTCTGTAAAAAACCTTTTAAAATCTGTTCTTTATAACCTTCAAGTAGAATCTTAATAACTGAAGTAGCTTATTTTACCATGTCTTTATCTGAAACTTTTTTTCTTTTTTTGTGTAAGGATGCAAACAGATGTCTAGCTGGCTAGAGTTATAAATTCAGAGCCCCTAAAAAAGACATTTAAGATTGTATTAACAATTTAATTTTGATTTCAAGAAGCTAATTTCACCAAATATTTTTTGTCTGTTCAGAGGAAACCTCTTATCAAGTTCACAGTGTATTTGCTGAAATGTCTTAATTTTGCCCACTTAATTTCCCATAATTTTTTTCTTTTTCTTTTTTTTTTTTTTTTACACAACAAAGAGGCAGCTTTTTCACTTTTCTCTGCTTCAGCAAATTGTAATTGTCATCCTTTGTGAAGAAAATTCTGACATATTCTGGTCTCTTATTTTGTATTACTATTTTGGTCATAATGCTAGCTTCTAAGATTTCCATTCAATTCTGCATAAGTAATATGTCTTCATTTTGAATCTAAAAATGTATCCATACTTATTTTTTGTACTGAAAATATGATTTAATGGTATTATGATTAAAGTAACTAGTACTTCAATTTATTAAGTATGATTTCCACAGATATTACTATAACTCCTGCTGTCTCTCTGAAATATTGAAATAAAAATACTATAGTGTTACACCTATGAACAGGAAAAAGGATTCAACCTGAGTCAATACATTGTCATCTATTAGACTGGTCATACCTTTCCATGTATACTGAAAATGATGCATGTACCAAATATTTTGCACTCTATCATATAACAATTACTTCTTATACAGTGCAATGGTTAAAGTGATATGTACTTCTACCAAAACAATAAAGTTGAGTTTAGCAGAAACATAGTTTAATTTAAATTTCAATTAATTAAAGTTAAATAACATTTAAACTTTAGTTCTTTCATCACAGTGACCATATTGTACATGCTCAATAGCCTTGTGTGGCTGACTGTCATATTAAACACAGCAGCTAAAAATGCCAGTCTATGTGGTCTGACTTTTTTTTTTTTTTAAAGGGCAGTCTTCCTTTTCTTATTAACCTGAGACATAGTTTTCCTCTTGTTGCCCAGGCTGGAGTGCAGTGGCACAATCTCAGCTCATTGAAACCTCGGCCTCCCGGGTTCAAGTGATTCTCCTGCCTCAGCCTCCTGAGTGGCCGGGATTACAGGTGCCTGCCACCATGCCCAGCTAATTTTTGTATTTTTAGTAGAGACAGGGTTTCACCATGTTGGCCAGGCTGGTCTTGAACTCCTGACCTCAGGTGATCCACCTGCCTCAGCCTCCCAAAGTGCTGGGATTACAGGCGTGCGCCACCGCGCCCGGCCAGTGGTCTGACTTCTATTCTGAGGTCAAAGTCTACAAAAGAAAGTCCTAATCTTTTAGTTAGGGTCTGAAAAAATGAACAGAGATAATTTATAGGTGTATTGTGCCTCAATATAGTTTGTGTAGTTTTGTTACCTGGAAAAAGTAACAGAAAAACATAAAAAGAAAAGTTTGAAAAAAATATGAATCAACTTATAATGATGGTAGCTAGTAGCTAATTCAGCTCAGGGGAAGTATATTTTCCTGGTTTTCATGCCAGAAGTCATCCTAAGGAAGGGTGAGTAGGATAGAAGACATGAATTTCTGGGTTGTAAAAGAGAGATTGCGCCAGCCTTACAAATGAGTGACTATGAAGGGGAATTTTTTTTTTTTTTTTTAAGAGATGAGGTCTTGCTCTGTTACCCAGGCTGAAGTGCAGTGACATGATCATCGTTCACCGCAGTCTCGAACTCCTTGGCTCAAACAATTCTCCTGCCTCAGCCTCCTGAGCAACTAGGACTACAAGCATGTGCCACCACTCCTGGCCTAATGGGAGAAAGATTTTGACCCATCATTCAGAGGACCTTGTTAAGATGAGAGCCAGACAAAGATGAGATGAACTGCCTTGGTTAACTCAGGGTCTCTGTCTCTGGGCAACCAGAGATTGAGCACAGAATCTAGGACATTCCAGAATCAGACAGGAGAATAAGTCTGAATGACCCAGAAAGTCCATTCCAACCTCTAGATTTTGTGAGTCAAAATTGGAAAGGCATAATTGGCTTTCCTTTCTATCAGCTGTTATAACTTATCCTGATTCTTTTTTCAGCCTGTGAAGTGGGTGGTGTTTTTGTATTTTGTCCCAAATCCTAAGCAGCAGAACTGTTCTGGCCATACAGATAAGCGCACTCCTTTGACAATTTCTCTATTGACTAATTCATGACTCACTTTGACTCTATTTATGGATTTATGCCCTTCTTAGTCCCAGAGAAGATTTGAAACAGTTTACAGTAAAAACAATATACCTAGGACTCTACAAAGCAGGGCCAAACAAAAGATTGTATTGCGGGTAGACTAGTCCTAATTTCCAAAGAGATTAGTGTCCAACTCCCCCATGTCTTTTTTATAAGATTGACGACTTGAGCCCAAGATGTTTAAATTTGAATCAATAGCCTATTAATGACACAGATAGGATTATCTCACTTTTAAGACATAGCTGCAAATTAAATTATCTGAACACTGTAAGAACTCTCCCATCCTTGAAGCAGTGTTTCTAAATGTAAATGAATAGCCAAAGTCAAAACATAGGAAAGCAACATGACAAATTTCAAATTAATGTTTCCCAGATGCACAGCATTTTCACATATTTAATTGATTTAATGCATAGTCGCTCTAAGCAAGAATCTGCTTTATTAGAAAACCACATCAAATCTGACCTAATACAATTAAAATTGTTTACTGCTACCGTGTGAGTAATGTAAGATGTGTTTAATTCATTGATTTACTCTAAGGGACTCAAGCTATTATTTTTAAAACAACGTTTCCAAGTGGTGTTCTACATTTAGAATTTACTCTTCTTTTATCGTTCCATAATCAATAAGGGTGTTGGGCTAGCTAATCTATGACGCAGTGCGCTTCCTAATCTACAGCCCAATATTTCTTCTCTCTTTGCCTCCTTCACACACACACAAAGTCACCTTGTTGTCTACCCTGTCGGTTCCTTGCTGGGTTCCCCATCTTAGTGTCAGGCAGACTCAAGACTAAGAATCCAGGAGGGACTGCTGTCCTTCAGCCTTCACCATGGATGGTCTTCTTGACCAGTGTTTGTAGTGACCACCACACACACGCAGTTTATGCAGAAAATCAAGTATGAGCTCTATAAAGGCTTTAATACAGCATTCAGATGGAAGGAGAAAGAAAGAAAGTGGTAGGCTGGGCACAGTGGCTCATGCCTATAATCCCAGCACTTTGGGAGGTCGAGGCGGGTGGATCACCTGAGGTCGGGAGTTCAAGACCAGCCTGACCAACATGGAGAAACTCCATCTCTACTAAAAATACAAAATTAGCCAGGCATGGTGGCACATGCCTGTAATCCCAGCTACTAGGGAGGCTGAGGCAGGAGAATTGCTTGAACCTGGGAGGCGGAGGTTGCGGTGAGCTGAGATTGCGCCATTGCACTCCAGCCTGGGCAACAAAAGTGAAACTTTGTCTCAAAAAAAAAAAAGAAAGAAAGAAAGAAAGTGATAGAAAGAGAGGGAGAGGGAGAGAGATCTCAACAGAATGAGGCAGAGATAGTGACAAATTGCAGACAGAGGGAGGGGAACGACAAAGTAGAGCCACAGAGTGAAAGAATTCCTAGAGGGAATTGCAAAGCAGAATCAATGAATGGTTGAAACTGACAAAATAATCATAACCTGATTTCTTGTCCACGTTTTCCTTTTATACTCTAGTGAGCAACTGCCATCAAGATCACCCATGTCTGCCCAGGAATTCTCTTCCCATAAGAACTTGCACCCCATAGGCCTTTTCTCAATATCCAGTGGGGAAATGTTGAACATCCATCCCAGCCCTTCTTTGTCCTTTACCCCTCTGGCATGTCTTAACTCCTCAACGAAGGATTCTTTCCTGCCCAGAGCTCCTGCCTTTGCCCTGCATTCCTAATAGCAATTAATGCTCTTTCCTGTTCTAATATTCTAATTCAAGTTTTATTTCCCCCCACTCCACCACCAACTCCCTCAGTTTTTATTCTTAAACCAAATAGGCAGATGACCTCCTAATCTCACTCACCTATTCAGATTTCTCACTGTCTCCTCCTCTTTTTATTTTTTATTTTTTTGTTGTAATTTGCTTCCATGGCATGTGACCCTTTGTTAATTCTAACCCCATAGTGATTTCTTCTCTTGTGGACTCCAGGCAACTCTACTGGTTTTCCAGACCACCATGAAAGTTGATAAGTTTGAGAACCAGACCCCTACATTTTCTTAATTTAGGTTGAGAGGTTGAAAAACGATCAGATTAGAATAAGTAAACTGGATACAATTAACTGTAAAGGAAAACAATTTTGTTTTTGAAATAGAGTCTTGTTCTATTGCCTAGGTTTCAGGGAAGTGTGGTGGCACAGTCACAGCTCACTGCAGCTTTGACCTACCAGCCTCAAGCGATCCTCTTACCTCAGCCTCCCAAGTAGCTGGGACTAAAGGTGTGTGCCACCATGCCTGACTAGTTAAAAAAAACAAACAAACAACTTGTTTTTAGAGATGGGGTCCCACTATTGTTGTCCACGCTGGTCTTGAACTCCTGAGCTCAAGCAATCCTCCCACCTTGGGCTCCTAAAGTATTGGGATTATAGGCATGAGGCACCACTCCTGGCCTCTTATCTTTTATATATTGATAAGGTTTACATATCTGTGAGGTGTTAGAGACTCGGTGTAGGCAGAAAAGAAGAGGTTTAGGTGAACTCTTTAAAAACACACTCATTTTGTTTTTGTTCAATGAGTACTTGCTGAATTTTCATCTGTGCCAATACTGTGCTGGACAATACCTACAGTGCATGTGATGGACACAGCCCTGCCCTATCAAGCTTACTTTTTGGTAAGAAAGGTGGATGTTGGATAGGTAGGCTACAAATAAAATAAGTAGTAGCAGTTACTCAACACATCAAAAGTTATTCTGACAACTTGAAAGGCAGCATTCATCTCAAAGCATCTTACCTCCCTCCAAAAAAACAAACAGGTATCTGTTGATTTCAATATTAATGCTAAGATGCCATAATAAAAGTGCTCAGTGGATATAGCATGTATACATATGTATATACATTTTCAAATCATTTTGTTAAGGATTTTGTTTTCTGGGAGATAGAGTTGTATTTTGGGAAAAAAATGGAATCAGATGGTCCTGGTGTAGATTTTAATGCTAACTAGCTGTGTAGCCTTGAGCATGATATTTAAACGTTCTGAATCCACTCATTAACTTGAGAGTAAAACAACCAAAGAGTAAAACAACCCACTTCAAAATATTGTTGTAAATACTTAATGAAGTAATTTATAAAAAAAAAAAAAGTCCTGTAGAATACCTGACATTTGTGTGGTGAGTTAACATTTGAAAAAATAATCATAATGCTTAGACACATAACCAAATTTTTCTTCAGCAGATACATTTAAAAACATCCTTCTCTAAAATTTTGAGCCTGAAATGAATTTTAAGTGAAGATAAAAATTTCAGCCTATGGGTTGTTACCTAAAAAAATAGTTGTGCTGATATTTGTATCAACCAGTTTTTAATAAAGCCAACTCAACAGAATTTTAAGCGGCTAGTATTGATATGTCAAAGATAAACAGTAAGATTTTTTTAGATCAAAGAAGTTTAAAATCTTTTGGGTGTATAAGACAAATATGCCAAAAATAATAATTTTTGATTTTTTTTTGTTTGGCCAGCAGTTTCTTTCTCCTGCAGCTTATTTCCTCAGCAACCTCAGAGAATGGGGCAGAGACATAGTGTATCAGTTAGCTATTGCTGCATAACAAACTACCCCACAACTCAGTAATAGAATCTGACAATTATTTCTTCCCAGTCATGTGTTTACAAATCAACCGGGAGTCTGTTGTGCTTGGCTGAGGAACTCTGACTCAAGCCAAGGGTCCAGTTGCACTTGACTTTTTAATATGGGTTGTGTTCAGTTGTGCTTCATCTGTATTCATTCTATAGCACAGAAAAAAGGGGCATCAGCTATCCAATTGCAATTGCAGAGGCATTAGAGTGCAAGTGAAAATAAAATACATGAGGCTTTTGAAAGCCTAAGTTGAGCACAGTCAACTATCACTTCTGCCCACAGACCGTTGTCCAAAACAAATCATATGGCCAGATCCCAAGTCAAGAGGCAAGGAAGTACACTTCACTGGTAGAGTGTGAAAGACTGCATTGTAACCTGGCAAAGCATAGATATTCAAAAAAGGATGAAGAAATAGGGCCAGGAACTCTTTCTACCACATTAAAGTAGGTTGAGAATTATGTGCAGGATACAAAAGTACACTGGATCTAAGTTTTAAGAACTTTTCAACATATGGGTCAATAAGAGAGAAAGAAGAAAATGGTAAGGAAATACCAAATTGTGAATTTCTCCAGGAGGCATATATTCTAATACACCTTTCAGAATTTTGCAAGAATCTCTTGCTCAGTTGTAAGCACCACTGGATAGTATTTTGAACACATCAAAATAAACTGTTTCAGTGAAGCTGAAATGTACTAATTTTGAATACTTAGCCATCTGGAGCATTAGATGCTTAATTACAGCTGAAAACTCATGAATGAATAGTGTGAGGCAGTTTTTCTTTCCAGTGGATCCCAATTGTGTTTGTCTTCATTCTCAGGAGAGGAAAAAAGGGGAAATATGCCAGTGGTTATATTATGCCATTTCTTGGGCCTTGTCTTTTCTTCTCTTTTTATGCATTTGCATCTTAAAAATATCATCAAGCCATGCCAAAATCCTTGTACCTTTACATAAAACATCAACTACAAATGCAAATCTGTCTGTTATGTAAAGTAATAATGGTCATAGAAGATTGTTTTATTTTATTTTAATTTATTTCATTTTTATTTTTTTGAGACAGTCTCACTCTTTCACCCAGGCTGGAGTGCAGTGGCATGATCTTGGCTCACCGCAAGCTCCACCTCCCGGGTTCACGCCATTCTCCTGCCTCAGCCTCCCGAGTAGCTGGGACTACCGGTGCCCACTACCACACTCGGCTAATTTTTTGCATATTTAGTAGAGATGGGGTTTTACCGTGTTAACCAGGATGGTCTGGATCTCCTGACCTTTTGATCCGCCTACCTCGGCCTCCCAAAGTGCTGGGATTACAGGCATGAGCCACCATGCCCGGCCAAAAGATTGTTTTATTACGTCAACTAATAAACTCAGTTTCCTCAAAGCTTGCATGTTTTATATATTTTTAGAGCACATTTCTCCCTATTCACTGTATTCAAAACTCTTAACTAACTACAATTATAAAAAGAAAATGATTGATGGTTTTATTTTCACTGTGAGAAGCACAATTCGCTTAGAATAATTGAGCTAAGAAATTAAGAACTTAAGTACGGACTTTACTAATCTCCTTTTTCCATTTCCTCCTGAACATATTAAAGGTCAGTAAAAGCCAACTCTGCAAACACTACGTAAGCTACTTAAGGTACCTTCATCCTTGGTCAGGTTGTTCAGAACTCGCAGATGTAGTTTAAGGCTCTTCTTTGCTATCAAAGTGCTTGTAGTCTGGTTGAGAGAGAAAGCAGAGTGGTATGAAATAGTCAACTGCAAATCTAGCACTATATTATATGTTATATGTCTTGGTATTAGAGGGAACCTCTCTTTCTCCACCCTACGTTAATTAGCTCTGTCCCCACCCTCTTTATCTCTCAATACACCCTTCGGAGTACTTATCACAGTTTCAGGTTCTATATTTGCATATGTGTTTATTGCCTGTAGGCCCCATTAGGTTGTAAGCTCTATTGGCAGGTGCCTTGTCCGATTTATCCACTGATAGATACCCTGTGCTTCACATGGGGGTTAGCCTCTGTACATTCTGTTGAATGGATGACTGAATGAATGAGTGGAAGAAAGAAGGAAGGAAGGAAGGAAAGAAAATAAAAGGAAAGAAAAGAAAGAAAGAAAATGAAGAAAGAAAAGAAAGAAAGAAAGAAAAAGAAAGAAAGAAAGAAAGAAAGAAAGAAGGAAAGAAAGAAAGAAAGAAAGAAAGAAAGAACGAACGAACGAACTCTGTTGAAGTAAAATAATTTAGAAGACTTTAATTTGAGATTTAGTGTGTTAGAATGAAGACCCATACTTGAGGATTTGTTGCTGTTGTTGTGGGGATATAGTGTGTTAGGTGGAAGAAGAAAGGGCACTCGGGCAAGCAGATATGATAGAAGTGTGTGTCCATCCTCCTCCTCTGCCACCCAGCATGTTTGGGAGCTGGGCCAGCCCTAATGACACAATTCTCTACTTTAAGGAACAGAGGGAAGGAAAGAGAGAAAGAGAAAGAGACTGACTGTGTCCACTCTGGTCTCAGAATTCTGGTTCTGAAAGGTAGCTCTTGGTCAGTCATGTGTGGTAATAATAGGAGAACCTCATTTGTAAGCATGTAATTTTATCAGCAAGTACTGTTTACAAAGCACTGTCAATGTGCCATGTCCTGTGGTTAAGTGCTTACACAGTGTCATCTCTGATTGTGAACAATAGCCCTAAGTGGTAGTTATTACACTTGAGCCCATTTTACGTCAGTGTGACTAAGGATCAGGAGAAGGCAAGTGGCAGTTAAGTGTCTTGGCTGAGATTTGAACTCAGTTCTGTCCAACTGGAGTTATTGCTCAGAGCACATGGTTCTCTCAAGGAAAAAAGAAGGAAAAGCAAACTATAATCAATTTTTTCTTCTGATAGACTTAATTTGAATCCTTTTCCTTGTGCATGAAAACAACCTCAAGACAGTTACTTAATCATTTAATCAATTCATAGTTACTGAACTTCTAGGTCATTGGGATACAAAGATTCACTCATTCACCTAGTTAACAAATGGTTTGTGAGCACCATTGTGTCCTAAGTACTAATCTAGGAGTTTACAGTTTATCCACAAATAACAGTCAAAGATCCTGCTCTTGGGAAGCTTACATTCTAGATACGGAAACAAACCATAACCAATAAACAAACTAATAAGCAAATCATAGCATGTTTTAAAAGATATTAGCTAAGATTGCCAGACATGGTGGCTCACGCCTGTAATCCTAGCACTTTCAGAGGATGAGGTGTGCGGATCACCTGAGGTCAGGAGTTAAAGACCAGCCTGGTCAACATGGTGAAACCCCATCTTTACTAAAAATGTAAAAGAAAAATAGTCGGGCGTGGTGGTGCTTGCCTGTAGTCCCAGCTACTCGGGAGGCTGAGGCAGGAGAATCGCTTAAACTCTGGAGATGGAAGTTGCAGTGGGCCAAGACTGTGCCACTGCACTCCAGGCTGGGTGACAGAGCGAGACTCCGCCTCAAAGAGAGAGAAAAAAGGAAAATAAAACAAAAAAGACAACAACAACAAAAAAAACCCCAAAATAAAAGGTATTAGCTAAGATCGAAAACAGAAAATGTTAATAAGGACTGGCAAGGGGGTCAAGGAAGGTGGAAGTCCAGGTCGCAAATTTAAAGAGAGATTTCAGGGGAGGTCTCAGCAAGAAGCTGATGTTTGAGCAAAGTGAGCCATGAGATCTCTGGGGAAGGAATGGGCCAGGTGGAGGAAACAGCTGCTGCAAAGACTTTAATGTGGGGTAAGGACATCTTGAAGTAAGGTGAAGTCACTGCTTTCCAGGAGCTAACACTCAGGGTGAAAGAGAGTTAAACAAACAAACAAAGTAATTGTAAATAATTATAGTTGAGAGTAATAAGTCTTAAAGAGAAGTTGTGTGCCTAGTGTTATGAGAGCTCAGAAGTGGAGGGACTGACTGCCCGGAGGCATTTGGCAGGGCCTTGCTGAGGAGATGATAATGTCATTTTTTCCTAAAACAGAGGAATTTTTTCAGATTGGCTGAGGGAGGATTGACAGAGATGTAGAAGAAGCTCGATGGAGCATCGCATGCTGAGAACGCAAGAAGTTGCCTTGCCTGAAGCCAGAAGTTGAATGGAAAAGAGATTGATAGGTTGGAAATGGAGATCAAGGTCAGACTGTACAGAGCCTTGCTTACTGCTAGAAGGAAATTTCATGTCTTGCAAATTATATGGAGGCTCTAAGAAATTTAACTACAGTGGGGGGAGGCATTTATATAAATAAGAAAATTGGGGTTTAGAGAGGTTAAGAAACTTCTTGGGCCACAGAGCTACTAAGTGGTGGAGCCAGGATTTAAGTCCAAGCTTGTTTGACCTCAGAACTCTGTGATAACAGAAGAATTTCCTCTACTGAATTCCCCGTTAGTTATTGCAGAACAGAGAACCTTTGTGAAGCCAGGTGCTTTTCTTGTTAGGGGAGCCTGGTCAGAGGTTGCCTTGCTTTTGAGAAGTCCAGAATCCACTCTGCCTAGAACTCTACTTTTTCAGAAAGTCCACAATTCCTGTCATCAGTTATTTTACCAATGCTTACATCAAAGTCATCACAAAATTTTCTCCTTTTTAATAGTTGAGTACATGGTAACACAGATATATTAAGTAACTTAATTGAATTCACCCAGCAAGTCATTCTCAGACCTGAATGAGAAGGAGACTAAGCAAGCCGAAATGAAAATATAACATAGATGTATCCAGTCAGCAGGAATATGGTAGGCCCTATTTTTAGGAGTTAGAGCTACATATAAAAACAATTATGCTGAACAAACTTAAATTTTATGTTTAAACTCAGAGGGGCATTGAAATTAGATGAATAAATATTACATCCATGGTACAGTATAATCACAGATGGTTTTCTTTCTCTTTTCTGGAAAGATAAATGTAGAAGCTACAGCTATAACACTGTGCTTTGCAGGCATATATTTATGTCATGACTATTATAAAAAGGTAAGATATTACCCTGAACTTTGTGTCTTTTTGATTTGTTAATGTAAGTATGAATGTACATAAGTCTAAAATAAGACCTGCAATAATATCCCCATTGTTTTTCTTTTTCTTGTTATTTTCTTCATGCATGGGTGTGGGTGTATATGTGTATGTATGTTCTAAGGAATGATTTAAAAAGTATCAAATGATCAGAATATACTTTTTTTAATTTGAGAAGATGATCACATTTTGGTCTAGTTGTGGTAGATTCATGGGGTATCATGAATCTAAAAATCAACATATTATTTAGGATGGGTAAACTGAGGCTAAAAAAATTGATTTCTTGTCCAGGCACGGTGGCTCACGCCCGTAATCCCAGCACTTTGGGAGGCTGAAGTGGGTGGATCACTTGAGGCCAGGAGTTCGAGACCAGCCTGGCCAACACACTGAAATCCTATCTCTACTAAAAATACAAAAATTAGCCAGGAGTTGTGGCAGGCACCTATAATCCCAGCTACTCAGAAGGCTGAGGCAGGAGAATTGCTTGAACCTGGGAGGTGGAGGTTGCAGTGAGCTGAGATTGTACCACTGCACTCCAGCCTGGGCAACAGAGGGACACTCTGTCTCAAAAACAAACAAACAAAAAAAAGGATTTCTCAAATTCAGTCACTTAAATAACAAAAATGTTTATCTCTTTCTCATACAAGGTTCTGGTTGATAATTCAGTTCTTGTGAAGCTGTTCACCGTATAGTGATTCAGAAATCAAGGCTGTTGGCTGCTTGGACATCTTTAATGTGCAGCTTCCAGGTAGGAAGCTACCTGAGCATTGCCATCACAGTCAACCTAAACTGGGAAAGAGAATGGAGGAGTGCACGTGCAAATCATTTATGGTCCAGATTTGGAGGTGGTACACATCACCTCTGCTAACATGCCAAAGGAGAGTGCTCAATCACATGCCACGCCTAACTGCTATGTAGTTTTGGGCCAAAGGAAGGGGAATATGTATTTTGGTGGACAGTCAGCTGACTTAACTGGTAACACCCTTTTATGGCTTTGTTATTTGCTGATGGAGAATGATTCCAGAAGAAAAAAGCATCCTACCTTTACTTACCACAGATTCTGTCCACTAAATAATGATATTCATGAAACTTCAAATTCCCGAATTCAGTATCAACTCTCTTTACTTGCATTTCTCACTTTATTACCTTTCCCATGCTTTAAGTCAATTTAAAGGCCATTTTTTATTGATGCAGTTGATTCACATTCAAGCTGATACTAACTGGCAATTATCAACCAGTGACTCTAGCTTTAGCAGAGATCATAATCACCTGGTGTAATGTGCCAATTCTAGGCCCTAACCCCACAAAGTTTCAGATTTAGTAATCTGGAATAGAACTCGATATTTATTTACCTTTCTCTTTTTTTCTGAGACATTGTTTCTCTCTGTCAGTCAGGCTGGAGTGCAGCGGCCTGAACACAGCTTACTTCACTCTCACCCTCCTGAGCTTAAGCAGTCTATCAGGGGAAACTCACCCCCGATAACTCACAATTCACGTGGGCTCTTTTCTATTTCCCTAGGCATTGGCCGGTCTGAGAAATAAAGGGAAAGAGTACAAAAGAGAGAGATTTTAAAGCTGGGTGTCTGGGGGAGACATCACATGTCGGCAGGTTCTGTGATGCTCCCTGAGCCGTAAAACCAGCAAGTTTTCATTAGCGATTTTCAAAAGGGGAGGGAGTGTACGAATAGAGTGTGGGTCACAGAGAACATTTGTTTCACAAGGTAATAAAATATCACAAAGCAAATGGAGGCAGGGTGAGATCACAGGACCACAAGACTGGGTGAAATTAAAATTGTTAGTGAAGTTTCGGGCATGCATTGTCATTAGTAACATCTTATCAGGAAACAGGGTTTGAGAGCAGACAACTGGTCTGACTAAAATTTATTAGGCGGGAATTTCCTTGTCTTAATAAACCTGGGAGCACTACAGGAGACCAGGGCTTATTTCATCCCTTTGTCTACCATGATAAAAGACAGTCATCCCCAAAGTGGCCATTTTAGAGGCCTCCCCTGAGGGACGCATTCTCTTTCTCAGGTATGTTCCTTGCTGAGAAAAAGAATTCAGCGATATTTCTCTTATTTGCTTTTGAAAGAAGAGAAATATGGTTCTCTTCTGCCCGGCTCACATGCAATCAGAGTTGAAAGTTATCTCCCTTGTTCCCTGAACATTGCTGTCATCCTGTTCTTTTTTCAAGGTGCCCAGATTTCATATTGTTCAAACACACATGCTCTACAGACAATTTGTGCAGTTAACGCAATCATCACAGGGTCCTGATGTGACATACATCCTCCTCAGCTTATGAAGATGATGGGATTAAGAGATTAAAGTAAAGACAGGCATAGGAAATCACAAAAGTATTGACTGGGGAGGTGATAAGTGTCCATGAAATCTTCACAATTTATGTTCAGAGGATGCAGTAAAGACAGGTGTAAGAAATTATAAAAGTATTAATTTGGGGAACGAATAAATGTCCATGAAATCTTCACAATTTATGTTCTGCCATGGCTTCAGCTGGTTCCTCTGTTTGGGGTCCCCGACTTCCCTCAACAGCAATCCTTCCACCTCATCCTTTTAAATAGCTGAGACCACAAGTGTGCACCACCACACCTGGATATGAGGTTTTAGTAGAGATGAGGTTTCTCCATGTTGCCCAAGTTGGTCTAGAACTCCTGGCCTCCTGAAGTGCTGGGATTACAGGCATAAGCCACTGCACTGGACCCTGATATTTCCAATATTTCCATTTCTAACAAGTTTAACATGATATTGATTCTGCTGATCTCAGATCATGCTTTGAGAATAAGTACCCTAGACTTTTCCAATGATGCCTGAATTTTTCTCTGCTTATACTTTTGCCTACCTCCTTACAGCAAAACCATCCTTCCTTGAACCCAAGAGAACTTAAAGATATCTGCTCACCTTCTGTAAGGCAAACTGAAACTTCTGTTTAAACTGGTGTTTTTGCTAAAATTGTGCTCTCCAATTATATTTAATTGGACAAGTAACTGTGATTTGATTTATTGCAAATCTGAAGGACCACTCTTGCCCTCCCACTATCCAAGACTTCTTTTTGGCATAGGTTTTCTTGTCATATGCCCCAAATTTGGATTTGCTCGTCTAAACCTCTGGCTCACACATGGTATTTATTTATTTATTTATTTATTTATTTATTTATTTATTTTTTGAGACGGAGTCTCACTTTGTCGCCCAGGCTGGAGTGCAGTGGCCAGATCTCAGCTCACTGTAAGCTCCGCCTCCTGGGTTTACGCCATTCTCCTGCCTCAGCCTCCTGAGTAGCTGAGACTACAGATGCCCAGCACCTCACCTGGCTAGTTTTTTATATTTTTTAGTAGAGATGGGGTTTCACCGTGTTCGCCAGGATGGTCTTGATCTCCTGACCTCGTGATCCGCCCGTCTCGGCCTCCCAAAGTGCTGGGATTACAGGCTTGAGCCACCGCGCCTGGCCCACATATGATATTTAAACAGTCTTACTCAAAGCCTCCAATGTGTCCCTTTCACTTCTTTAGCAAGTGGCATCACTCAGAAAGTTGTATTTTTGCATCAAATGTCTCGCTTGTCTGGGGCTTTTAAACAATGTTTAAAAACTAGCAACCTTTGTTTGCTACTTTTGTTGAATACCTACCATTCTTTGTGTATCCCAAAGATATATATATCTTTGCAACAAAGATACATTACTTCTTTATCTATCTTTGGGATACACAAAGAATGGTAGGCACATTATTTTTTTAATGGCTCCACATCTTGATCTTTGTTCATTATTCAAAATTACATGCTTATTATTGGTTACTGCAGGCTGCCTCTATAACCCAACATTTATCACATATTTAAAAATTTGGTTCTTTTTTTTTTTTTTTTTTTTTTTTGCTTCCAAAATAGTTATCTCAGGCAAACAGGAGTCTATGAGAACTACAGTCGTATTTTTGACCCAATTTGTCTGCTGACTTCTCTTGGTGATTCAGTGTAAAACACTACAGGTGCTAATCTGCCTGGGGCAGGAGAGTACAAAATAGATTTGATACAACAGTTTCAAGGCTTACAGGTAATTAACTCAGCATGATTTAGCTGGATTTGTACCAAGCATTTGTTTGCCCATGCTGAGAAAAATAATACTTTGTCTCTTTCATCAGTGGATCTCAAAATAGTTTGCAAACATTAATTAATGCTTATCACACATCTCATCATCCCCATTTCCAGATGAGGAAACTGAGCAATAGAAGATATAAAGTGATTTGCCTTCAGTCTTGCAGCTGGGCCCAGTGGAGTGCAGAGTAGAACACTGATTTTGGTCTTTTGACCTTGGGGTCATACTTCTTGCTGATGGAAATGCTGACGCCATGCTCTTAAATATGGACAACCAAGTTGAGTCGTTCCTTCAGCCTAATCTATTCAAAACACAGCAACAAAGTGAAAATTTAGGAAAGATATGTGGCTATGGTTTATATGGATAAACTCTGGTGGGAGTGTGTGTGTGTGTGTGTGTGTGTGTGTAATCACATATGTGTATGCTTCTGAACTTGCATTTAACATTGAGTTAGAATTATTCCTTAGTTAGACAGCATTTTATAAGCATTTGTTTGCCCTGTGGAGAGACTGACTGACCAATGAATGGAAGGAATGAAGGTGAAGAGTTGCCTCTGTCCATGGATCAGGTCATGAGATAGCTGGGAATAGGGGCTCACCCAATTCTCAGGGAATGGCTGCACTTCAAATTGGCTTCCCTCGGGGCCGGTGGCTTTGCCTCTCTGCAGTTGGAAGAGCTGCAACTAAACCCAACTTCACACCAAAGGTTCACCAGGTGCTAGCAGCTGGTGTTTCCAGATAGCTCCCTGCACAGCAAATGACTGACCCAGGCTGCTCAATCCCTGCCTGCAAGCCTGTTCTCCCACTTGCCTTATAGAAAGGGAGAGCAGCAGGAGGGTGGTGGTGTCTCTCCTGGAGCACACTTCTAATGTGGGCCCAACTGTACTAAGCAAGGAACCCCTTCCTGCAGGGAGACCTGGGCAGGCAACTGCTGATCCTGTTCTCTTGCAGTTCCAGCCTGCACCATGGGACATGACTGGTCAAGCCCTTTATACACATACCTGTCCCAGGCACCAGAGTCTTGATGCTCAGAGTCAGGCCCTCAGTTCTGGTATTTATATATATCAATAGTGGGAGCAATTTTTATTGGCTTCAGTAGATAACTTTTCAAAGATGACAGAGGAATTATAAAGAGTGTCCAAACTCAAATTGAAAATGATATATATGCCTTTTTCAGGTTACCTACGTAAGCATAGTATACATTTAATTAACATTTCATGTGCACACATATAAACACAAATACAGATGCTTCTCAACTTACAGTGGTGTTATGTCCTGATAAACCCATTATAAGTTGAAAACATCTGCATTTAATACACCTAACTTACCTAAAATCATAGCTTAGCCTAGCCTACATTAAAATTCTTAGAACACTTACATTAGCCTATGATTGGACAAAATCATCTAGCACAAAGCCTATTTGATAATAAAGTGTTGAATGTCTCATGTAATTTATAGAATATTATTCTGAAAGATAAAAACAGATGGCTTTGCACCATTGAAAAGTCAAAAAAGCATAAGTTGGGGACTATCTATACATACTTTTGGGGAAGAGGGGTATTCATCAACTTCCAGATCCTCCTTACCAAAGGCCTTTGGAAATCTTTAGCTAATGTGGCAAAGGACATGGTTTCTGCTTTCCTATATCCTGGTCCTCTTTTCTTTTTTTGTCTTTGGGCTTCCCTTCTGTGGCTTAGGTCATTCTTGCCCCATGCCAATCCATCATAAGATAATGTAGGATCTTTACTACTTCCTTTTCATTATTACTCCTTAGTTTGATGTTCTCAAATGGTAGTGTTCATTAGAAGTATCTGGAGATGTTGTTTAAAAGAAAGTGCAGCTTCCTGGCTGCACTCTCAGAGATGCAGATTTAATAGGTCTAGGATGGGCCCCAACTGTCTGTGTTTTTAACACACATGCCTAGGTCATTCCAATGTATGTGGCCCATGGATTGTACTTTAAGAAACATTGCTTTAATGTTTGCATTTGAAAACATTCCAAGTTTGTGTCAAATACAGCCTTTGGCAAAGCTTCACTCTACAAAATGCTGGTTGCCCACTTTGTTAGATAAACTCCAGGAATAGTTTTGCTGCTTACCTCGTCTTGCAACTCTCTGTATCTCAATATCCTGTTTGGCCTCTGATCTCTTTATCCTCATGTGTTCTCTCCTGTACACTAGGGTAAAAGAAAAGAATTTTTATTCTGCCAAAAGTGTAACTTTTAGATAAAGGTTCTAATTAAAAAGAAATCTCCCTATTACACACAGTCATGTATAATACCATTAAGCACCCCTCAGGTAGCAATGACTGGATATTTATTGTTTAAACAACTGGAAAGATATGCTTGTGGGTGGTCCAGGTTTTAGAAAACATGATAATTATCTATTAATCAAAAGGATGTCTTCTGTTTTCATTACACTCTTTACATATATACATATACTTATTTATATATTAGAAAATGAAAAGACAGTATATATTCAACAAATTTGATTCCTGCTTTAACTTCTTCTAAATTATCCAATTCTCATTCCCTTTTATTGCCACTGGCATATATTAAATAATAGGCACATGGCAGTCAAGGCCTATACTTTGTTAACACCTGCCAGCCCTTTAATTCTAAGGATCTATCAAACAGGCAACTGCCATTTTATATGGTTAAAGAAGAGTAAGCAAGAAGATTGGTTTTCCAACACTGAGAAGCAGAATGGTTTCACAACATGGCAGCTAATGTTATACCCTATGTTAGGATAGCAAAACTGTGATCTCCAGGCCAAATCAGGCCCATCACCTGTTTTTGTAAATAATGTTTTATGAAAGTACAGCCATGATCATTTGTTTACCTGCCTATGATTGCTTTTATGCTATAACATCAGAGTTGAGTAGTTTTAGCAGAGACTGCATGGCCCACAAAGCCTATCAGATTTGCCATCTGTCCCTGTGCTACAGGATGGGCCTTTCTGTGGTCACTGTCCACATGGAATAAGTAGCAAGAGCATGTATAAGATTTGATCCTGCAGGGAACTACATTTCCTGCAGGCTTTCTGGATTGGAATCACTCACTGGCTGAGTGTTTTGCTGTATTTCCTTTGGAGTTAGTATAGGGCAGCTATGTTTAAAGAACATTTACAATACTTTTTATGAATTGTCTTCTTTTCTGTCTGGTTTTAAAAATGTAAATATTTCCCAACTCATTTACCAGTTAGAAGAACTTACCGTTATAGGTACCTTGAAAGGGATCTTATATCAGGGTTTTCCAAACAGTACTCTGAAGCACACTAGTATTCTTTCAGATCCGAATACATTTTTTTTTCTTTCTTGAGACAAGGTGCCACTCTGTTACCCAGGTTGGAGAGCAGGGGCACAACCATACCTCCGTGCTGCAACCTCAACCTCCTGGGTTCAAGCGATCTTCCTGCTTTAACCTCTTGAGTAGTTGGGACTACAGGTGGTACGCCACTATACCTGGCTGATTTTTATTATTTTTGTAGAGATGGGGTCTTGCTTTGTTGTCCAGGTTGGGCTTGAATTCTTGAGACTCAAGCTATCCAGCTATCTTCCTGCCTCTACTTCTCAAAGTCCTGGGATTACGGGTGTGAACCACTGCGCCTGGCTTTAGATCTGAATAAGTTTATTAAATTAAAATGTTCGGTAAGTAATGGGGTAAGCAAAATTTTACTTTTTTTGTGCTGTAGAATTTCTCAGAGCTTTAATATGCCCCAACTCTAAAAATAAACTATAGCATGGAATATCTTCCAAACTTGTTTGTGTAGTGCTTACATATTTAACCAGATAATATTTTTTGAGGAATAGTAATTTTTGAGAGAACATGGATTCGAAAGTGCTAGCCTAAGTCAAGTCCTTGCCTTTTATAGTGTGGTACTAAATAATTCTAAATAAGCATGATTTGCCTTTTTGCAAGTTTGTATCAGGAAATTCTACCCACTTAGTTGCAGCCCTGCTCACCTAGTTGAAGCACTATTAATTTGTGGCTTCAAAGTCTATATTCACAGCATTCCAGTGACTCGATCTGCTTATTCTAATTGTTTTAAATACTGTTGCTGTTAAAAACAGCCTCGAAAGACTGCCTCAAGAGCTTGCTCAATTATTTAAGATGCTAAGGCAAGAAAGCAATACAACCTGAGGAAGACACACCATTAATTAACATGTCTTCTGTCTTATCATTTTCCTTCTTCACATTTTATCCCGTTTTCAAGTTTGTTTAGTTTATTAATAACTAAGGAAGAGGTTGGGCGTGGTGGCTCACACCTGTAATCCCAGTACTTTGGGAGGCCGAGGTGGGTGGACCGTCTGAGGTCAGGAGTTCAAAACCAGCCTGGCCAACATGGTGAAAGCCGGTTGCTACTCAAAAACAAAAACAAAACAAAACAAAAAAAACAGGCAAAAATTAGCCAGGCATAGTGGTGCACACCTGTAGTCCCAGCTACTTGGGAGGCTGAGGCAAGAAAATCACTTGAACCTGGGAGGCGGAGGTTGTAGTGAGCCAAGATCACGCCACTGCACTCCAGCCTGGGTGACAGAGTGGTGAGACTCTGCTCCAAAACAAAAAACAAACAAACAAAAAAAAAAGGAAGATGAGACTCCATTTCGAAAACAAACAAACAAAAACAAAACTAAGGAAGAGTTTGGCTGCAACGTTTATGGTCTTGTGAAAAAAAAAAGTGATATCGGTCAACTCGGTGCAGTGCCTCACACCTGTAATCCCAGCACTTTCGGAGGCTGAGGTGGGTGGATCACGAGGTCAAGAGATCGAGACCATCCAGGCCACCATGGTGAAACCCTGTCTCTACTAAAAATACAAAAATTAGCTGGGCGTGGTGGTGCATGCCTGTAGTCTCAGCTACTCAGGAGGCTGAGGCAGGAGAATTGCTTGAACCCGGGAGGTGGAGGTTACAGTGGGCCGAGATCGTGCCATTGCACTCAAGCCTGGTGACAGAGCGAGGCTCTGCCTCAAAAACAAACAAAAACAAACAAACGAAAAAACGGTGGTGTATTCATCATCTTACTCTATGCAAGAAGCTTAGTTTTTGTTTCTGCCTTGCCTTGTGTGTTGGGTTAGAGCTTTATTAGGAGCTCTATCTTGCAATCAGCCAGTAGGCTAAGTTCGTGATACATATGCCTTGACAAAGTTTTTTCACTGTTTGTTTCTGTTTTTGATAGCTACAAGACTTTTATTATTGACATCTTCTTTTTTCCCCAGTCACAAATTAATTATTACATGTAGATTTGCTAATGTACTGCCCAGATGGATTGTACTGCCCAATCCATCCCAAACCACTGATACTGTCAATGGTTCTGGAATAAACTTATTATCCTTCTGCTCTGAGCCAATCAGCCCCTATTCTGGTTTGATAGATTCTGGAGACATTTATGAGATTTAAAATTAATATTTTCTCTGATAATTTAAAACATTTGGAGAGTGTCACGTGGGCATTTAAATTACTTTCTCCAAATTACTTTAGATGGCAATCTGGAAGCCCAGCCACCTGGAGCAGTAAACAAGCAGGTGTGGACTAGGTAGCCCAAATCCTCTGACTCAGGACAGACAGTGTGAAATTAACATGGGAAACACAACAGAGAGATGCGGTGGTACCCTGAGACCTGAGCTGCCTTCATAAGTGCTCCTGCAAGTGAGTTTCTGCTTCTGGAAGCAAAGCTCTAGTTTGTATTGACTTTCTGTGATCTATCTGTATATGTCAGCCAGCAGTTGCTATGTGCATCAGGATAGCAGTGACCAAAGGCAGTGGCGGTTTTTTTTTTTTTTTCTCCCACGCCCTCTTTGTGAGGAAAACCTAACATCTTAATCAGAAATAGCATGTGCCTGTAGGAGTTTGATGTTTTTCTCATTATAATTCCCACCTGTGCAGATGGCAAAGCACCTTTGCCCTGGGACAGATGCTCGCCACACTCTGCTCACCATTGGTTCTCTCTCATCTCCCAGATTGTGGATTTTCCAAGAGTTAGAGCTGTTTTTTTTACCAGCTCATGGGAGCCTGTATTTTACATATCTCTTCTCAACTCTGTGTTCAGTGATGCTGAGGGGCTTGCAAGCGGCCAGATTGGGAGTATTTGTAAATTAAGGCTTCCTTCCCCCTACCAAGGAGATTGTTTGGTAAACATTCACTGGCAAACTATTGGTTCCTTCCTTCCTGATCTAACCTCCCAGGACTTAACTTTGGCATGTAGAACTTCAGTACCCACACAACCCAAACTAAATATTTCTAATTCTTTGTACCTGACATCTTTGGTTCATTTATTGATTTATTTATATTTGAGCACATGCCAGGCACTATGTTACAGTTCCAGGGATAAAAAACAATATGCCTTATCCTTAAACAACAACAACAACAACAACAAACTTACTGAAGTTCAGGTGCAGTAGCTCAAACCTATAATCCCAGCACTTTGGGAGGCCAAGGCAGGAGGATTGCTTGAGCCCAGGGCTTTGAGACCAGCCTGGGAAACCAAGTGAGACCCTGTATCTACAAAAAAAAAAAAAAGAAAAAAAAATTAGCCAGGCATGGTGGCAAGTGCTTGTGGTGCCAGCTCTATGGTTGACTGTGGCAGGAGGACTGCCCAGGAAGTCGAGGCTGCAACATTTATATCATCCCCAAAAGAAACTGCATATATCCCAGCTTTTGCTCTCTTCCTGCTCGACCCCTTTTTCAACCACTAATCTATTCTGTCTCTCTAGAATTGCCTATTCTGGACATTTTACTTAAACGGAATCATATAATATAGCCATTTATATACCTATTTATATGGCCTTTTATATCTGTCTTCTTTTACTTAGCACAATGTTTTTTTCTTTTGAGATGGAGTTTCGCTCTTGTTGCCCAGGCTGGAGTGTAGTGGTGCAATCTTGGTTCACTACAATCTCCGCCTCCCGGGTTCAAGCAATATTCCTGCCTCAGCCTCCTGAGTAGCAGGGATTACAGGCACCTGCCACCATGCCTGGCTAATTTTTTGTATTTTTAGTAGAGATAGGGTTTCATTGTGTTGGTCAGGCTGGACTCGAACTCCTGACCTCAGGTGATCCACCTGCCTCGGCCTTCCAAAGTGCTGGGATTACAGGAGTGAGCCACCGCACCAGGCTGTTTCCTTTTCGTCTTTTTTGAGTCAGGGTCTCACTCTGTCACCCAGGCTGGAATGCAATGGTACAATATTGGCTCACTGCAACCTCTGCCTCCAAGGTTCAAGTGATTCTCCTGCCTTAACCTCCCAGGTAGCTGGAATTATAGGCACCCGCCACCATGTATGGCTAATTTTTTGTATTTTTAGTAGAGATGGGGTTTTGCCATGTTGGCCAAAGCTGGTCTTGAACTCCTGGCCTCAAGTGATCCGCCCGTCTCAGCCTCCCAAAGTACTTGGATTATAGGCGTGAGCCATTGCACCTGGCCAGAACAATGTTTTCAAGATTCATCCATGTTGTAGCATTTATCAGTACTTTATACCTTTTTAAAAATAGACAATTTTGTAGGTCAGTTTTATTTTTATTATTTATTTATTTATTTATTTTTGTAGAGCAATTTTAGATTCACAGCAAAATTGAGAGGAAGGTACAGAAATCTCCCACATCCCCCCACCCACACATGCATAGCTTCCCTATTATTAATATCTCTCACTGCAGTAGTACATTTGTTATAATTTATGAACCTACATTGACACATCACAATCACCCAAAGACCACAATTTACATTACGGCTCACTCTTGGTGTTACGGGTTTTATGGATTTGGACCCATGTGTAATAACATGTATCTATAGCATCATGCAGAGGAGTTTCACTGCCTTGAATATTCTCTTCTTCTACGTGTTGTAGGGGAGTTAATATACCTTTTCTCTTCACATTTTAGGTTGATGTTTGAGGATGTTATAACAAAAGACAGATTAGCAGGAAGAAAGCGTACAAATTTAGTCACATCCAAACACATGTTTTTCTCTTGATAATCTGAACTTGGAAAATAACTGGCAGGAAATTTTTACCTTCTTTTCTCAACCAGGCACTAAGACAAAGATCTGGGAGAGCTGACTTTAGTAAGAATTTTTACCTTTGGCCAGCTTTTATCAGTTTTGCTAGAATGTCATCCGTAGCTCTAGAGCAAATGGGGTTTCTCAGCCACCCCATGTTGGGCTCCAGAAGATGTTGGTAGTGGAAAAAAAACCCTTTTTCTCTACTCTTCCTAGGTTTATGGCTGGCACCCCTTTAACTATACAAATTAACAAGAAAAAAGCATACATATTCATTTCATATAAGTTTTATGTGACATGGGAATCACTATAAAGAAGTGAAAACTCAAATAAATGGTTAAACCTGCGTATTTCTATGCTAGGTTTGATGAAAAATGGATAGTTATGGGTAAATGTGCTAGGTCAAAAAGGGTATGATCTAACAGTAACAAACTGAGGGAACTATAGTGAAACCCGTTTGTTCAGATTCTTCTCTGTGACCCTTTGTCTTCCAAGATATGGATATTCAGAAGACCCCCATGTGAGACGTACCCTCCATATACCTATAGGACAAGAACATCCATTTCTTATGAAAGTCAGAAAATTCATCCTAGGTTTTATGACCTGCTTCAGGAAAGGGGGGTGTGGGCAGGGTGAGAGTGACCTTGTTTCTATTGCTTTCTCAAATGCCAAGGTGCCGTATTTTGGGGAAGTATATTCTGAACCCAATTGCTATTCCTCTCCTTCTTCTTTAACCCCTGGCAACCACTGATCTGTATACTGTCTCTACAGTTTTGACTTTTCCAGAATGTCATATAGTTGAGGTCATGAAGTATGTGGCCTTTTCAGATTGCCTTCTTTCAGTTACTATATGCATTTAAGTTTCTTCCCTGTCTTTTCATGGCTTGTCAGCTTATTTCCTTCTAGCAGTGAATACTATTCCGTTATCTAGATGTACCTGTTTATTTATCTGCACACCTACTGAAGGCCATCTTGGATGCTTCAAAGTTTTGGCAACTATGAATAAAGCTGCTATACATGTCTGTGTGCAGATTTTTTTTGGTAGATATAAGCTTACAAAACCTTTGAGTAAATATCCAGAAATGCAATTGCTGAATTGTATGATAACAGTACATTTAGTTTTGTAAGAAACTGCTAGACTATTCTCCAAAATGACTATACCATTTTGCATTCCCAGCAACAATCAAAGAAAGTTCTTGTTGCTCCATGTGCACTTTATTTCTAACTGCCTAACATTCAGTTGTATGAATATATTACATGTTACTTATTTTTTGAAGAAATAGCAAACTATTTTCCACATTGTCTGTACCAATATACCTTCCACTAGCAATGTATTAGGGTTCCAATTTGAGTACATTATCAGCAATTCCTTTTATTTTCTGATTTTAAAAAAACTTATAGTAATTCTGGTGGATGGTATGTCATTATGATTTTGATTTTCATTTTTCTAACCCCCAGTGATGTTAAACATCTTTGCATGTACTTATTGATCATTTGTATTCGTGTATCTTTTCTGGAGATACATTTATTCAAATCATTTGCCCCCTCCTTTTTACTTTTCCTTTTGTTAGTGAGTTGTAAGAGTGATTTATATATTCTAGATAGTGGACCTTTTTCAAATATGTGATTTGCAAATATTATCTCCCATTTAGTAGGTTGCATTTTCATTTTCTCAATAATGTCTTTTGTTGTGGTTGTTGTTGTTGTTGTTAAGACAGGGTCTTAACAAAAGCTAGAGTTCAGTGGTGCGATCATAGCTCTCTCTGCAGCCTTGACCTCCTGGGCTCAAGTGATCCTCCCACCTTGGCCTTCCATTTACGGAGATAGGCAACACTGGAAATAAAAAGACAGGTTTTGGGAAAATAGTTAACATGCTGTTTTAGATTTGTTGATTTTTTAAATTTTTATTTGACATCTACAAGGGATGTAGAGGACACACTGGATATAGAAGACTATAGTTTGGGGAGAGAGCAAAGCTGGAGATATAACATTTGGAAGCCAATAGCATATTTGTTCTTTAAGGTCTTGTGACTTGATGAGATTACATAGGGGCAGACTCTAATAGAGAAGTAATGAGGTCACAATACTGAACCCTTGTGTCTTTCTGATATTTGGAGGTTGGTAAAAGAGGATTCAGTAAGTGGGAGAAAAACCAGAAGACAACTTGACTTTAGAGCTGCATAAATAAAAATTAAAATAATATTAATAGTTACAATAATAAGGATGACTATAACACAAGGTGGGGAGCTGTCTTCGTTTGGGAAATTCCTTGATAGTGATATTGAAATCTGTCTCTTAGAGTACAGATTTGAATAAAATAAAAAAAAGATTGCTAATCTGCTATTCATAAAAGATAAGCAGGAATTTGGAGGACAGGGAGAATTTTAGTGAGGGTATTGGGAATAAGGGCAGAGTGGATGACTAAACAACACAGTAGGGTGTCTGAAGAACTTCTAGATTTTAAGTTATTTTAATTTCTAGAAGTCAATTCATCTGTTTCCCCAAGCCTTCAGTAATGTGTACGACATAGAAAAAGATTTTAGTGACTGGTGTGTATGTGTCTCTGTGTACATGTGTGTATTCATGTGTGCAACAATGAAGACACTCATGTAGATTGGGTTCAGAGCTGAGCAGAAAGGAGGGGCAGAAGAGGCCACCCGTCTTGAGAGAAGAATGGAATGTAAACTTACGTAGGAATAGAAATTTGGAAGCAGAATGGACACAGGAAGGGAAGTCACCGGGAATGCAGAGACATCTGGGGGTCTGGGATTGAACTAGCTTCTAGGTTATACCTCTATGACCCAGGAGCTGCCTGATTCCTCCACCATGTTAACTGCTTTGGGCTAGGATCTCCTGTTACTTAACTCTCAGTATTTATGCTGATTTTCTTAGTTGCTTGGACTCCCATTCCTGTCTGCTGCTGGACAACACCATTGGGCTATCACTCTTGCTCTGGCAGTACTCTTTTCTTTTAAAATAGGCCAAGTGAGATTGATGTGTATTTCCTGATTCTAATGAAATACAAATAAATTAAATGAGAATGTGGCCTCCTCTGATGCAAAGAAGAATGTATCTTGATATGTCTTCAGCTGCCAAGCTTTCAAAATATGCCCAGAATTTTTTCCCACGACTAGGTTTGTCTTGTTTTTGTCAGCAGTGGTGATTAACTTTTTGTGTCATCACTTGTATAAATTAACACTAAATTAAAAGAAAATCTTGTTTGTTCTTCTTAAACAAAAGTTTGATTTTTAAGACCTTTGTTACCTTTTAGATAATGGCCAGTTGATTGTATTTTTTATAGACTCTGAATTTTTATTTCAATATCTGAAGACTAGACAGAAGATACAGGAAAAAGGACTATGTTCAAGTAACAGAAAAAATACTAGACTTATAAATTAATTTTCCAACTCCCCAATAGTTCTTCATAAATAGTTGGATTAAACAATACTATTTTTTTGGTTTCTACCTAACCTTGTTCCTTCTTTAACTACCTCTTATCTCTCCCTTTGTCCCTTCCTTCTTCTATTCCCAAATGTGTCCCATAACCCCCAAAGCTAAAGAAATTAGATATACTGATTCACTGTTGAATAGAGGAAGTTAAGAGCCCAGATCTGATCTGCTAATAGTTCAAATCTCAGCTTTACCACTTCCCATTCTTGTGACATTCATAAGTTGTTTAACCTTTGTGCTTTGGTTTCCTAACCTTCAAAACGTGGGTAATAATAGTGCCTTATCACATGGGACTGTTAGGGAAACTGAAATAGATTTGAAGAATAGATGAAGAAGAGCCAGGCAATGGTCTAACTTCTTTAAGCTAATTTAGAAAATACTCTACCAGTTAGTTTGCTTTCTGGCTTTCCTTTATTTATTTTTATTTTATTTTATTTGTTTTAGAGATGGGTTCTAGCTGTATTTCCCAGGCTGGAAGGCAGTGGCATGATCACAGCCCACTGCAACCTTGAACTACTGGACTAAAGCAATCCTCCCACCTCAACCTCCCAAGTAGCTGGGACTATAGGTGCCTGCTGCTGTGCCTGGCTTATTTTTAATTTTTTTTTGTAGAGATGGGGTTCTTGCTTTGTTTGTTGCTCAGGCTGGTCTCAAACTCCTGGCCTCAAGTGATCCTCCTGCTTCAACCCCTGGTTTGTTTTCTTTATTGCTCTTCATCTCTGTGACTCTGCTACTTAGATGTCATTGAAAAAGAGCATTTACTTTGATGTCTGCAGGCCTCATATTGGTCTTGCCACTAAGAAAAAAAAAGTGACTTTAAGCAATTTATTTAACTCTGGGAGTCCTGATTTCTTACATCTAAAATGGAAATAGTAACTTAGAATCAAATGAACTTTGGAAATGCACTATGAAAATATTACCAAGATCCATCCTTGTCTAGAAACCGTCTAAGATTCTATGATTGCTAAATGAAGGATGGATATGATTTTACAAAGTTCCTCTGGTCTTTGCAGAGTGACTTACCCACACAAGTTCTACTCTATGTTTCTAGGAAAATTATTTCAATTAATCCCTGAATTGTAGCTCTCTCCCCTGGCACAGCAGACAACAGCTGTTCAATACTCCAGAACAGGAGACAGCAGTCTTGGTTTATAAAAGGGAGGATACATTTTTTGTTCAACTATAATCACAGGGGAGTTTTGGGGGTGGGTAGAAATTTTTCCAGAGGAGAATAATTTCCTCTCCTTTATTCAAAACAGAAAGCAAATACAGATTAACAGCACCTACCTGTGCAATGACAAAAGAAACCTAATTCGGTCATGGTCCTTCTCTCTTGGCTGCTCATCCTTAGGGCCCAAGCACTTGACAAATCTCTGAATCACCAACAGACTAGAGTATAATAGCCCTTTTGGAGCAGTTATGGTCTGTCTTGTCAGAGGCCTTTGGGGGACACTTTAATCCTTCTATTAATAATACAATAGCCTGAAAATGGCTTCTTGGAAATCATCTGAATGTACCATTACAAACCCCCCGTGAGTTGGCAATCCAACTGAACTAACTAAAAACTCCTTTCCTGATTTAGACAAAAATTATGTCAGAGCATGAACAATAACACCTTAGAACACTTTTCTTTTTTCTTGGAACTTGCAGACACTCTAAGTTTGTATTACAGACCTATCACCTATAGGATTTCATTGGAAAAGTCATAGCTATTATAAATATTCTCTTTTAGTAGCTAAAACCATAAGCCATTTCTTTTGGCCTTTCTAGTGGTGCCTCTCAAAAATCATCACACTGATTTACATTAAATCAAAACCATTTGCCCTTGCACAGGTCCTTGGTTTTCTTTGTGGTATGTTTGTGTAATATTTTTCATTAACCGGTTCAGGCATTTTGGCAATTTCAGTGCTAAAGCGAGATTAATGGAAGTTTAATTCAATAAACTGCATAGGATTAAACCCAGTGCCCAAAGTGAAGTGATGTGAGCTACTTTAATAAGGCTCTTAACTTTTCCTCTTTCCTCCCAAGACCCATGTTGGCTCCTGCCTTGACAAAATTATTCGTATATCTCTCAGAGCTGTTTTCCTGATTGTTCAGGGTGTGTAACCAAGGTGGCCTATTTGATCCATTTAGTTTTTTGGAAGTTTGTGCTTGGCTGAATGACTTTCTGTAAAGCATTAGAAAATGTTCTTTCCACCTAACCACAGGGAAATGTAATGAGGAAAGTGCTTCCTTTTCCAGCTGAAGGAACTGATGTTCTGTATAAAAAGAAAAAGTCAAAAAAGAAGTAGTAGGATATTGGTGGAAATAAGTCTTGGGTGGGGGAGGTCGCAAGACTGTAGGAGAGATGACTCCCAAAAGAGAGTTATATGCTGATGAAAAAATCATGCAGTTCATAGAAACTGAACAAGAGCAACAAATTACACTTAGCAAAGCAGGAAGAAAAAGTATAACTATAAATGCAAGAATTAATGAATTAGGAAAATAACAAAATTGGCTGAGCGTGGTGACTCATGTCTGAAATCCCAGCACTTTGGGAGGCCGAGGCAGGCAGATCACCTGAGCTCAGGAGTTCGAGATCAGCCTGACCAGCATGGAGAAACCCCATCTCTACTAAAAAATACAGTACAAAAATTAGCCAGGCATGGTGGCGCATGCCTGTAATCCCAGTGACTTGGGAATCTGAGGCAGGAGAATCACTTGAACCTGGGAGGTAGAGGTTGTGGTGAGCCAAGATTCCACCATTGCACTCTAGCCTGGGCAACAAAAGTAAAACTTCATCTCAAAAAATAAAATAAAATAACAAAATTATTAAATACATCCTATAGTATTTCTTATAATAAGAAAACAATAACAAATAAAAATATTCAAATAAGTTACTAGCTCATCTATTTATGAAAAATAGAGAGAAAACACGAACACATAATTAGGAATGAGAAAGGTGAAATACTCACATATAGGATATGAAAAAAAAGTATCAAAGAGTAGACTAGTTTATAAGAAGACCTTAATGAAAGACATTGTTTCCTAGGAAAATATGAATTATCAAAATCATTTCGAGAAAAGTTTAAAGACCTGGCCAAATAATATTCATGAAAAAGATGAGAATACTGAAAAATCTCTGTAAAGATTTGAGCCCACATAGTTTCACACATAATTTTTTTTTTAACTCTTTAAGCCACAAGTGATGCCTGTTATTTCTGCTGTTGCAGTATTGTTTGGTCTGGTTTCATTTTGTTCTCTTCTCTTTCTTCTTTTACTTTTTCTTTTTTAAACAAAGCCAGCCAACCTTGACAAAATTAACACATACACACTCACACATAAAACAGATTAGTCTCACACATGAACGTTAATAAAACAACTCTAAGTAGAAAAATTTCAATAGAACTTAAAAAAAAAATGTTAACCCTGATCAAGTAGGGTGTGTTAACATTTTGTGATTGCCATGTGAAACTCACCTGTGATTCTTTAAGAATCCATAGTGGTTTATGGACCCAGTAGGACCAGGAATTAATGTGACTGTAGACATAAAAGTATCCACAGGCTTAAACAATGTCATTCTCTTTTATTTCTCAGCTCTACTTCTCTCAATATGTTGACTACACCTTCCTTGTGGGGAAAGGGAGATGGCAGTCAGCAACTTGAGGTTCATATTCTTTTTTCTTTTTCTTGAAAAAGAAAACGGAGTCTCGCTCTGTCGCCCAGGCTGGAGTGCAGTGGCGCGATCTCGTCTCACTGTAGGCTCCGCATCCCAGGTTCAAGCCATTCTCCTGCCTCAGCCTCCTGAGTAGCTGGGCATACAGGTGCCCACCACCATGCCCGGTTAATTTTTTGTACTTTTAGTAGAGACGAGGTTTCACTGTGTTAGCCAGGATGGTCTCGATCTCCTGATTTTGTGATCCGCCCGCCTTGGCCTCCTATAGTGCTGGGATTACAGGCGTGAGCCCTCGCGCCCGGCCTGAGGTTCATATTCTTGAAGCTCAGAAATGCCAGTCGTAAGAGACTGTCTTTCTTCCAGCACTTTTATAGCCCCCTTAGGAAGGAACTCTGGCCGATACTGTGTTGTATGCCCACCTCTGGGTCAGCCCACTTTATTGTTTCCTGCGCATTGTCTTTGTGCCTTTCTGTATATGCAACGATTGAGTGCTCCACCAAAAACATGGAATGGGTGAGAAGTCGCTTCTCAGAGAAGAGGATGCTGGTCAGTCAATACAGTATGTTCATGATCTAAGGTTCATGATCCAGTCTGGCTCAATATTATATAGTATTTATTATTATTGAACTATATTTGTAGTTCAAATGAGAACAAACATCGGATCCATTTCTTACATGCCAAAAAATGCATTTAATAAAATTCAACATTCATTCTCAAACAATTTTGTAATTAAAATGGAAATAGAAGAATATACCCCCAAAATAGGCATCTCAAGCTAACAGGTAATGTAGAGTTTAGTGGTGAAATACTTGAGGACTTTCCAATAGTAAGTAGCTTGATAAGAATAGCATCTGATCAGTATCATGACTTAAAATGTTTGTGGGATGCTTGTTAATGTGTGTAGACACTGTACCAACAAAAAGACATACAAATTCGAAAGGAACAATCAAATATCATGGCTTGAAGATTTTTTAACTAAAAATTAAAGGGATCCCATGGAGATCTGTTGGATTCTATGATATGGCATCTTGCTCATTTCACTGTTGTCTTATTCATCCTAAAGCCGTCTCACATACTAATGATTCTCAATGTGTCGTTTCCAGACACCTGGAGGTTCCCAGGACACTTGGATGGGGTCAAAGCTGTTTTCACAGTAATACTAAGATCTTATTTGCCTTTGGCATTGCGTTGACGTTTGTAGTAATGGTATAAAAGTAATGGTTGGCAAAACTATTGGCACCTTAGCTGGAATCTACTGCCATGTACTCACAGTATAAGAAATTGCTAGTTTCACTTAAGAATGTCCCAATCAAGCAGCCTAAATGGCTAATTCTATTAAATCTAGATACTTGAATAATATCATTTTAATATTCTGTGTGAGAAAAATGGGAAATACACATAAACATAAACACTTCACTTGCAAATGTCATACAATGGATACCCTGAGGAAAAACGTGTCATTCTTTGAGTTGTGAGTTGAATTAGCCACTTTTTACAGTCAATGCCATTTTTATTTGAAAGCATGACTGACAGACAAATTATGGCCATTCAAATTTAGGTATTTCATAGAAATTTTATTTAAAGTAAATGACATAAGCCTGTCATTTCAAGGAAAACAATTGACAATATTTGTTGTCAATGATACAATTCAAGTTTTTGAGCAAAATTAGAATTTAAAAAACCTTAAATCTGTCACTAGGAGCTTGATAACTTCCAAAGACATAGAGACTCTCCTATGAAATTGGTGGTGATATTAATACATGTAATTTTATTGTTAGTATAATATAATATGTAAACATTTGGAGCACCTTCAGTTAGACCTCTGAGTCAGGAATCTAATATTTTCTAATTGACCAATGTATGACTTTGATAATCTATCAAGCATGAAGGAAAGATCCATTCAAAGTATAACGTAGACCAATAGATTTTCATATACCAGGGCATGAAAAACTCATTTCTATAGTTTCAAATTTCTAAATTGCATCTTTTCTTTAAGAACTATATACTTGCCATATTTTAATGGAGCATCAAAAAATAATATACACAATTATTTGTAAAGGCTATCAATATACTCCTTCTTTTTCCAACTTTATTTTCGAATAAGACTATATTTTCTTCATATACTTCAACCAAAGCAACATATTGCAGCAGACTGAATGCAGAAGTCAATATAAGAATGCA
The DNA here is from genome assembly GCF_047675955.1 of Chlorocebus sabaeus. Taxonomy (NCBI): domain Eukaryota; kingdom Metazoa; phylum Chordata; class Mammalia; order Primates; family Cercopithecidae; genus Chlorocebus; species Chlorocebus sabaeus. The sequence continues at coordinate 65,009,473 of NC_132926.1, read as the reverse complement.
ATAAGAGACAGCTATCGTCTATTCAGGCAGACTGAAGACATTTTCAAAGTGTAAATCAATAAAGAAATGCTGCATTTTTCACTAATTTTTTTCATTTGGACATATACAATTTTCACAAAAATATTTTTGTGATAATATGTAATAGGGCCAGGCATGGTGGCTCACACCTGTAATCCCTGCACTTTGGGAGGCCAAGGCGAGCTGATCACTTGAGGTCAGGAGTTCAACATCAGCCTTGCCAACATGGTAAAACCCCGTCTCTACTGAAAATACAAAAATTACCCTGGCATGGTGGCAGGCACCTGTAATCCCAGCTACTGGGGAGGCTGAGGCAGGAGAATCGCTTGAACCCAGGAGACGGAGGCTGCAGTGAGCTGAGATCGTGCCATTGCACTCCAGCCTAGACAACAAGAGCGAGACTCCCTCTGAAAAAATAAAAATAAAAACTAAAAATATGTAATAGATTTATTGTTACTTGAAATATATGAATAAAATTTTAAAAAATTAGTTTTAATTTCAAATATTGAGAGATATAACTCATGTAAAAAATCCTGTTGGAGAGCTTCAATGACTTTTAAAGGAGGGTTTCTGAGTTCAAGGAGTTTGAGAACTGCTAGCATATCCTAATCCCTCAGTTTGAAAATCTCCCTCTCGACTACAGCATGCCTCACTTTATTGCAAGTTTCTTTATTGCACTTTACAGATATTGAGGTTTTGGTTTTTTTTTTTACAATTTGAAGGTTTATGGCAACCCTACATTAAGCAAATCTATTGGCACCATTTTTTCAACAACCTGCGCTCACTTTATATTTCTGTGTCACATGTTGGCAGTTCTCACAATATTTCAAACTTTTTCATCATTATATTTGTTACGGTGATCAGTGATCTTTGGTGTTACTATTGTAACTGTTTTGGCACCCCTTGAACCATGACCTTATAAGATGGCAAAACTGAACTGATAAACATTGTACAGGTTTTGACTCTTCCACTGATCAGCCATTTCCTCTCTCCGTCTCCTTGGGCATCCCTATTCTCTGAGATAAAATGATCTTGAAATTAGGCCCATTAACAACCCTTCAGTGGTCTCCACTTAGAGTGAAAGGAAGAGTTTCATGTCTCTCACTTTAAATAAAAAGCAAGAAATTACTAAGCTTAGTGAGGAAGGCCTGTCAAAAGCTGAGACAGGCTGCAAGTTAGGCCACTTGTGCCAGATAGATGAGTTGCTAATGCAAAGGAAAAGTACTTGAAGCAAATTAAAAGTGCTACTCCAGTGAACACACAAATGATGTGAAAGCAAAACAACCTTATTGCTGATACAGAGAAAGTTTTATTGGTCTGGAATAAAGATCAAACCAGCCACAACATACCCTTAAACCAAAGCCTAATCCAGACCAAGGCCCTAACTCTTTTCAATTCTGTGGAGGCTGAGAGAGGTGAGGAAGCTGCAGAAGAAAAGTTTGAGGTTAGCAGAAGCCGATTCAGGACGTTTAAAGAAAGAAGCTGTCTCCATGACTTACAAAGTGCAAGGTGAAGTAGTGTGTGCTAATGTAGAAGCTGCGGAGGTTATCCAGAAGATCTAGCTTAGATAATTGATGAAGTGGTTACAGTAAAAAAAATATTTTTAATTTAGACAAAACAGCCTTATGTTAGAGGAAGGTGCCATCTAGGACTTTCATAGCTAGAGACGAGAAGTCAGTGCCCAGCTTCAAAGGACAGGCTGACTCTCTTATTAGCAGTTAATGTAGCTGGTGACTTTAAGTGGAAGCCAATGCTCATTTACCATTCTGAACACCCTAGGTCCCATAAGAATTATGCTGTATCAACTTAGCCTGGGCTCTATAAATGGAGCAACAAGGTCTGAACATCTGTAAACATCTGTTTACAACCTGCTTTACTGACCACCTTAAGCCAGCTGTTGTGGCCTACTACTCAGAAAAAAAGACTCCTTTCAAAATATGGCTTCTTATTGACAATGTACATAGTCAAGCAAGAGCTCTGATAGAAATGTACAAGGAGATTAATGTTGTTTTTAATATCTACTAATAGAACATTTATTCTGCAGCCCATAGATCAAAGCGTCATTTTACTTTCAAGTTGTATTGTTTAAAAATACATTTCATAAGGCTATAGCTGCCATAGATAGTAATTCCTCTGATGGATCTGGGCAAAGTAAATTGAAAACTTTTTGGAAAGGATTTACCATTCTAGATGCCATTAAGAACATTGGTGGTTCATAGGAGAAAGTCAAAATATCAACAGAAGCAAGAGTTTGGAAGAAGTTGCTTTCAACCCTCATGAATGACTTTGAGGGGTCCAAGACTTTAGTGGAAGAAGTACTTGCAGATGTGGTGGAAATAGAAAGAGAACTAAAATTAGAAGTGGAGCCTAATGATGGGACTGAATTGCTATAATCTCATGGTAAAACTTGAATGGATGAGGGTTGCCTCTTTTTTTAACTGCTAATTTATGTTCGGGGTACACGTGCAGGTTTGTTACATAGGTAAACTTTGTTGTGAAGATTTGTTGTACAGATTATTTCATCACCCATGTATTAAGCCTAGTACCCATTAGTTATCCTTCCTGATCCTCTCCCTCCTCTCAACCTTCATCCTCTAATAGGTCCCAGTGTGTTTTTCCCTCTTTGCACCCATGTATTCTTACCAGTTAGCTCCCACTTATAAGTGAAAACATGTGGTATTTGGTTTTCTGTTCCTGCATTAGTTTGCCAAGGATAATGGCCTCCAGCTCCACACATGTCCCTGCAAAGGACATGGTCTCGTGTAAGTTCTCTTATAAAGACATGTGCACACATATGTTCATTGCAGCACTATTCACAATAGCAAAGATGTGGAATCAACCTAAATGTCCATCAATAATAGACTCGATAAAGAAAATGTGCTACATAAACACCATGGAATAATGTAGCCACAAAAAAGAGAGTAGCTTCTTATGGATACGCAGACAGTGGTTCTTGAGATGGATTCTACTCCTGGTAAAGATGCTATGAACATTGTTGAAACGACAACAAAGGATTTAGAACATTCCATAGACTTAGTTGATAAAGCAGCAGCAAGTTTTGAGAGGACTGACTTCAATTTTGAAAGAAATTCTCCTGTAGCTAAAATGCTATCAAATGCTATCAAACACTATCACGTGCTACAGAGAAATCTTTTGTGAAAGGAAGAGTTCATTGATGTGGCAAACTTTACTGTTGCCCTATTTTAGTGAATTGCCACAGATACCCCAACTTTTAGCAACTACCACTGTGATCAGTCAGCAGTCATCACCATTGAGGTAAGACCCTCCACCAGCAAAAAGACTACAACTCACTTCAGGCTCAAATGATTGTTAGCATCTTTTAGCAACAAAGCATTTTTAAGTTAAAGTACGTACACTGTGTTCTTGACATAATGCTATTGCATACTCACTAGATTGCAGGATAGTGCTAACATTATTTTTATATGCACTGGGAAACCAAAAAATTTGGTGTGACTTGCTTGATTGCTAAACTCACCTTATTGTGATGGTCTGAAACCAAATCTCCAATATCTTCAGGGTATGCCTGTGTCTCTCTTCCAGCTCTGTCTCATTCTCTACCATTGAGCTTGAAGTAAAGTCCCCAACCTCTCAATCTCCTAGACAGGATGATACCACCCAGTGAGGAGCTCCTGTGCACCCCTGTGTTTCTCCTCCATAGCACAGTCACCAACCTTCAGGTTGCATTCCCTCTTTCTGCCTTCTTACTGACTAAGTCAAAGAAGTCCTTTCTTGTACTTCCAAAGTATTTAAAAGGGCATTTGGATCTAGTTTCAACATCTAGGACAGTGCTTTGCTTGCAATTAGTTAAATTAGGCTATTTTCAGAATACAGTAGTCCCTCCACATTTGTGGGTTTCACATCTGCAAATTCAAACAACTGCAGATCAAAACTGTTCTAAAAAAATAAAAATAAAAATGGCAATAAAACTATAAAAGTAATAGAAATAAAAAATTAGTATAACAACTATTTCCATTGTGATTTGTAGCATGTTAGGTATTATAAGTAATCTAAAGATGATTTAACATACAAGAGGATGTGTGTAGGTTATATGTAGGTAGAATGTCATTTTATGTAAGGTATTTGAGCACAGTGAATTTTGGTATCCATGGGAGTCCTGGAACATATCCTTTGCAGACATCAAGGGGCAATTGTATATTGGTTCAGTTTTAAAATTTAATTCAACTACCAAATTGTAATGATTAAAATTGGTATGACCTTATTTTGGTGCCTCTATTTCATTATTATCTTATTCTCTATCATTGACCATAAAGCCCTCTTTCCTCTCCTCGTCCCTCACCCGCAGCAGTAGTGAAACCGGTTAATGTAGAATATTTTAATGCCAAAAATTGAGGGACAGACTCATTGCCAGGTATTCAGTCCAATCTGTGTAAACATCAGAGATTAAAGATTGTTGCTTCTTACCTTTCCCACTTCTAAAAATATAGGTCACTTTGCAATCTGGAATGCAGAAAGGAGAACAGTGGAATTGGTTAGTTGAGTTCTGATTATTTGATTACTGTGGGTCAGTGAGGCTCCCGCGAGGATCCTAGACCATCATTGTTCTTAGTAAGTAAGCTTCCTGTATTGTGGCGGGGAGGGCTCTCTCACTTTTAAGATGCCTTGATAAATTAGCTTGGGTAGACCTTTTCTGAGGGTGGGTGAGCACGTTTCTTCCAGGAATAAATGTCTCACTTAAAAGAGTGAAATGAAAACGGACCAAGAACAAAGAACAAAGACATCATTAATTTCAAGTGGAAGAAATAAGTCACAAAGCTGAGATAAGTCACTTCTCATGGGTAAACCATTTCCTTTTATGTACTTTGGTCACCTTGGTATACACTACTCTACAGAAACCTACTGGAATACTTTTATTTATGCTCTTAGATTTTCAACACCATTAGTCCCATGAGCTCAAAATGCCACAAACTTCAAAGCGTACCCATAGCTTCATTATTATTCCTCCAAACCTCCCTTCTCCAGTAGCCCACAAACTTTTCACCCCCTGAGTAGGTGAGCAGTAGTTACAGATACCATATTTAAGTTCTCCTCCTCTTGGCCAGGTGCCACTTCTTGTGGTTAAAGGAAGAAACGTAAAAACTTATTAAAAAGTCCTGAAAATACATCAAACACTCAACACAGTGTGTGCTCATGATTTGTGTGGAAATGAATTACAAAATGTAGATTGAATTTCCACCTAAATTCAAATGACTTGAACAAAATGAAAGAAAATAGTACATGGCACAGATGTAAACGCCATGTAATTTTTCTTTCAAATAGTTTTTATGAAAGCTCACCATTGTCTATTTTACTCAGCCCCTAAGTATTGATTTAGACTATTATAATTTTTAAAGTCAACATCCAAAATTATTGGACTTTTTTTCTCTTACAAAATCAAATCTATTAGTGTTTTAAGAACATTTCACTTAAAAAAAAACCAAAAAACAGAATCTCCTTCATCTTCTTCTGATTCTTAACGTGCTTTTGAAAGGGGAAAGTTTAGTTCATTGCTGAAAGTTACTTATAAGTTGATGTTGAAGTCCATATAGAACCCTATGCATAGAATGAGTATATATTTACACATGTGTGAATACATTTGTGTGTATATGTATGTGTGTATATATATTTTCTTTTTGTTCTATGTTTAGTTTAAAGGCCTGATAAGTCCTGCAATCCCTATTTCTAAGCATGAACTTCCACAAAATGAAATGTTGTTGTAGCTCAGATATTATATAATTTTGAGATTTCCTACAGGCTTGTTCTAAACGTTAAAAAACAAAGCACGTCTCCAACAGTGTGTTCAATTTCCTGCATGATCTTTGGAAATGCTGTAATTAAATAAAATGTAACACATGTGGGATCTGTACTCTTGCTTATTATGACTTTAAAGCCTTCAAGGCCTTCTCCCTGCATACAAGTCAAGATGCCCAGAATACAGAATGGCAAGTGATAGTTTTTGGTCTTGCTGTAACTTCCCACTAATCATCAGAAGGTTTTGAGACTGCATGGTAGAGATCCTGGAAAACTCCTATTTATTATTTTTTTAATGTATAAGCAATACATGGAAGGAATACTGAATGTTTGGTATCCAGATTTCTTGTCCTCATGCTATGTAACATAAGGGAAATTGAGGCTCAGAGAATTTTTCTAGGATGAAAATAGAGCTCACACATCTAGATCACCAACATCTCTCCACTAGAATTCAGATGTCCTTTCTTTATACACTTAAAAGCAGACCACAAATGCATGTGTTATTCAATTAAGTATATCCCTTGCATTTTCTTGATGCAGTTAAAATTGTGAATGCATTGTTTGATGTCTTAATTTCTTTAGGCTATTGAGATGATGTCTGCTGACTCTAAATGTCAGAGCTCCCTCATTACTGAACATGCAGGAAGTTGAACACAGCTCTTAAGAAATTTACGTAGTTAAAGGAACTCATGCAAACCGAAATAAAAATAGAAGTCATAGGAGAGTTTTTCTGTAGCTACTGTGGATAGCAGGATTGAATGGAGGGTTTAGGACTGGAAAGTGCAACAGGGAAAAATAAATCAGATCAGCCCAAGAAATAGGGAGTCATAAGAGCGGTGATTCTAGGTTGCATTACAACAAACAGGGTTTTCTGGGTAGGAAATACAGTTAACAGTGTTGAAGAACTTGCTTTTGGACAGTAAATATTACTGGGTTTCGTGGCCTGTTTTAGGAGAGATGGGGTAAGGAGAAGCTGAGAGTGACTTTCTAGCTTCTGATACTTTCTCAAACGCCAACGTGCCATATTTTGGGGTAGCTTGTCCTGAACTCCAACCATCCTATATGTTTAAACTAATTACTTTATAACCTCTTTTGGCTAAAGGAATAAAAAATTACCTTAAGCATACCGATAGAAATACAAGTTAGAAAATACCAATTTCACAGTAGCATTGAAGTCGATTGAAATAGAAGCTAAATGTGACCCAGCAGTCATACCCCTCCATTGTCTCCCTTTGCATGTGGGCTTTATCTCCCATCAGTGTCCAGTAGAAGTTTTTGTATGACTTAGATGGAGCCATCCACCATAAAGTGGTGGCAACGATCCACTGTGGTGAACTCCACTTACAGGAGAAGAGTGTGGAGCAAGGTCAGCTCTGCCTAAAGCTGAGAACATCCTTGTGGGTGCTGGTTGTAGGAAAAATCTCCAGTGAACCCATCTTAGGTCATTCTATTTTCTCAGATTTGTTGCCACCACCATGCTAAAAACCAAAGAAGTCTGTATTTTCTTATGTCTGTTATTTTAAGTAAAGATGGTAGTATGGACAAAGGAAGGCACAGAAACTTCAAACATTTGCCTATTTTTTTTTTTTTCTTTTCCAGGATAGCAGTTCCCTTCTCATTTGGGATCTTGTCTGCCTGTGTAAATATATTTTTCAGGGTCCAGTGAACTGAGAAGTGCTGTTCATTATGAGGTGATGCCTCAGATCATCCTTGTTGGCGTAGAATGGAATGTCCCAGTGATGATGGCAGCTGTGCTTGTCTACTTGTTTGTTCTAAACTGTTTCTACACATTTACAGGGTGATTTATTGCAAGCCTAGTTGCTTTGTTTATTTTTTCAGTAGTTGAAATTAAAAATAATTCATTTGTAACTGGATCTCAGAGAGAAATAATATTAAATATACTTTCAGTTAGAGAAGGGGCAGAAAGTGGACGTTTGTCTCATGAATTAAAGCCATCTGTATGACGATGCACAGTTGTGTAGGGTGGACCTGTGGATGGTGGTTGGAATGCATTTTCAACTTTAGGACATGCTTTCTTTTGGGGTTTGAGCTTAAAAATAACTGTGTTTTTATGATTAGCATGACTAGCACTAGTAATCCAGAAATAAAATAAGACTTTAAAACACATGTGCACACATTCACGCCTACACACATTTATTCTTGCGCGCGCGTGCGCGCGCACACACACACACACACTAACAGTACTGCATAGATTCAGAATGAAAGTTCAAAAAGACCCAAGTGGAAACATTTCTAATAGAACTAAACGAAAGGAACACTAGAGACTGAGGCAAAGAAGGGGTTTAGTAAAGGTGAGAGAAAGCTACAGAAGTTCATTAGCAACTGTTCTGACAACAGTTTTTGCAGTTACTGTGTCCTTCGGAATAGAGAAATGGGTTACATTGGGTTACACTGACAACTTCATTCAGGCCTTTTTTTTTTTTTTTTTTTTTTTTTGAGACAGAGTTTTGCTCTTGTTGCCCAGGCTGGAGTGCAGTGGCGCTATCTCGGCTCACTGCAAGCTCCGCCTCCTGGGTTCAAGTGGTTCTCCTGCCTCGGCCTCCCAAGTAGCTGGGATTACAGGTATGCGCCACCATGCCTGGCTAATTTTTTGTATTTTTAGTAGAGATGGGGTTTCTCCATGTTGGTCAGGCTGGTCTCGAACTCCTGACCTCAGGTGATCCTCCTGCCTCGGCCTCCCAAAGTGCTGGGATCACAGGTGTGAGCCACCACACCTGGCCACCATTTGTTTTTTTAAGCAGCATTCACTTTCTCCATGTATTCATATTCTTTCATTTGTTTACGTATTTGTTTATTTATTCAATCAGTCATTTTAAGAGGAGTTTATTGGGAGCCTTGGGTATTCCTTCTTTGTAGGGTCTGTGGTAACCCAAAGTCACAAGGATGAAGCCTCTGAAGACTCTGCTTCATGTGAGTGCCCTAGGGAGATGGGTTTTTAATCCATTGTTTTTATAGTGAGTATGTGGAGATAGTTGCAGAGACAAAGTGCTGTGGGACCACAAAAGACTGACAGCAGCTTTACTAAAGACAGCAGTTGGTGAGGTTCTTATAACTGGTCCCTGACAATTCAGCTTGTCTCGCAATCCAAGATCCCCTTGGGTAAATCCCAGATGAGTCTGTTTTCTCTTTTTCTATCCCCATTTGTTTTCCTTCTTACCATCCTTTCTCTAGGCTTTACATCTCCTTTCTCATTCATTGAAGACTTGAGTTAACCATGTTTTTCCTTCTAATTTGTGGGGAAAGGTGTCATTTTCCTTGGCCTTCTGTGTTGTGTGTTGACGTAAACCTCAGGGAAGTCCTTTCCATCCAAATATTAATGCATCAGTCTCACAATATAACAAATACAACTCTCTACAATATGATCTTATCATATCTGGGAACCTAGGAGTCAGAGTTGTGAGGCATAAAGAAATCAGATACTGTGTATGATTTTGCTTGGTGGAAGAGGAAAAATCAAGGAATCACAGGTTCCAGGTGACTTCTGAGAAAAATGTGCTGCTTCTTTGAAAAGTGGGATATAGAATTCTAAAAAGGCCTCTGGGCTACTAAAGGGTTGAGAAAACATTTAGATACATTGGATTTCACCCTTGTAAACTTATTACAAAGAATATTTAAATGAAACGTAGTTGCTATGTGACACAGATATGGAGAAGAGAGGATGTCATTAGAGACATCTTCATTTGAATGGTATGGGCTTCACATGGATGGTAGAAGTGAAGTCATCATTTCCTTCCACTCATGTCACTGCATGCAGCAACATCTTATCATGCCACTTGAAAAGATTCCTGAAAGCCATTGTCAAAAGACTGAAAGAAGAAGACAAGCAGATTAGCTGTTCTCTGGAATACAAGTCAGGGAAGACATAGAGAACAGAGGCTACCTCAAGGCCCACAGGCTGCATCACGCAGGCTACCTGCCTACCCCTTAGGAGCTGGCTGCCTCCTGAGAATGAGGAATTCATTTCTTGGGCCTCAGTTTCCAAATATTTTAATTGAGAAGCTTGACTAGATCAAACTTTCTCAATTTATTTTCTGCAGCAAATTGTAAGTGTGATGAACCTTCCATGTGCAAATCGCAGAGCACTGGTTGTGCCTAAACCCTTTTCTTTCCCATAAAAGAAATCTTAATGGAAATTAAGCAAACTACTATTATCCTGGGAATGGCCTTGAGTTCTCATCAATTTATACAGCAAATTTTGGCACGTTAATGATTATTAGTACTAAGTTACTTATGAATTCCTCACATTGTTATAGACAACTGCCAAAAAGGAGAACTCTAAGAAGCTGGATGATCTAACATTCTAGATTTCATGTTTCCCAGTACCTGTGAAGAAAGGGGTTAATATAGCCAGGCCTGAGATTGCTATTCTTAGAAAGGCCAGTCAGTAAGATTGACGTTTGACTGGCATCTGGGAGCCTGACTGGTAAACAGTCCCCAGCATTGATATAAAACTTTCATTAAATGATAAGGCTGGCTCACCTGGTTTGTGCAAACATATGGTTCATGCTGAATACCTACTTTTTTTCTAAGGGTCTGGAATTTTAGTACATGCTAGGCAGAGGATGCCTACATCACTAGTCCCCAGTCATGGGGTGCTTAGTCTCTATTGAGCTCCCCTGATAAACATATTGTCACAATTAGCTGCTGGAGTAGAATTAAGGACATCTTATTTGACTCCACTGGGAGAGAACTCTTGGAAGCCTGTATCTGATTTCTCCATATATCTTTTTCCTTTGATGATTTTGCTTTGTATCCTTTTGCTCATGTCTTTATCCTGAGTCCTGTGAGTCCTTCGAACAAACCTGGTGCTGGAGACCCCTGATACAGGCCGCATACTGATTTTTAAAAAATCATTTATTAAATGTTGCCTACTAAGTAACTTTTGGGGGTGAGGAGAGAGAGTAATGGGACAAAAGCAAAGATGAAAAACACACAGTTGTGCCCCAGTTTAGTGGGTGAACTTGACTTACACAAGGGAACAAATGCAATAGAGAGTGATGGTAGGTGGGGCAGGAAGAGGGTGTGGGGTGCCGAAGGTGAGATGATTATGATGGAAATTAAGTTAACAATTATAATGGGGATAAGAGGGTTATTATACGTGGTGCTCTTAATGCCCATCGCAATGTATAGATGATTTACGGAGCATGACCCTGAGTGTGGAGGCAAGGAGAAGTCCCAAAAAAGGGTTAAAAAAAAAAAAATAAGGATATATTTGAGAAGGGGTGTTCTGAGACACAAGGGCCCAGAATCATGTACTTAGCTTTCTTCTAACTAAAGAAGAAGGGAATGGTATTGAGTGAGGAGCAACTTCAAAAGAGTCATGAACTTCAGATTGGAGTTGCAGGAATTCTAAGTCAGCGAAATCAAATCTAAATCCTTCAGTAGCAATAAGCATGGTGTGATAATAATGAAAATAGTAATGACTAAACGTATTGAGTGCTTCCTGTGTGCCATGTACTGTCATAAGCTATTATATGCATTGAATCTTTTAATCATCCTAGCAACCTGTGAGGTAAGTACTTTTCTCATCCTCCCTGTTTTACAGATACAGAAGTAGAGGTCCTGAAAGTTACTTTTCTCAAGGTTATAGACCTAATAGACCCTACTTAAAATGTACATGCTCTACTGCTGTGGAAGTTAATAGAAGGTTCATCTGTTGAAGGCAGGACTTTTTTCCTATCAGCATATGCTTTTTCTAGGAATACTCTAGAGCTCATCCAAGACAATGGAGTCTTGAGGAGAAAGGCAAAAGCAGCAACCTCTCCTCTTGCCTAAAACCATGGTCACAGGAGTATGGGGAGGCAGTGGTGTGCAGTGGTTTAGTGTCTGTCTTTCGAATCAGTGGAAATTGGACTAGACCTGATCTGTTGCTTATTAGATGACTGATTTGTGACAGTTTGCTTAGATTCCTCTGTGTCTCAACTCCTTCATGTATAAGTTGCAGAAAACTACTATCTACCTTAATGTGGCTCCTATGAGGACTGATGCTATAAGATGGTGATTCTAAATTGGTGGCACACTGCCTTGTCCATAGTAAGAACTCAACAGGTGGTAGCTATTACCAATCAGTAGGAAATAGAGTATTTTCCCACCAATTTCCATTTTATGGCCACTTTTAATTTACCACTAATTACCTTTTGATGGCATTGGCATACAGCATTTAATTGACTGAAAAATTCCATTAATACTTCGTAATGAAGTACACAAATTATATGGGGAAAACATTGTGGTGGTGTGCTAAAGGAAGGCCTACTTTTTCCTTCTTCAAATATCTAAAAATTGTGAGGATGACCACATCTCAATAACTTGGTAATTGTCAACAGTTTAATGTGAATGGGACCATTAGGCTCCTCATGAGTGAGCAATACAGTCATTTTGCAGTCTTACCTCTTTGTGTACTCCATCAAGGAAAGTGCTGTACTCTTAGTCATGTCCCTCTCTCCACAACTGCCATTACCATGTCCATCAAATCCTATCCCTGGGGTAATTTTTGTTTTGTCTTGTTTCAGATAGAGTTCATGAGTTCACTGTTGCCCAGGCTGAGGTGCAGTGGTACAATCACAGCTCACTGCAGCCTTGAACTCCCAGGCTCAAGCGATCCTCCCACCTAGGCCTCTGAGTAGTTGAGACCATAGGTATGTACCACCATGCCTGGGTAATTTTTATTTTTATTTTTTGTAGAGATGGGGTCTTGCTATGTTTCCTAGGTTGCTCTCGAACTCCTGGGCTCAAGCAATCCTCCTGCCTCATCTTCCCAAAGTGCTGGGGTTACAGGCATGAGCCACCACACCCTGCCACTAAGGTGATTTTCGGATTCATGTCTTTGCTCAGCCACCAGCATTACTCTTAGGATGAGAGTGTTAGCACTCCTGGTAGGTACTCATGTCCCGTCCTTTGAACCTTAGTCACATTGCTGATTCAGCACACTTGGTGAAATGGTGACAACTGTTGAGACTTCTTTGTGAACACTTTCCACCATCTTTAATCCTCTTCATCAACATGTCCCTCTACCAGTGTCCTGAATGATGTCCTCAACTACATGTCAATAGCTGCCTTCTCTCTTCCCCTGGCCTGCCTTGAAAAAAGGTAAAAAAAAAAAAAGAAGTGCTCAGAGCCACTTATGGATTGCCAGTTCTTCTTTCTCAATGATCTAAAGTCCCTGTGTCCAGGCTTTGAGCCCTTGCCATGGGCATTAACATTTCTTCTTACAAGGCTGAAGGGAAGGGGTCTAAAATGAACTTCCTGGCCACTGACATAAAGGGACTTTTTTCTACCCACTCTGTCTCTCACTCTTGCTGGTATTCAACTCCAACATTACTCCTAGATTTTTTTTCACCTGTACTTCCTCAGCCTTTATTTCTCCTCTGTTTGCATTGCGTGTGTTTGTTCTTAGGTATTACTTTATGTGTACCCTTACTAAGATGTATCAGTTATTATTGCCATTAAAAATATTTTCTGGCCAGATGTGGTGGCTCATGTTTGTGACTCTAGGACTTTGGGAGGCCGAGGCAGGTGGATCGCTTGAGCCCAGGAGTTTGAGACCAGTCTACTGGTCATGGTGAGACATGGCAAAACCCCACCTTTACAAAATAAATAAATAAATACAAAAATTAGCCAGGCATGGTGGCCCATGCCTGTAGTCCCAGCTACTTGGGAGGCTGGGATGAGAGGATCACTTGAGTCTAGCAGGTGGAGGTTGCAGTGAGCCAAGATACTACTATTGCACTCCAGCCTGGGTGACAGAGAGAGACCCTGTTTTTAAAAAAAAAAAAAAAATTTCTGTTGTTCCAGAGTTCTGTCTATACAAATTAATTATCTGCAAATTTGATAAGAAATTCTTGATCTCTCTTTTGAAGATAGAGACAACAATGTTTTCCATATTTCAGTTATTCATGTACAACACCTTCAAAACTTTTTGCTATATGTACATACCCCTGTACTTTTTGCTATGTGTACATACCCCTGTACTAACTGTATATACCCCGTATGTACATACCCCATACTAACTGTACACACCCCTGTATGTACATACCCCTATATGTACATACCCCTGTACTTTTTGCTATACGTACATACCCCTGTACTAAACTTTTTGCTATATGTACATACTCCTGTACTATTATTTACTTCATAAAGTCAAATGTCCCTTGGGGAGACAAAATTGCTAACAGTGGAGAACCATGATGTGGTTCATGCGTATGTGGGAGAACATTGTAGGTCTCCTTGCCTTAATATTTACTCTTTGAGTACAAACTTCAGGCCAATATGAGATGTAAAACCAGACTACACACATTGTTTATGGAGGCTGTCATGCTGTCATAGAAGGAGACCAAATAGGTTTGCTAAGATTTATCCTTCTTTTAGTCATATTGGTTTCTATGCAGTTCCTAAATCAGGGGTCTGTCATTCTTTTTTAGAGGGTCTAAAGAGGAGCTACCTTGTCACTCGCTTGAATATTCATCAGCAACAGAAGAGGAAGCTGATCGGGGGGGCGGTGCTGCTGGTTGTCTGTAAGTCATATAAGGAGTAGATGGTTCACAGATCAGCAGATGCCACTGCCACTTTTATCTTGTCTGTGTGTTCTTCAGTCGTTCCTATGATAAGGCTTTTGCAAGGAACATAGTGTTCTTTCCCTTTCTATGGATGTATACTTGTATGTGGATAAGTATCCTTGTATGCTAACTACTGTAAGAGAAGCACATACTCAGTCCTACAAATAAAAAATAATATTTTGCTCAACTCATAGTTGGGAATGGGTTGGAGGGTCCTCTGATGCAGCTGTCCTTTAAATGTTTACTCAGGGATCTGAGCGTTGCTGCCTTTGACTATGTGGCTATGTCATCTTGGGCCAAGAGATCATGGAACATTATTTGGGACAGCAGGTATGTAGTTCTGGTCAAAACTCTAAAGAAGGCATGTGAGTGATTAAAATTTGTCAAATGCAGTGTTAAGTGACAACCTGCATCTGGACTCCTAGATAGCCAGTGTTGGATGGAATCTCCCTACTGTTGACTCTCTAGACCATTCATTCTAGGGACCTGTCTGCCCAACTGGACTTCCTGCTATGTCTCATGGTGTCTCCCTGGTGTCTCCTCAACTGCAATTCCAAATCCCAGTCACTCTCTGTCTGAATCCCTCAGGTACACAGTTCTCTTCCTGGTCCTCTGCATGATGAGTTAAGGTAACTAGACCGGGTCAAACTTCTCCACTGGAATTACAGACTGTGATCCCAGACACTGAACCATGGCTTCCTAAAGTTATAAGCCCAGGTATTCCAACGAGACAGAATGTTGGAAAATGCCTTCTCATGTCAAATGTGATTAGGCAAATGAGAGAACATACTTTAAAAATAATAAGGTCTGAGAGAAATATGTTTTTTTAAATTATTATATACCTGTTAGAAATGGTGTTATGGCAAAAATAAGGAGACTTTCTCCATCAGCAAAACCTACTCCAGTCTTACTACAATGTGGTCATCCTTGACAAAGGTGAAAAGGGGAGAAGAGTTTTGATTGTTTTCATTCTGAGGTTCATTGCCAGGTGTTTGAATATACTTAGTGGACTTACATAAAAACATTAAAAAACTTACAATATTTTGGTGAAGATAACGCAAAATAAAAATGTTAAAACAAACTAAAAAGTTGCATTTTCACTGTTTTCTGTTAAGAAGTGTTTTCTCTCCATGAGGAGGACAACATAATTTTTCTTCATTGCTTGTATTCATCATACCCGGGAAATATTATTGGTTACATTTTGTATCTTGATGAGTTTAATCAAGTACATTTGATGCTAGGCCAAATTGGGAAAGAGGCAAGATGTATCATCCAGCCATCCCATTCCTGTACTTTCTGCTATTCTTGTTGGTTCATGTTTCCCTCAGATGCAATTATTCTTAGGCTATATTGTAGGCTTGGGATACTATAGATCAAAGTTAATGGATTTGGTTCTTTTGTATTTCTCTGGTTGTTTGGGCAGGGATGGTGTTTTTTTTTTTTTTTTTTTGAGACCGGGTCTTACTCTGTGGTCCAGGCTGGAGAGCAGTGGCATGATTTCAGCTCACTGCAACCTATCCCTCCCAGGTTCAAATGATTCTTGTGCCCCAGCCTCCCGAGTACACTGAGCTGGGACTACAGGTATGAGCCACCACACTCGGCTAATTTTTCTTTTTGTATTTTATAGTAGAGTGGGGCTTCACTCATGTTGGCAAGGCTGGTCTCGAACTCCTGACCTCAGGTGATCTGCCCGCTTTGGCCTCCCAGAGTGCTGGGATTATAGGTGTGAGCCACTGCGCCCAGCCTGGACAGGGATTTCATAGAGCAGGGTACTAGATGTTGGTTGCATTTAAGCCTGGCTCCTCCCTTGCCTATTGATTTTGTTTTTACTGCTATTCAGGGGAAAAAAAAAATTCATCCAATGAAACTAATATACACTGAGGTTTTAGGGGACTAATATGTTGCTTCCATTAGAAGAAAACTTTTTCATCGTTCCAGAAACAATAGTGATTTTGTTTGTAATGTTAAGCTATTTAGAAGAAAATGCAACTGAAAGCTTTAATTGCATATGTAGGTACATGTAATCAAAACTAGGGTGCCTCAGAACACACTTGCCGGTGGAAGTTAATAACGGAGCAACAATAATCATCGTAAAACTGTGTTTCTTTGAAGACACTTGGCCTGTCAATTTTGTCCTCAGTGATTCTGGGGTTCATCAGGGTATCCTTCTTCTGCACAAGTGTCCTTGTGACCAGCGGTCCTGCTGTTGCCCTGACTGTTCATTCTGCTCCTGAAGTCAGTGAAGCTCTCTGAGGCCTAACAGCCTTGTCATCTTCTGATGTTATGAGACTCCTAATGTTTTCACATGCTCTAGGTAAAAACCCCAAGCAAGAAACGTCCTCTTCCCCCCGTCGTGGGTGCATATATTCGAAGCTTTGGAATCTCGCTCTTTAGTGAAACAGATGCTGCAGTGCATTGAGTGGTGACTTGCCAAAATGTTTGTACATATCCTGACTCCTGAAACCTATAAATGGGGCCTTGTTCTGGAAAAGAGTCTTTGTCAATGTATTAATAATTAATGTAACTAATAATGAAGTAATTATTAATTACTCAGTGTAATTAAGGATCTCAAGATGAGATCATCCTGAATTATTTAAGTGGATACTAAGTTCAATGACAGGTAGGTGTCCTTGTAAGAGACAGAAGAGGAAGAGACATAGACAAAAGAGGGGAAGGCTATGTGACAATAGAGACAGAGATTGGGGTTAGGTGACTGCAGGCCAAGAAAGGCCTGGAGCCATCATAAGCTGGAAGTGTCCAGGAAGGATTCTTAGAGTCTTTGGAGGAAGTGTGACCCTGCCGCCTCCTTAATTTCAGACTTTTAAATTCCAGAACTGAGAAAGAATATTTTTTGTTGTTTTAAGACACTGAGTTTGTGGTAATTTGTTAACAGCAGCTAATTAGGCACATAATACAAATATACTTTTTGGACTTTAATTCAACCACTTTTCTCTGAGACTCAATATCAATTCCTGGGGATTGGGTTTAGGACAATCTACATGACAGACTGTGATATACTCAAAATCAATCCTCAATCAGATGTTGACTCAACCTTAAACCACACTATGTGCCTCAGCTTTCTCTTCCTTTGGGTTGAAATTTTTTCATATATTTTTTTTCTCCTCAGGGACTTCCCCAGAGCCTGTGACAGACTGGATGTCACACATGAAGTGGGTTATCAGCAGCCCTGTTCCTTTGCTTCTGGTCATAATATTAGGTTGGTGCAGAAGTTGTGGTTGCTGCCATTACTTTCAATGGCAAAAAACACAATTTCTTTTGCACCAACCTAATAGGTTCAGAGGTAGACACCTGACTCACACCTAGTCATCTGATGGGGATGGTGGTATTGAAACCCAGAGCAGTGGGTGGATGAAGCTGTCATATGTAAATTTGGAAATGGGTATGGCCATGTTTCATGTAGTATACTGAAGAAGAGAGGAAGTATGTCTGCAGAGATAAAAAAGAATACAGGTAAGAGGAAGCAGGTCCCCAGCGTGATCCCTTTCCTGGTTCTTTCTCAAGAGCATGGCTCTTAGTTCCCCACCAAGGATATAACACATTTGCATTTTTTTTTCTTTTTGGCTTAAATAAAGTAGAGTTTGTTGGTATGTGTCATGAAAGAGTCCTTAGGGAAAGCAAATCCAACTTCTGGGCTCCCCAGTCCTTCCTACAAGCACTGAGACTCACACCTGGTCCCTGCCATCTAGCACTTTGTAGGTACAAGGCACTCTGATCCACATTATCTCATCCCAGCCTTGTGTGGGAGGGTGACCTTTGAGACATGGACAAATGAGATTTGACCCATCCTTAACATTTAAAGGCACTGGACTTAGAGAGGATGACAGGGGCTCTGGAATCCCAGTGCTTGCTGATCAGTTCTATTCTATTTAAAACAAATTAACAACCAAAGCAAGACTAAACGGTCCCAGCAGGGTCTGAATATGAAAGATTCTTCAGCATAGAAGGTTCAGAGCAGAAGGAATAATGGAACAAGTATATTCTGTGACTACATTCAGGGCAGACAGTGGGAAGGAGGGGGTTGGAGGAAAACAGAATTGCCCAGTCTGAGAACTATTAAGGGCCTCCAGCCCTGGGAAGGATGGATGACAAGGGAGCACCAAAGAGGTAATTGGGCCCCTGATGTGAGGAACAGTCACAAATAAGCCGACAAAGCCACACATAAGCCTAAAGCATCCAGCAAGGATTAAGCCCCATTAGCTAACCTGGTAGCATAGACATAACCTGTTAGAAGACAGTTTTACTTTAACCCATGCATTGTCTGTACCAGAAAACCATAAATAGAAAGCGGGCTTTGTAGGTCTACATGTTTTAGATTTCAACATTTTCAAAAGAGTTTGGGAGAATAAATAGTGAATATCAGAGAGGACTCTTGTGATTCCTGTCATCCTCCTCATTTTCAAACCTCATTCAAATTTTCTGGTTTTTTTTCATAATAATTATCAGTCACTACTCTCTCTGCTGCAGCCTATTTTTCTCTCTAAGCTTTTGATTTTTATCTGCTTTTTCCCAGCAGAAACAATTTTCAGGTGTATGAGGCCAACTACAATTGAAAATCCACCCAATGGTTCAGTTATCATTTAACTGATATTTTATTGAGCAACAAGTAGGTGCCAAGCGTTGTTCTAGGAGCTCAGGACACACAGTGAACAAACATTTCTGCCTTTTTGGAGCTTACATTATAAAGCAGGTGAAAAGGAGAAAATGTTATGGGAGAAAATAGAATAAGAGAAGGGCTGAGGAGTATGGCTTGCAAGTTTCAAAAGATTGGTAGTGGTGGTTATTATTTTTGGTCCATCTCCTAGCTGCTGAAGTTTTCTCTTTGGCTCATCCTCAATCCTAAATACTTCAGGACAGGCACTGTGTCCCTTATTTTAGGATTCCTGATTCAGTTAGTTCATTAAAATTGAGATAATCCTTGCTAAGAGCTCAGGATTAGAAATTTAGCCCATTAAAAAAATACTAAGCCATGAGGATAAAACATATTATATGTGTGTTACCTACTTACATCTTTAACTTATTCCAATGCCTTGTTGAATAAAAGGACAGCCTTCTTTCTTCTTTTTCATATCAGAATTTACATTAATCATGGCACCGACTTGTCCTCCATTCACTTCATTAGGAAAATCATAGGGATGGAGGAGGAAAAGTCAATCTTCCATAATCAACCTGGCTATTTCTGACATGTTTAGGAGAAACAAAAGGAATGCAATGCAATTATTATTATTATCTGTTTTTTCAGAAATGCACAGAGAATTTTTTATTTGTCCTCTGTGACACCCTTCTTGTTTTCTCTGCCTTCTGAAGAGTTGACATCAGTGGGGAACTTCATTTGAAGTCAAGCAAATCAATCTTTTATTGAGATTTCAGGATCCAAACTTGCATAAACTGCTTCATTCAGACAGCTTTTCTGCCTTTGTTGAGTTTTAATCTTGCCCTGTAGGATCAGCTACACAATTTTTGGGGCCCAGGGCAAAATGAAGTATGAGGCCCTTGTTCAAAATTAAGAATTTTGAGATGGCAGCAGCAGAGCGTTAAACCAAACATAGGGGTCTGCTGAATGGAACATGAAGCTTTCCCTGCCTCCTATTCCTGTTTTTGAATCAGGTGTTTATTTGCTTTAAAATTCGCAGGAAAAATCCAATCCAATCAAAATATATGGTGAAACTTTTCAGCCTTTATTTTATGAGAGAAACATTTTAGTTACATATAAACTGAGACAGAAAACAAGCAAAGGATTTACTGGATGTATAAAATTGAGAAAGCAGAGGCTTTTTTTGTTTAATATAAGTATGTAATTAAAAGAAAAATTCTTAAAAATAATTCATCTTAGAAATAATCTTGAGAGTATAACTTGAACACTTTCTTATTAAATACAATAATAGCTAAATTATAATCAGCTTAACCAGGCTTCCCTGGTCTACACATCATGTTCACATTCCAGGAAACATTATGAAATAGGGAAATAGAATAAGCCAGATTTTCAGGGCTAGTATTTGGAGACAAGGGAAGTGAGGAAAATTTTCATTTTGGAAGACTGCCATGGGAATCATCTATTTAAGGTAAGTTTTCTGGCTCATAATTGCAGTGATCTTGCTCATCATCATCATTATTATATGATTTGTATTTAGGAATATGTCATACACATTACATGATACATTTAACTGTATACCATACGTCATGTAATAATGATAGGATGTCACTATCACCATTTATATTTAGGGATGTATCACTATTACATGATATATAGTATGTCCATTGAAGCAAATACTCACCTTTGACACTATCTGAGGAAAACTGCCAAAGGGAACTAAATTTGTATTGAGCAGTTCTTATCTGAGAGAAAGGTGCAGGGACACATACACCTAGGTGCACACGCACTACTCATACTTAACACACATCATATTTTAGAGCAGGGGTTGACAAATATGGCCATCAGATCAAATCTGGCCTGCAGCCTGTTTTTATAAATAATGTTTTATTGGAACATCACCACACCCATTTGTTTACTTGTGTCCATAGTGTCTTTGCACTGCAAAGGCAGAGTTGAGTAGTTGCTGTGAATTCCACACAACCTTTTAGGATAATAAATATCTTAGAATATTTACAGAAGAAAGTTTCCTGATCCCTTGTTTACCATCATTTAACTGCTGAAATATTTTTCTAGTAAATTATTATGCCTATAAAATAAATAATAAAAGATACATTGTTTATCTACATATATTCCTATTTATACGTATATATCTCAAGGCAATGATTATTATAGTTTAATTGGCATAAAAACAATATTGAGAAAAGTTATTTTTCCCTAATTGTAACAGACAGGACTATATTGCTCTGTATTCCTGACATGATTCATTTGGTTCCCCGTTTGTCTTCTTTAATATGCAGGGCTACCAGGAGGTTAAACAGTTGTATATTTCCATTTAAAATTTCCATAATCATTTTGTGTGTGTGTGTGTGTGTGTGTGAAAACCTAAAAATTGTGGTAACTTACCTGGAGACCTTGGGGAAACCATTTTGCTTTGATTTTTCCGATCACTCATAGTAAATCAGCTACTGAATATATTTCCCTGTTAGGAGGTTTATTTGTTTTTCACAGTTTCAAAATTATGTGATTTACTTACTGATAACAGGGAATGAATTTAAAAGAGCAGTTTAAAAAATGAACAAAAATGCCAAGAATGTGACATAGAATTTAATTTTTCAGCAGGTATTATTTACTTACTAAGATAAAACCAGTCACTTTACTTTCATAGATCGAGTTTAAACCATACACACAGTAAGAGAGGTGAGCATATTTTCTCACCCAAAAGGTAAAGGGGGTGATTGTGGAGACAGTGTATGTAGACTCACAAGGTCTCTGGGAGAGAATTATTTGAATTGGTGACTTTAAGGAAACCTTGGGATTGGAATCACCGCTTGGTATTTATATATTCCTCCAGGTAAATTTGTATCACCCCTCCTTGCCTTTTAGAAAGATTATTTTTATTGCCGGGAATGGTGGCTCATGCCTGTAATCCCAGCACTTTGGAAGGCCCAGGTGGGCGGATCATAAGGTCAGGAGATCGAGACCATCCTGGCTAATATGGCGAAACCCCGTCTCTACTAAAAATGCAAAAAATTAGCCGGGCATGGTGGTGGGCACCTGTAGTCCCAGCTACTCGGAGGCTGAAGCAAGAGAATGGCGTGAACCCGGGAGGCAGAGCTTGCAGTGAGCCAAGATCACGCCACTGCACTCCAGCCTGGGCGACAGAGCAAGACTCCATTTCAAAAAAACAAGAAAAAGAAAAAAGAAAAGAAACATTATTTTTATTAAGCACAGAATAGTTATCAAAGAAATCAAAGAATATTTATTACATAAAGTATAAAGCATGATAATATTCACTATTTAATTTAGGGAAAAGAACAGTGCCATTGGCTTTGACATTTCCTATGTGCCCTTCCCCATCCCAGCCTGGTCTCCCCTCTCTCTCAGAAGCAACCAATATTCTAAATGTTGTTTCTCACCCCTTTCTGCCCTTTTAATGTATTTATTGTTTTATGGTTCTAGGAAATTTTATCACATCTATAGATTCATGCAACCGTGGCTATAATCAGAATCCAGTACTTTTCCATCATTGCAGATAAATTCCTTTATGGTACTTCTAAAGAGCTATACTCTGCCCCAACCCTAAGCCCTGGCAACCACAGATCGGTTCTTCATCACTATAATTCTGTCATTTTCAGACTGGATTGGCTTTTTTACACTCAGCATAATGTCACTGGGGTTCACCAAAGCTGTTAGTGTGTGAATAGTGTGCTTTATTTCTGAGTGGTGTTCCATTGTGCTCTAGCATTATAAAAAGTACTATGGTTTATTTATCCATTCACCCTTGAAGGACATTTGGGCTCTTTTTCCCCCTAGTTTTTGTCTATTACACATAAAGCTGCTATCAAAATTCAAATTCACATAACACTTTTTTGTGTGGAAATGTAAGTTTTCATTTCTTTAGGATAAATACCTAAGAGAGCAATTTCTGGGTCATATGATGAGAAGATACTGAACTACTTTCCAGAGACACTACATTTTACATTCCCGTCAGCAGTGTACTAGAGGTATGATTGCTCTACATCCTTGACAGCACTTGTTATTATCAGTATTTTTTATTTTAACCATTCTAATAGGTATCTCTAATAGGTAATATAGAGGTGTCTCATTGTAACTTTAATTTGCCTGTGCCTAGTGGCTAATGACATTGAATATGTTTTCCTGTGTCTATTTGCTATCTGTATACAGTTATTCCCCTGTATCTACGGTTTCACTTTTTGCAGTTGTCTGCAGTTTAAAAATAGTAAGATATTTTGAGAGAAAGAGACCAAATTCATATAAGCTTTTATTGCTCTATTATTATAATTGTACTGTTTTGTTATTAATTTTGTTAATTTCTTTCTATGTCAAATTTATAAATTAAACTTTATCATAGGTAGGTAAACATAGGTAAAAGTCATAGAATGCAATCAGCCTTGTATCCACAGGTTCTGTGTCTGTGGGTTCAGCCAACCATGGCTTGAAAATGTAGTTAGGTCTACAATGGTTGCCTCTGTAATAATATACAGATGTTTTTCTTGTCATTTTTTCATAATCTATACCAAGTAACAACTATTACCATAGCATTTATAATATATTAGGTGTTATAAGTAACCTAGAGATAATTTAAAGTATATGGGAGAAGGCGCATAGGTTATATGACAAATACTGGGCTATTTTATATAAATGACTTGAACATTTGCAGATTTTACTAGCCATAGGGTGCCTAGAACAAATCTCCCATGGACACTGAGGGACAGTTTATATGGGGACTCTTGGAATTTATCCTGTGCTGATAACGAGAGACTATGGTATACTCACTGGCAAAGTGTTCATTCAAATCTTTGACTTGTTTTCTAATGGGATTTTACATGAAAATAATGCTCAAAATCATTAGTCATCTAGTGTTGCGGGAAGTCAGGGACCCTGAATGGAGAGATCGACTGGAGCGCGGCAGAGGAACATAAATTGTGAAGATTTCTTGGACATTTATCAGTTCCCAAATAATACTTTTATAATGTCTTACGCCTGTCTTACTTTAATCTCTTAATCCTGTTGTCTTTGTAAGTTGAGGATGTATGTCACCTCAGGACCACTGCGATGATTGTGTTAATTGTACAAATTGATTGTAAAACATGTGTGTTTGAACAATATGAAATCAGTGTACCTTGAAAAAGAATAATAACAGCGATTTTCAGGGAACAATGGAAGACAACCATAAGGCCTGACTGCCTGCGCGGTTGGGCAAAATACAGCCATATTTTTCTTTTTGCAGAAAGCCTATAAACAGACATGCAAGTAGGGAAGATATCACTAAATACTTTTCCTAGCAAGGAATAATTAATACCCTGGGGAAGGAATGCATTCCTGAGGGGAGGTCTATAAACGGCCACTCTGAGTGTCTGTCCTATGTGGTTGAGATAAGGACTGAGATATGCCCTGGTCTCCTGTTGTACCCTCAGGCTTACTAGGATTGGGAAACTCCATCCTGGCAAATTTTTGGTCAGACTGGTTCTCTGCTCTTGAACCCTGTTTTCTGTTAAGATGTTTATCAAGACAATACATGCACTACTGAACATAGACGCTTATCAGAAGTTCTGCCTTTTGCCCTTTGTCCTGTGTCCTCAGAAGCATGTGATCTTTGTTCTGCTTTTTGCCCTTTGAAGCATGTGACCTAGTCCCTGTTCATACACCCCTTCCCCTTCTGACACCCTTAATAAAAACCTGCTGGTTTTGTGGCTCAGGTGGGCATCACGGTCCTCCTGATATGTGATGTCACCCCTGGTGGCCCAGGTGTAAAATTCCTCTCTTTGTACTCTTTCTCTTTATTTCTCAGCCAGCTGACACTTATGGAAAATGGAACCTATGTTAAAATATTGGGGGCGGGTTCCTCTGATAATCTAGGGAAATGCAAATTATAGGGAATTAACACTACATATCCACTAAGAAGACTCATATTGCAAAGACTTAAAATACAGTGTTGATGAAGATATGGAGCAACTAGAACTTTAATGCACTGCTGGTGCGAATGTGAAATGGCTCAAGCACTTTTGAAAACAGTATAACAATTTCTTATACAGTTAACCATACAACCAGAAATGAAAACATATGTTTGCACAAAAATGCCCATACTGCTTTTATTCGGAATTGTCAAAGCCTGGAAACAAGCCAAATATCCATCAGCATATGAATGAAGAAACAAATTATAGTATTTTTGTACAATTGGGTACTACTTAGCAATAAAAAGGAATAAATTACTGAAACATGCAAAAACTTGGATGAATATAAAATACATTATGCTGAATGAAAGAAACCCAAACTAAAAGAATATATATTTTTATCATTCCTTTTATAGGAAAGCCTATAGTAGATAAAACTATAGTCCCTAAAAGCAAATCAGGATGGGCTGGGAGAAGAAATGGGGAGTCTCAACAAAGAAGAATGAGGACATTTTCGTGACTAATGGAAATGTTCTGAATCTTGATTAAGATGGTCGTTACCCAGATGTGTACATTTATCTGAACTCATTGAATTGTATATTTAAAATGGATACATTTTATTTATATAAATTATGGCTCAATGGGGTGATTAAAAACACTTAAGAATATTTTCAAAGTTATTTTTGGGATGAAGTGTTATATTACATAATTCTGAGGCAGTCTAATTTTTCTTCATTTACAGATACATTTTCATTTCTGCCTAGATTCTGAAAAGATCTTTTTCTTCATTTTTGTAGATTAGTACATATTTACATCTGAATCTCTTTTCATGAGTTTTGTTGGTGCTTTCATAATGCCTTCAATCTGAAAGATCTGGAAAGTTGTATTTTTTTTGCTCTCTATTTTTTTTCTTCTCTTTCTCCTTCCTCTGTTGCTTATTTTGTTCCAGTAATTTTGATCTCTCCTCTTGAAACATTATATATTGTTGTTTAACTCTCCTCTATTCCCATGTTTTCTAATTTTTTTTATCTCTCTGCCTTTCTGAGAACTTCTTAAGTTTCTTCACACTGACTCCATTTTCTTGAGATCCAAAAATGCTTCTTACGCTAGCACTGAAGTATATTTTAATTGTGAATTATAGCTTCAGTTTCTTTATATCCTTTCTTTGTCTTATACTGCTACCTTTTATTTTGTCTTGAATTCTTTCATCATGGCTTTTACTCCATTTCTCCAAACACAACACTTCTTTCATTCATTTATTTCTATAATTTTATTCCAGTTGCTCATCAGAAATAATTTTGAGAGTGGTTCCTTGTGTCCATTGAGATTTTTTTGGTGCATACAACAGAAAATGATTCTAAATTAAAGAACAAGAAACATGTTCAATGGCTTACACAACCAGGGGGACTGGAAGGAGCCAAGGTAACAGGCTGATGGTAGGAATCACGCACTATTGTAGTGATGAAAAACTCCAATCCCTCTTCAAGACTAAAATGCCAGACAGGGGTACCTAGTTTATCTCAATTGAGTCAAATAACTGCCTCTTGGCTAGAAACCAGCAGAACTTCCCCAATACAGTCTCAAGGTATTGTCTCCAATAGAAAAATATTAATTCCTCAAA
Source organism: Chlorocebus sabaeus (assembly GCF_047675955.1). Taxonomy (NCBI): domain Eukaryota; kingdom Metazoa; phylum Chordata; class Mammalia; order Primates; family Cercopithecidae; genus Chlorocebus; species Chlorocebus sabaeus. Next base: position 64,982,965 of record NC_132926.1, on the reverse strand, counting down.
TATAAAAAGATCTATTAGGAAAGGAAGTAGGTTTTTGGTCACCAAACCCAAAAGATATCCATTATAATCTTCTTCTGAATTATTAGGATGGTATTTCTCTCTCATTGTCCTGATGTATATCTTCTTACATATCTTGCTTCTCTTGTTTTTGCTGTTTTCTTGTTTATTCATCCTGGAATGAGGGGAGATCTCTGCAGACCCAGTATTTGCCAGTGGACATAGTAAAGGTCTCTTCTCCTGTGTTAATCCCATTTGATTCATTGATAACCTTATTCAACAGGGTGGATGAAAATTCACACTCCCCAGAATGTAGTGCTTTAAGGCTTTAAAAAGACTTCCACTCTTTTACATTTTTGGACGAATATACAGGAATTAAACTTATCAAGATGGAAAGCGACACAGCTCCTTCCTCCCTTTACTCCTGTTTTATTGTTATGGTGGAGTTGAAACTGTCTAGTGAATATAACAGGATTTCTATTGGGATGCTTTTCTCTAGCCACCTCTTACAGCAGTGGGACTGTGGCTGATGATTCTAAATGGTACAGGGCTGGGTTACTGAGTTGGAGGACAGACAGAAGAGCAGCCCAAACAGGGGAGTATGTCTAGTTCCCTTCAGGCTGCTGTGTCGGCTTGTTTTCTGCTGCTAAAGCCTGTGTCAGTTGCCCAAGATTAATCAAAGCTTACTTGTAGGTTTTGTGTAAGTAGATCTTTCTTATAATTTTTAAGTTTTTTTTTTAGTGTCACTATGTGTTTTTTATGTTTTAGTGATTTTATAGATGTTTTATCAGAATATTAGAAGAGATATCAATAACCACCATTTATCACAGATTCTATTTATTAAAGTAGATAGAATATGTATAGCAGAATATGCATTTATCACATATTCTATTTATTAAAGTAGCAACATATTTAAGCATTCGATATTTAAAGAGTCCCTTGTTTGTTTTCTGTGCCAATTAGAGGTACCTTCAGGATTGCAAAGGAATATGGGAAATGAAAATGTTTCTCTATGGGAGCCTTTTGGAGTTTGCCTACTTTTTCTCACTTCCACCTTGGCTAGCACTTTCGCCGATTCATTCAGGAAATCCTTATCCCCAGACAGGCCTGTGGTCAGTTCTCCTGGAGGCTGATCACCATCCACAAGTGATTGGACTCCGAGTTGGGAGAGACATTTATTTTTTCAAGAATAAGGATTTAAGAATTTATTTTAGATACATTCACAAAATTACTTCAATCAAATGCATGTTTGTGCCATTGTCTTCCTTATAATGGTATTAAAATATGTTCTATTAAACATTAGAAGTCTGATTTTTTTTGAATAAATGTAATTTCTATAGAGGTTTATCACAATAACTAGGGCTATTTATGAAACTGCTGCTGCAAGGGCAAAAAAAAAAAAAAACAGGCTGGCACACTCATACCAAGGTGGATGAGAGAACAGCAAATGAACAAAGTGAAAAGGCCAGTTTTTCTATTTTCCTTGACTATTCAAAAGTGTCTAATATAATTTGTTCCAGTGCTGAGGACAATCAGAATCTGTATCTCTAAACTCTTTGACTAAAGTAAGCTCTAAGCAAAGGAAAAAAGACAAGGTATAACTCAGAGAAAAATTTAATCCATTCATCAAAATTAAGCCACATGAATAAAGCTAGGCATGCAGAAGACAGAAAATGTATTTCATTTTTATCTTTTTCTCCAAGTTGAAGTCAAATGCATGGGAAAAAGCTCAGTGCATTTCATTTCTGATGCTTTTGAAGTCTTTTCTTGAAACTGCAAATTATTGCTTTGCATCTTAACATCAAGCTCTAAAAGTGATTGTTGTTTATTCTGGAAGTTCAGTTTTTAAAAATTCCTTCTTGTCAAAGAGGAATAAATCCTGACAGGCAGATGACAAGAACCAGTGCTCTTTTTTATAGCAAAGGGTCTGTAAAATAAAAATGATCCTGAGTAAAAAAAGAGACTTTATTAAAAACATCTTCTTATGGCATTCAGCATATCACTTTGGAGGGCTAGTTAGGTGGCAACCATATTGGAGACCTATTATTGTTTTCTGAACAATAGTAAATATCAAGATAATAAGCATTTGACATATTTCACTTGGAAGAAGTCAAAAGTCCTGAAGGTTTTTCTGAGTTGACTGACATCTGACAGGGACTCCCTAATCCCTTCCCTGTAAATAACTGCCTGTGATCTCAGGGTTTTGACCCTGCATTTGTCTGCTTTTTGTGAGCTTCTCAATAGAAAGATGCTATCAAGTGTGTGTGTGATATGGGAATTGGCTCACAAAGACAAGGTTGTGCAGGGTTTATGTAACCATGTGTTTTCATAAAGTCTACAACTGCAATATTCAGGCAGAGAGATAAGAACAATTTTTCTTAAAGAAGAATATCTTATTATTTTGTGAAAACTCTTGGAAATCTATGAATACTAAGGCCAAATTAAATGAAACAAATACTTCTTATGTTGGTTTTATTTTTAGTCTATTATTTCAAGCGGCTTTTGAAAGACCTCTGCTTCATTTGAAAGCATTCCTTTGGCCATGGCACATGAGAGGGGGAAGACCTATTACAAAAGAGAATAAAAATTACTTAATCTTAATTCATAAAATCTTAGATTAGAAGCAACCTTTGAGATCGTCAGTCTAATCTCTTTCTGAAGATAATCATCTAGCCTCACTTGAGCATTTCTAGTGATTAGAAACTCATTATGTTCTAGAGAGTCATTCTCTTTAGGGAAATTACTAGAAGCTTTTTCTTATCTTGAGATTAAATCTGCATACCTGTAATTTCTACATCTCAGAGCAATACAAAGAAGATGATTAATCATTTCATTTAAAAATAGTTATCTTAGGACTCTTCAAATGTTTGAAGAAAGTTTTCAGGTCGCCACCTGAGTCTCCCCCTCAACCTCTTTCCCAAGGTTAGACATATTCACTTCCTCTAACCAATTCTCAGAGAAAAAAGTTTTCAGTTTTCAGAGTTTTATCAGACCAGTCACCTCTGCACGAAATGACAGTATCTCTCTACAAATTCCAGCTTGTTTTGGCCAAGTAAAATGACTTTAAGGAGTCTCAACCCTGCCAATGCATTTGAGTTGCCTGGAGAAACTTGACAAATTTTACTTCCTTTGTAGACATTTGATTTCAGTTGATATGGGATGAGACCTTGAAATTAGAATTTTTTAATGTAAAAGAAATAAAACCCCTTCTACTGAAATCATCTGAGTTCCAGGCAGGGCTTTAGAAGTGAGAGCAAAGCTGGTTAATAAATGTATGAACACGCCCAGCTGAATTTTGAGCAGGCTATCTAAGCATTTCAGGAGATGATATTATTTACCATTTACCAAGCACTTCCACAAAGCCTGGCATCGGGCTAAGTGTGAACTAATTTAAATACAAAATAATAAATAAGAGCCTGAGGCTCAGAGCAACTAAGTGACGTGACCAAGATGATATTGGCCACAACAAAGAGGCAAGGAGATTCCATACTGGGCTGTAGAGACCTTGAGCCAAGCTCCTTTGGATAAACTTGTTTCGCTTCCATTACTGGCTCTCCTAGAACAAGGGCCTGAAATGGAAATGGTGACTGTTGGACTACAAGAGTCGGTTGTGCTTAGGCTGCTTCCAAGCCTAGTGTGAGAGAACACTGAGTGAGGCCCTTTGCTATCCAGATTACTGAGGCAGTCCTGGAGTGGGTGGGCCTCTCCCACTAGTGCCCTTGCCCTACATCCTTGCCTAACAAGCATCCTGAATACAAGAGGTAAAACTAGGGTGGAGGAGAGTGCTGTTCAGAGGCTGAGTGGCCTGGCCACAAGGACATTTAGCACAGAGGAAGCCTGTAGGATTTGGTGACAGTTCCTACCATGGCCTACATGTTCATTCTCCTTCAATACTTCAAACCAGAGCAGCAGGCCTTTCTCCAAGTATGTGAGGAAAAAAATGGGATAGATACTTAGAACTGAGTAAAGAAACAGATCAATCTGACATACTGAACATTCATTCCCAGGATCCTTATACAGCTGAAGAACTATCCAGTATACATATATCAACTATGTTAAATACTATTCACCACGGTCTGACCATCCCACACAAACCACTTCCTCAAGACATGTCCTTCATCCCCGGAATCCCAAGCCCCGTGCAGGTTCTCATGGAGCTTTTTTAGTAAGAACAGTCATGAGAAAGCTTGGAGTCTCTGGAGGACCATTTTGTTTTACTTACTTTTATCATGTTGTTTTAAAAAGAAGAAAAAAAAACTTTGCCTTTTTGGGTTCATCTGTGTTTGAGTTTTAGGTGATTACTTTAGCCTATGAACTTGTAAGCATTCAGGGACTGGATTAAAATCCTGCCTGTTACTTATAAATATTGACACTGACAGGTGAGAAGTAGTGACCTGTTTATGAAACAGGTTTTGTTTTTAAGTCTGTCCAGGGGCAGACTTGAGTCAGATTAAGCCTGTATCTCACTAAAACTTTAGTCATAAGAAATACGTATTGTTTTCTTAAGAGTTTGCTCATTGACTATTTTAGTTTCAGTTCCCCTGGAAGTAGATCTTGGGTCAACAATTTGAGTGCAGAAGTTATTTGGAAGTCAAGGAACACTGGCTTGGGCAAGGGGAATTGATATAGGGAAGGAAAGAGAAAATAACAAGTGAATTATTAGGCCACCTCTCACAGTGGGGTAGCATAATTGCATGGAGAAAATCTAGAAAGGTAGTGTAAAACACAAGTCTTAGAATTATCCTGCCAAGGAGTAAAGGAGAAGGGGTATTTATGCCTCCACATCCATTAGTCATTGGACAGGGACTTCCTCTGGTAGTTCTCACGTCTACTCTTTAAAGATGCAGAGGCTGGCTGGTGGAAGCCTGGTTGGGCACACATGAAAATAATATGTGGGTCGGAGGAAATTTGAGGGAAACACATTAGACACGTTAAATGTGGTAACTAAGAGAAATAAAGGAGTTTGCTGCATCTGGAAAGAGAGATACAAGCAAAAAAAGTTATAAAAATTTTGTTTGTAATTTAAAAATTAATGTTTGCTACAAGTCTTCAATCAATTTTTTTCTTAAGCCATTATTACCAGAACAGTACATAATTTTCTGGAAATATAAATTAAAATGGGTTTTGGTTCATATTCATCTCTAGAGATTTTTGAATACTGAGTCTCTCTTCCAAAATATTTATTATTTCTCCCAAGCTAATGTTAATTTAATTTAATCTATGTGTATGTACTTAATATCTAATTTGTACCCAGCACAGTGCTTGCCACTTACTAAAGAAGCTTAGAGTGAGAATCTAAGTGTTTTGATATCAACATATTGCAATTTTAAAATTTTAAACTAGGTATATCCAGGTGTCCAAAGGTGCGCATATGACCATTGTGACAGATAAAAGACAGCCACAAATTTTTTGACATTTCTCTATTGAGAGGTGGGTTTGTGTTCCCTGTCCTTTGGTTCTGGTTGGGTTCTGTGACTGCTTTGATTAATAGAACATGGCAGAAGCGATGCTGTGCCAGTTTGCAGGTCCTAACCATATGGTTCAGTGCCAGCAGCTTCTACTTCCGATATCTGGAAATGCTTATACTTGCAGTGTTTTCTCTGGGTAATCCACCTGCCAGGACGTGAGACTCCAAAGCCACCTGATGAAGCCTTGTGTAGGTGCCCCTATCTGTAGCCACAGCTGAACTCCCAACAGATAGCCAGGATCAACTGCCAGCCATAATAACAGTCCATTTTGAGTACTGAGCCCAGTCAAGACTTTCCATGACTGCTTTGCCAACTAATATCTAACTATAACCTCATGGGACAACCTGCATGAGCCCAGTCCACTGACAGAACCATGAGAAATAATAAAAGCAATTTTGTTTTAAGTTACTGAATTTTTCATTTAGGGGTGGGGTTAGTGGGGGGAATTGTTACACTGTAATAGATAAGTGGAACATCTATTTCGGTTTTAGGAATGGTTTCTTAGAGTTGTAAGAAGGTCACTTATATTATAAGACCTTCTTACAGTACACAAGAAGTTCACTTATTTTAAGTTAGAGGATGAGTTTGAGTTATCCAAAAAAGAAAGTTAAAGAAAATCATAAGAGCAAAAAGAGCCTGATATGTTCGGGAAAATGCAAGCAATTTAGCTTTACTGAGACTAAAATGATAATAAAGAAAGCTAGAATATCGGGTCCGTTGTTCAAAGGTTTCTATGTACTATGTTGAGGATCTGGTGCTGAGTCTTCTAAGTGGTTCTAATTTTTCTCAGAAAGTTAACAGTCTTAAGTTTTCAACTAATTGGATAATCATGAACTCAGGGGTTCATCCAAGTTGTCTCCAAATATGTTAATCATCTTTGATCAGGCTCATTCATTCATTCGTCCAAAGATTTATTGAGCTCTTACTAGGTGCTCGGTGTTAAAAGGATCAGAAAACCAGTAAGTCATATTTCCTTTCCCTCAAATGCTTAGAGTGTATTTGATATTTAAATGTATAGAAAAAGGTTAAAAAAGACAGAGTGACAGACAATACATGGAAAATTATACCTTCTGAATGCTCCAGGAGTTAAGAGAAGAAAACATGATTGTGGATTCCCACCCAAGAGGGTGTCCTTGAGCAAATAGACTCACTTCCTAATGTGCACAAAAGCCAATTGCAATGGCAGTGACTTTTGAGAAAAGAAAAGCTCTATTGCAAAACCAACCAGTAAGGAGACAGTAGTCAAGATCAAATCTGTCTCCCAGGTTTAGGGTCTGGGGCAAGTTTTAAGGAATCAGAGGGAAAGGGAAAGGATTTAGGGATGTTGGCTTGGCAGGGTCTGATTGGAGGGCTTCAAATTTGACCATTTATGGTAAGGCACACTGAGGCGGATTTTAGTCCCAGATCTTCCAGGCCAATGGACATCTTGCTTCTGAAAGAGCTCTTGTGTTCAGGTTCTGGTCATGTCCCAGTCTTGGCTCTGAGGAGAGGAATTGCTGGTCCTAAGTATTGTTAGAGACCAAGGCTTTTTGTATTGTCCAGGCTACATGACTTGTTTTTGGCTCTGTTACACCTACTAGGTAACTCAACATTTTGTTATCAACATAGTAGGCTAAGTTTGGGCGGGTCCCACAGTTACAAAGGGACTGTGGTTATTTATATCTTGGGAAGGAACTAACACTATCTCAACCCAACCCCACAGGAATACTCACTTTCAAAAAAGACTGATTAGGTATTTTACAAAATAATAATAATGAAAGTAAACTCTTAAATCGCATTAACTATGTGCTGGTACCAGTCTAAGTGCTTTAAATATTTTAACTTATGGAAAGATAGTAATTTAATCTCAAACAATCCTATGTGATAATACTAGTGAGATATATATATATATATAAAAATATCTATAATATATATTATATAAAAAATATATATTTTTATATATATATATTTTTAGATAGTGTCTCACTCTGATGCCCAGGCTGGAGTGCAGCAATGCGATCTCAGCTCACTGCAACCTCTGCTGCCCAGGTTCAAGTGATTCTTCTGCCTCAACCTCCCAAGTAGTTGGGATTACAGGTGCCTGCCACCGCACCTGGCTAATTTTTGTATTTTTAGTAAAGACGGGGTTTCACCATGTTGGTCAGGCTGATCTCGAACTCCTGACCTTGTGATCCACACACCTCAGCCTCCCAAAGTGCTGGGATTACAGGTGTGAGCCACTGCGCCCGGCCTAGTACTAGTGATATTATCCCCAATCTAGAGAGAAGCAATAGAGTCATTAACTTGTCTATGGTCATATAGCAGTAGGCGACAGCACTGGGATTTGAACCCAGTTGCTACTACTAGCGAGGGCACTACTGCCTCTCATTATTATACTGTGGGATTTATCTGAATGTGTTTTATGCAACATAGCTTTTTAATGACAAGTTGATAACCTACTTTTGCTTTCTTTGTATATTAGCTATGGGCACTCTTAAAAAATAACAGAAATATTATATAGTCAAGCCATTCCTCTATCAGTCTATTATTTGGCGATTTTATACCATTTTTACCTCAATGTATAGCATAGTATATATCTTATATACTAGATGTATACTTATAGTATACATTATTTAAGTAATGTGTAAGATAGAACTAAATTGATTTTTATTGCTATGGATACTTTTTGATAAGTAAAATAGAGTTAGAATTTTATTTCATAGATGAGGGATAGTAACCCAAATATTTGATTAAGCTCTGAAGGATGAAATGCATGAATGCTGCTGGTTGAAAGCATGTCTGTACCATAGTTTTTACCTTTCTTTTGTTCTTGTTTGAACTTCATTCAATTTGGCCAATTTAGCCTGACAGAAAGTGGCTTTCAGTGAAAAGAATGTAGGTGAAGAGAGAGCAGACAGCTGTGGCAAGAGAGAGCGAGGCTTTTGCTTGGTAGTAAGGCAGAGCAGAGGCTGTCCCCAGAGACCCCACACACACATTACAGGGAGGGCATCTGCATGACTGGCTGAGTTGCTGTTTCTTTTGTTTTGATTTCCCCCACTCCCCCACCCTGCTCCATCTCCAACAAAGCCATATTTAGTTAGTGCTCTTAAGAAAATCACAGCCTCATTAGTTTACAAAGACAATTAGGAACAAACAGACCAGTACTTGATAACTTCTCATCTTTAAATAGACCAGACCCAGAGAGATGAATTGTTTGGAAATGCTGATAGAGGCAACAATAATGATAGCAGCTACCATTTATCGAGAATATATTATATACCAGACTCTGGTCTAAGCATTACTTTCTTTATTCTTCAAAGCAACCTCATGAGGTAGGAGCTATCACAACTCTGTTTTAAAACTGTAACAACAGGCTCAGAGATAGGCAGTAACTCATGAGAGCCACAAAGTTGATAAGGATTCAAGTCAGGACTTGAATTGGCTGGGTTCTGAGAAGATTAACTTGTGACTCTCTTTGACATTGTTTATCAAAGGTAGGTAAGAGTGTCTAGTTTTGTTTGTTTGTTTTATTATTATTATTATTTGTCTGATGATTGGAAAATTCTCTTCTCTCTGAATTTGGCAATGCCACACTCATAGTTCACCTTTGATGCATTTTTACTTGTCTGTTTGGTGGCTCTTGTGGGGAATTATGAACTCTCATTGAAGTCACTGTTGGTGATAGTTGAATAAATCTAGCAGGGGCTGGAAAAACAGAGTTGGCTGCTTAAAGAGTAGTGATCAAAGCAGGTCAACAGAACCCACATGCAGAACTGGCAACCCTGTCCCTCACTGTGGCAGTTGTGGAACCAGTGCTCCTACTAGACTCAAAGCATTTGCGTAATTTTGCAGGATGTTAATTAAAATATATATATTTTTTTCTTGCTTATTTTGCATGATGCTAATTTAAAAAAATCCTATCTACAAGATTTTCCAAAATCCCATTCTGAGATTTTCTTAGTTCCAATTAAGATATCACATGGCATTAATCGATTTTTTTTTTTTTTTTTTTAAAGACCACGGTTTGAAGGTGCTCAGGTTTTAGAATGTGCAATCTTTTCAGCTCTCCATCCTTCTCTCATTTCCCCTCTTGGCATTTTGGGATCCAGCAGGTTTTTCTGGTATCCCCTCTTGACATCAGACCCAGAATATGTGTATTATTCAAGAGGAGATTTTGGGATCCCCTCTTGACATCAGATCCAGAATATGTGTTTTAGTGGCAGCTGCCAAGGGAATAAACAGCACACAACAGATGTGGCGACAGCCGGAGTGGACTCAGTTCATTTTCAATTGTTTTTCAAGTGAGGCTCAGCCAGACAGCTCACAGACCACATCATGTGTTTTTGGTTTTTTTGTTGTTGTCAGTTAAAAGGCTGGTTAAAGGTACATTTGTACATGAATAAAGAAGTCTTAGAAAAATTTCAAAAATATAGTATTTTCATCTGAAGACCTACATTTAGAAGAGGGCTTCCTAGCATGTCTAGTCTCCAAAACATATGTAACTGTCTATGTAGACTGCATCTCTAGTTATTGACCATGGCAAAGCTTTCCTAGATACATTTGCCTAGAGAGAAAGTCAACAAATCTTTTAAATCTTCAGCCTCCCGATCACTTCAGCTGGGACTTTGGGGACCAAGCCTGAACTTGGTTCCATTTGATCCATCTCGGATTTAGTCTACCCATCTGGATTTCAAAAGGCTCCCCGGGTAGCTCTATTATATAACCAAGGTTGAGAAAAATCGATCTGGAAAGATTTCGTCAAGGCAATCATGATGCCCCGGGGGTAGGGAAGTTCACAATCCTTTCCCTTTTGACAGGTTTATCATGAGTTGGGGTTAATTAAAAAGCCTATGGAGAAAGAGATTGAATCCAAAGCTGTCATCATCATTTCCTATCAGTGTGACTTTGTTTAACTTCTGTACTTTGGTGTCCTACTTTTAAAATTATAATAATAGCACCTTTCTGTGGGGGTGCTGTTAAAACTAAATGAGATCATTCATGGAAAGTTATCTAGGATAGAATCTGGTGTTTAGTAAGTGCTTAATAAAGATTGGTTTCCTGATGTGCCTCTCCTTGTCATTCTGTTAAAGCCAGCCACATTTGAGAACAGCTCTGTGTACACACACACACACACACACACATATGTATTTAATACTTATGTTGACTTCTTCCTGGGAAATGGGTTATGATCTAGATAAAATGGAAATGCTTAATAAATACTTGTGACTTGAAGTGGTTAATGAGGTTGATGTCCATTCTCCGGTGGGAGATGCTATGGCTAGAGAGACATTAACACAGAGAGAAGAGGAATATTATCGAGTCTTCACCCCACAGTTTCCTTTACATGTGTTTATCCCTGGGTAACAAAAGAATTCTAAGATATCCCTTCAGAATAAAGAAAAACAGTACTTTCTGGCATCACACAGTGCTCTCCAGTTTTGGCCTTCAGATGCATTTTATGTGGAGTGGATGGGCACTTTACTTGTATTGGTTTGACACATTTGGGTTTCATATCAGATTTTAATTGACAAAAATCATTTTTCTGTTAGAGAATTTTGATGATCATTTCTAGTCTACCTTCCTCTATGGATGGGGGAACTGAGGTCCTACCAAGTTAAGTGATCTGCCAAGTTATCCCTGAAAGTAAGTGACAGAACTGGGTGGTGTCCTAGGCTCTCCTAGTCTCCTCTCTGGCCTTCCAGTCATTCCTGCATAGTCTGTGGTGGTGTTTATCTGACTTGAATGCAGGTAAGCATCACCTGGGGATCTTGTTAAAATGCACATTCTGATTCAATAGGTCTAGGGCAGGTCTGAGTCTTCATGTCTTACATGCTCTCAGTTGTCAGTATAAAACAGCCTTTAAGTGTTAACAGTGACTTCCTAGTATTTTGCTTAGGTGCTATGCAGAGTTTAAGATTCACCTCTAACTGGCATGTTTTCAATCTCTTACCTTTTCTAACATGGATGCTCTCATTTGCAATGAGTCTCCTCTTCTTTCCACTGATCAGAACCCCACGATTCAGCCAAGGCTTCTCTCACTATTTCAGTCCCATTCATCTTCTCTCAACTCTCACAAATTAACATTTAATTATTGTCTTCATGTTTCCACAGATTGTTTGGTACATGTTAACTTCTTTATAACTAGATCATAAGCCCCTTTAGATGAGAATTATAGCCTGACTTTTTACATTGCTCAATATGTGTAAATGGTTAATAAATATGTATAGGCTAAGAAAATCTGCCCAAGTCAGTTTGAGTGATGTACTGTAATGAGGAATTGCTGACTTCCTTATTCGTGGGTGTATCCTAAAATAAACACCACTGTCATTATTATTATTTTCATCAACATTGCTTTATTATTATTACCTCTTTTTCCCCAGGTAGTCCTCTGGGTCTTTGCACAATGATGATTTTCTGTAGAATTTCTAACACACCATTTGCTTTACTCAGTTTGCTGTAGTCAGTTGTTGCTTAGCAATAATAATGACATGTTGAGAATCATCTGATGGGCTTTGAACACCCTGAGCAGAGGCTAGCCAAGGGCAGCTGGTTGGTTAATTGTGGCCTCCAGTCATTACCAGAAGAGTAGTGCCAATGAGGGAAGAAAAGTGCTGTAACTGCCACAAAATGTATTTAAATCACATTTTTGGTACAAATTCATAGTTTAAAAAATTAAGTAGCAATAAAATCCTTAATATGTAGACCATTTTTATGGGCTGGAAACAATAGACATAGAGACCTGGCCTGAAAAATCATATCTTTGCCAAGAGCCTGTGAGATTATTTGATGGTACGTGTGGCTCCTGCCTTCCAGAATTCTCTGTGGGTGATGGGTGGGGACGACCATGGCACCGCTGGCTGTATGAGCACCTGAGGAATGGCTGCTTGAAAAAGGTCATTTTAAAACAGAGCCGTTTGTGAATGATTGGAGTTTATGTTGGTTGCCCCTTTTTTATATGACTCAGAATATATTAATTATGTTCCTATGCCTGGGGCCTTTCATGTCGAGTTTAAGTCGACAGTGGATCACAAGTGCCAAGTTATAAAATCCTGAAAATAAGGATTTCTCCTGGAAACCTTGGAACTGTATGCTAGCAATTAGAAAGACTGACTAATGCTCTGGATGACCTCATCATCTCTTTTCTCCTTCAAGTTCCACAGCTTTATGGTCATGTTGCATGATGTAGTGATGTAGTGATAGAATGCGTATAGAATGTTGTCACTACTGATGACTGTTTCTATTGTCATTCTGACAATATTGTTGTTACTTCATAGAACATTAAGGCCCTCAAGTTGCCTAGGTTTAGGACTGAACAACTCCGGGAATCTGAAAGATGATGCAAATAAAGAGGAAGATGGACAAAATTCCAAAGGGAGAGAAAGGAACTGGGAATGGGGGATCGTATTCTAATAGCTCATCATCACCACATGAAACATACAATGCAGAGGTAAGTTCATGGCTCTCTAAGATTAAACAATTCTCAGGAGACTCACGTGTTAGGAAGGATGTTGGAAAGAGTATGGCCAATGACATTTCATTTTTGTCAGTTTTAGTGCTTGATATTTTAAAGAATTATCTTAATTAGATGTAGTTAATTCACACTTAAGTTGACTTCGTCACAAAAATTCTTTTCTGTGGTTCTCTGGCTTCCATTAGTCTTAGAACAAAGAATCAAATATTTTAAATAACTTCTGAGTACTTGTCCATTAGCAGGTAGGGTTCTTGAATTTTGAAAATGAGATGTGAAGAGTGACAGTCTATATATCTCTAAAAAGTCCCCAAATGAATTGAAGTTTGTTTTCAATTATGAGCTCCACTTGGCTACAAAATGATATTTATTATTACTGCTATGGCCATACTTGCTGCCATTTTTACTGTACTCCTTTCTGGAAAGGAGTACAGTAAGGCCCTAGAGTGCTGGCATGTTGGTGTATATGACAGAGCAGAGTCAAGAATCTGAGGACACTGAGGGAAAAATGGAAAAACTCCAACAAGGAAGAAAGAGATTATACTTAAAATCTGTATTTTTATGTAAACCCGCCAGCCTGTTCCTACCCATTACAACCAGATCCATTGCTTTAAAATATTACCTTTATGATGTCATCGTCTTATTCAAAAACTATGAAGGCTTCCCCATGCCTATAAGATAAAGACCGAACACTGCATTTGGGCTTTCAAGACTTGCTGCAGCTGGCCTTCCTCTATAACTCAAAACGCACCTGCCCCATTTTCACTACACGTAAGGTTCTTTATCTCTACTGTTATGTCTTTCCTGCCTGATGACATGGTAAGCACTTTGTTGTCGAGGATCTGCTTTATTCACTTTTATGTCAATTAAAGCATCAATGTCTGCCTTTTTTGACCCTGTCTGCAGAAATCACCTATGCCCCACTCCCTCCTGTGGGCCAAGATTAACACAACCTTTTCCCTTGCTTAATCTTGACAAGGCAGCAGCTGCAGCCCTCATTGAGTCAGAGCTGCAAGTTAAACTGTCCTAGATCAGGCAGGTGGTGTGCCAGACATGAGTGCAAACCATGCTGTGCATTCAAGCCACAGACCTTTCCTTTTCCAGAGCGTTGATCTGTGTTTTACATGTAGGCTCCTGTCTTGTATTCTTTATCACCCCAGTGAATCATCTGGTGGCCCAGAATCACCATGCTCTTCAACTGCATTAAACTACCGCTTGCCTGATTGCACTCACACAGATGCCACACCCTCCGCACCACACATTTAACCTCGTAAACTTGTTTTGGCCTTATAAGCATCAAGACCTTCCTAACTCTGCCCCAGCTGGACACCATGCCTTGCATTGCTCAGCTTCCTTTGTGGCTGCATTCAGATCCTAGATAAGTATCCTTGCAAGCTGCCTAACTATTCCTGGATTCTAGGGTTTTGTTTCCCAAGCATATTTACGTACTCTCCACCTGCATAGCGTTTAGCAAAAGACAAAACTGCTGTTTCCCTAAGAAAATTTTAAATCAGATTTCCCTGGAGACATAATAGGTAGCATGCCCTGAAAATGTCCTGTGTGTCTATGACTTAGTGCACTGAATTCAAAAGAGTTCCTGAAGTGTGAAATCATTAGCATACTTTATAACATTCAAAGATCATTGACAATAGGGAATTATATATAATCTACTAAATGTGTTGTTAATAGTGCTAGAAATTTTAAGAGGAAAAACAGTTATTGATCACACTTAGGATGAGTCAATATAGAAACGCTAAGCATTCTGAAATTCAGAAAATTCCACCTGAATTTGGTGTCTACTTAAATGATACACGTCTCAAATAAGAATATTATTTCTGCTTCATATTTTCAAGAGGAAGAACTAACTGCATTATGCACCTGAGATTATTTTTATTTTCATCATTTGTTTTTATAATTACAATTATTTCTTTTTAGATAGAGTTTTGCTCTTTTGCCCAGGGTGGAGTGCAATGGCTTGATCTCAGCTCATTGCAACCTCTGCCCCCCGGGTTCAAGTGATTCTCCTGCTTCAGCCCCCAAGCTGCTGGAATTATAGGCGTGTGCCACCACGCCTAATTTTTGTATTTTTAGTAGAGACAGGGTCTCGCCATGTTGGCTAGGCTGGTCTTGAACTCCTGACCTCAGGTGATCCACCCTCCTTGGCCTCCCAAAGTTCTGGGTTTACAGGCATGAGCCACTGTGCCTGGCTATAATTACAATTAAAAGGTGTCTTTTGGAAGATGTAAGAATAAAAACTATTAGTCAAAAAAGCAAAACATTTGCTATAATCGTATCCCCCAATCATAATGATTATCATTCTCCTCTCTTTTGCTCTCCCTTTCGTGTCACCAGACATATAATTTCTTACCAAAATTAAATCCTTCTTTACATACATTTTGTACCTAGCTTTTATAATTGGCAAAAATCTATGAACATGTTTTCATACTAATATATATTCATATCTCCTGTAATCACCCTATGCAGCTCCTTGGATTGATTCCTTGTAGTACTACTAGTGTCTCATGAGTGGATATCATAGGGACTCATCTTTTTGCTATTTTAAAAATGTTGCAAAAGTATCCTTTGGTCTACATCTTTGAGATCTACTTTTTTTTTTCTTTCTGTAAATATGCAGAAGTAGATGACTGATTCAAAGAATAGGTAGTTTTCAGCTTTCAAGTATTTATTGCCAAATTGCTCTCCAGAAAGTTTGCTTCATGTTATCTTCCCTCTGGCAGTGGATGGTACGGCTGTTTTCTGGAGACCCCATTGTAGTTCTATTGATTAACTGGGCTCTTTTAAATTTCTGTCAAGCTGACAGGCAAAAAATATTGTGTATTGTTTTATTTTGCTTATCTAATTTACTCCTTCATTTAACAGGTATTTATTGAGTACCTATTATGTACCAGGAACTCTTCAAGGAGTGAGGGGAAAGTATTAAATAAGACAGAAAAGTTCCTTTCTTCCATGAGGATATAATTCTAGTGGGAGAACCAATAAGCAAACAAATGGAAGAACCTTAGGCAGGGAGACATGCTAAGCTGAGAACTAGGCAGCCAGCACCTGGGGAGCTGCACTGGAATTGTGATTGTGAAACTGATTCAAAGAGGTAACATTTACAGTGAGACCTGAATGATAAGAAGGAGCCAAGTGTGCAGTGATTCTCCAGAAAGGAGTTCCAGATATTGAGAACAGCTGGCATAAATGTTTGAAGGTGAATATTTATAAGGGAGGAGACCACCCCTCATATCATCTTATCTCCAATTTCTGCCTCCAAAGAAAGAAGTAAAACCTGAAAGGCAGAAGTGAAATCCACAGCCAGACAGCCCGGCACCGCACCCTGGGCCCGGGAGTTAAAGATCAATCCCTGACCTAATCGGTTATGTTATCTATAGATTACAGACATTGTATAGAAATGCACTGTGAAAATCCCTATCTTGTTTTGTTCCGATCTAATTACCGGTGCATGCTGCCCCCAGTCACATATCCCCTGCTTGCTCAATCAATCACGACCCTCTCACACGCACCCCCTTAGAGTTGTGAGCCCTTAAAAGGGACAGGAATTGCTGAATCGGGGAGCTCGACTCTTGAGACAGGAGTCTTGCCGATGCCTGTGGCTGAATAAACCCCTTCCTTCTTTAACTCGGTGTCTGAGGAGTTTTGTCTGGGGCTCATCCTGTTACATTTATAGCAGCACTATTCACAATAGCCAGAAGGTGGAAACAACCCGAATGTCCATCAGCAGTTGAATGGGAAAACAAAATGTGGTATATCCATGCTATGGAATATTATTCGGCCTTAAAAACAAATGAAGGATTGATACATGCTATGACATGGATGAACCTTGAAAACATTAGGTTAAGTGAAAGAAGCCAGTCACAAAAGGCTACATATTGTATGATTCCTTTTAATTCCTTTATATGAACTATCCAGAATAGATGAGTCCATAGAGACAGAAAGGAAATTAACCATTGCCAGGGACTGGGGTGGTAGTGGAGAATGACTGCTTATTTTTTATCGAGTTTTCTACAGGTGTGATGAAAATGTTTTGGAAACAGGTAAGGGTGATTGTTGAGGACACTGTGAATGTACTAAATGCCACTGAATTATATACTTTAAAAATGGTTAGTCATTTGTTACGTGAATATTACCTCAATTTTTAAAAATGTGCTAAGGTGAGTATAAACTTGCTTGGTGAGAACAGAAGGGCAGGAGCTAGGTACATGTGAGAATGAAAGGATGAGATGAGAGTTTTCTCTCCAAGGAGCAGAAATCTTTTGCTTCTAACTTGTTTCCTAGTAACAGTGGCTCTTCCCCTAGATCCTTTGGAAAAGATGGCTTCCCACCCGCTCCGCAGCGATAGACTTGTCTTAACCTCGGTCCCTCCTGGTAAGCTGTGTATGCCTGCGCCTTGGGGCAGGAGAGTTTGCTGCCCTCTGCTGGAAGATAGGGCATTCGCTTCATAGGAGAGAAGGGTCGGGGGAAATAGGTAGTGTTTTTTCCTCTCTCCAGCAGCTGTTGATCACCTCCCGCAGGCTGCAACATCCGGCTAACTTTGTGGGGTAGAGGTGGGAGATTCTCTTTTGCCTCCTTTGTTCTGCCTGCAGGCTTTCTTGTGGGAAAGCAGGGTAGCCAGGGAGCTCACTATGAGTCTGGAGTTCCCAGCTATTCTATACTGACAGTCTAGTATATGCTTGGCCTTAATTAATTTCTTAAAATTTTAGTTGACTTCTCCTTACTTGCTTGTATGCTGCCTACTTCTTTTTCTCATGCTCTGGCAAAGATGAAATAGTTATATGCCTTGTCTGTGCTTGGAAGGATTTACCTCTCTTTGGAATTTAGTTCACTTAGTGCCTAGCTTTCTCAGCTCCAGAGAACGTATGATTTTGTAGGTCATCTGTCTTTTTCTTACCGTTAAGTTTGGAGTGATATTAACTTATGGCTTTCTACATTCTAAGTGGAAGTCTGTGTGTGTGTATATATATACATATATATAGTTAGTTTGTGCATAGTCAAATCAATCAATTTTTTTTCCTTTATGGTTTCCACATATTATCACATTTTTAGGAAGGAAAAAGATGTCTTCACTATTATATAAATATTAATCTATATGCTTTTGAAGTTTCCATAGTTATTCTTTTTTTACATATTTATGTCATTAATCTATCTGGAATTTATCCTAGGGTGAAATTTAAAGTAGATATCTTTACTCCCCCCAAATGAATAGACAGTTTTCAAATATAATGTATTAAATAACCCATCCTTTTTTATTTGAATTGATACCTTTATCATACACTTACATTTGATCTATTTATAGATTTTCCACTCCAATCCATAGATCCAATCCACTGTTTTTCCACAGTGCCACTAAGTTTTAATTACTATAGTTTTATAATATACTTTAACCAATAGGATAATTTCTCTCTCATTATTAATCTTTAATGTAAAAAAGATCTAGGTTATTTTTGCTTTTTTTTTTTTTTTCTTCTGGGTGATCATCGGGATTATCTTTCAAGTTCTTCAGGAGATCTCATTGAAACTTTTATTGGGATTATGTTAAATATTAGAGTAGTTCTTTGTCAGCATTTTCAAATTCTTCAAGGGTTATTTAGAATTCTAATTCTTCTTGGGTTAAATATGATCATTTATACTTTCTAAAATATACATTATCAAGGTTTTCACATATAGTAAAATATATTCACATTTTATGAAATATTTTCTATAGGATTTTAAAATCTATAATTCTCTGGTTATATTTCTTTAAATTTTTTTTTTGATTTTTAGTTTATTTGCATATATAGTAGATGTATATATTTATGGGGCATGTGAGATATTTTGGTACAGACATGCACAGTTTAATAATAACATCATGAAAAATGGGGTATCCATCCCCTAAGCCTTTATCCTTTGTATTTCAAACAATCCAATTATACTCTTTTAGTTATTTTGAAATGTACAGTTAAATTATTATTGACTATAATCCTGTTGTGCTATCTGATTATATTTCATTTCTGATTTTTTAATTTTACATGATAAATCTTTCTAGAATTTATCTTTTTCAGTATGCATTTTGCAAACATCCAGCTCTGCGGTTTATCCATTCTACTGTTGCTTTCCTGAGCCTCAGCTTTTCTCTTCATAAATGAATCTTTTTGTCAGCTTAGGAAAAATTTCTTCTATTATATCTGTCAGTATTGTTTTTTGTTCCACTTGTTCCATTATGTTCTTTGAGAACCCAAATCGTTTATGTTTAATTTTGTTTCTCTTTTCTATCTATAAACTTTGTCATTGTTTTCTTCTGAATTTTCGGAAACCTCCTTGAGATTTTCCTCTCTATCTCTCATTAGATTTTTCACGTAGTCTTTCCCTTTGTTGACTCTAAAATAAATTGTATTGTTTTTATTTTAAGCCATTAATTCCCTTGTAAGGTATTCTCTTTTCATTTTTCTATTTTCTCTCTTACAAGTTCCTCCTCAGCTTTATTATTATGATTATTTTTGCATTATCCTGAGCATGCAATTTCCTGGAACTTTCTTCTCCATACTATAGATCATTTTTTCAAAGGCATCTTTTTCCTCTGAATTTTCCGAATGTTATTTTTTCTCTC
Organism: Chlorocebus sabaeus; assembly: GCF_047675955.1. Classification (NCBI taxonomy): domain Eukaryota; kingdom Metazoa; phylum Chordata; class Mammalia; order Primates; family Cercopithecidae; genus Chlorocebus; species Chlorocebus sabaeus. Next base: position 64,963,446 of record NC_132926.1, on the reverse strand, counting down.
TTGGTCTCTACTATTTTTCAGTGGGCCCAGTACTTTATTTTGTACATCTTCATCTACACTTGAATAAAATATAGATTTGAGCATCTTTCAACACACAGTATGTATAGATTACTCCATTCTTGTTTATGACGTTCTTCTAAATCTATCTTATTGGACCTAAATCTGGTCCAATCTCTACACTCACATGGGGAACCTGTATACCACTAAGGTGTAACCTCTACAGCCTGCTGCTGCCCACCCCACAAATGAGTATATACAGTAGAAACTCTTTTCAGTAGCCTCAACACAACCAATTTGTACCTTAATTTCTTTTCTAAAACATACACAGTATTTCTCATGCTACTCTGAATGTTCATGGATAACAGGCCACTCCTTAGTATGTCTGTATAATTCTGATTATACTTACCAGTAATCACTTTGCTTGTTCCCAAACTTGTTAGTTCCAGTTGGCTGTTTTAAGAATTATATGATTTAATTGAATATTATGTAAATGGATGAATACGTTTGGAATTAAGAAAATATAATCTGTGAAATACATATTTGGAAAAGTGATTTGCTAATAAATAATGCTGTCAAAATAGATGTCAGCCAGAAAATGGTGAAAGATTGAAATATGTAAAAATCTATAAAGATTTTATACTTACATTGTTCCACAGAACATTGAGTTTTCAATATTTTTTAAAGAATTAAAATTTGAGATTATAGATAATGCATTACTCCAAGAAGATGATAGGAAACTAATCAGTGCTTATTATCAAACAAAAGGCCTTAACAAAATATTTGTGAATAACTTTGTTTTACATATTTAAGTTGAAATAATTAGAATATATGTTTCACTTTTCTGGTTTCCTGCTTTAACCAAGGAACAGACCAGAGTTTAGCAAATGCATGAGTTCTGCAAATAATAGTTGTTTCTTGTCTAGAATCTTTGCTTTTTTTCTTTGTGTGGCACTTTACTTGTGGGGGTACACTTTTAAGATTGCAAATCACTGTCACCAATATGCCACTCTATTTTCTAACCTTTGTTTTTCTGGGAGAAACTAAATTTCAATAAATATCATTTGACATGTTGTTAAAAAAGTTTAAATTCAAAATAATAAATACATATGCGTGTGCATGCACTCTCACACACACATTCACACACACATACACACACACACATATGCATGAACACTTCTTGTAAATATTATTTTACCCAGCCCTATTTTTGTAAGGATAAATGAAAGATATGACCCAGATTTCCTTGGGGAGAAAAGTTTTGGAATTAAACTACACATGATATGCAAAATAAATGAACTCAAACAAACTGCAATGCAGTGGGAGTTCTGCTTTCATGCTGTAAACTCATTTGTCAAAATAATAGATGCTATATCTACATGGATGACCTATATGGCCTCTCATTAACTTGGTTTGATTAGACAGCTAAACTATTTAGTAGAGTCTGAAGAAGATTCTCAGTATAATTGGGAGCCCAAAGTGGATAAACCAACACTAAACAGTAAGAATCTAAATTCATTATTCAAGTAATTTTTGATGCACAAAACCACAGAAGAAATCGAAATTATCTCTGAGCATCTTTGTGCTGTGATAACAACCACTTATCTGTGTACACAGATAAATTGCTAGAACATTGGATAGTGCAACGTATTTAATAATAATGTGGAAGAAGCTGCTCATAAGAGCTGATTATATCTGTTGATTTTTCTGGTTATTTTTGGAACCCACTTAATAAGTGTTTATTGTTAAAGAACAATAGGAATAAAATCAATCATATATGTATGCTTTCAAATACTTATCTGTTCTAATTATTGGAGCCAACTTGAATTGCATCTTCTCTTTGGCAAATGACAGTTGAATTCATTGTAGAGGATACTCACATCTTTGACTCGTTAAAAATGATGACAATGGGCTGTTTTCAGTTTGTCTCTGTTGGTTGCCATAGTTTCCTAGGATACAATGACTCCCAGTTTCCATGGGCACACCACTGGCTAGGGCTGAAATGTTCTCTGTCATGATGCAAGGGCAAATCTGGGAGCATCCTCTGTTTAAAACTGCATTTTTGAAAATTTCAAGATGGAAGCATTAATGAAAATAAAATAACAGCAAGGACTCCTTTTGTGCAAACAAGGTACAATAATAAAGAAATGGTGATGGTAGGCAAATAGCCATAACAATGAAATTCATCAAGAAGGCAGATGGAAAGGGAAAGGGATAAAGAAGGAAGGGGGACACGGAGAAGGAGAGTTGGGAGCTGAGGGAAGAAACCACAGATTCCGTTAAATTATTTCTATCACATGAGTGAAACAGAAATTTTCAAAAATGGCCTAGTTAGGGGTCATTTATTCAACAATAAAAGCACTTACTTTATTCTTTCATTTTATATTGACTGTAGCTTTTGGCATCTTTTTACCTCTTCGTTTGTGAGTGGCTCAATTAAAAGTAAACCGTCTCTTAGCTGAAGAATTCCTAATCCTAAAAGCTGTTTCCTTCAGTGTTAAATCAAGCCCCGATCTTTTCTACAAATTCTCATGCTCACATTTTTTGTTTTATGTATGGATTTCCTTTGCCTCTTGTTGCGCGCTGTTCTCCAATTTTTGTATGCCTTTCCTTTTTTTGTTTGTTTTCTGTGCTCAACAACCTACTTTCTCATAATCTTCATCTCAGCTGTTTTTTGTTTGTTTTGTTTTTTTTAAACATTACTGCTTTGTCAATGTGTTTGGTTTCCAGTTTATAGTTTTATGCTTTTTTGGGTCCTCTTTGCTGCCTGATAAGTTGCTGAGATAATTTACTAAGCTGGTTTTGCTTTTTTTGTGAGGCTATTTAATGTGTATTGCTGCCACTGAAGTTCATTAAGAAATACCTAGTTTATTCATTATTCGCATTCATTGATATCACTTCATTGTAGGGGAGGAGCTATATCTTTTCTGAACCCATCCAGATTTATGAATGGGTCCCTACAACAGAAGACAAATTAACAAAAGGGAAGCATGACATTTATTTATAATGTAAGTTTTACATGACACAGGAGCCTTCATAAGGAAATGAAGACCAGAAGAAATGGCAGAACCTGTGTATTTTTTATACTAGCTTTGAGGAATAAGTGGATAAAATAGAGAAGATGATTGGATTTAAAAGTATGATTTAATGGTAATATAAACCAGGAAGAATTTAGTAAGAACTGTTTGTTCAGATTCTTATTTGTGACCCTGTTATCTTTAGAGACAAGGATTTTACTTTCCTCTGCATATAGGGAAGGCACCTCTCAAGTGGGGGTCTTATGACTTGCCTCAGTGTAAGGTCAGATAATATTTTCTAGGATTTATGACCTGTATCAGGAGAGAAGGATGAGGGAAGGTGAAAGTGACCTTCCTGCTTCTGTTTTCTCAAATGCCAAGGTGCCACATTTTGAAGGTAGTGTGTGCTGAATTGCATCACTATAAACGTTTCTCTTCATTTCCAAAAGGTTGAAAAGATCCATTTTTCTTGAAGCTCTACTTGAAAATTAAAAATTTCCTCTTTTTTAAACAAATATCAAAACAATTACAAGTGTGTTAGTGCCATTTATACTCTGCTGGGTTATGAGCTTGGAGTAAGTACATTGACTGTCTTCAAATAATTCAGAATTTTTTTGAAAAGAGTGGAAGTAGCTTAGGATATTAAGTTAAAGTAGTTGAAGAGCTGAACTTAAGTGTACTTGTATATGGGTTGTTCTCAAACTATAGTGTGCATCACAATTACTGGGATGCCAACACAGATTGCTGTGCCCAATCACCGAATGTCTGGTTCAGTAGGCTTGGAATGGATCCAACAATTTGTGTTTCTAACAACTTCTCAGGTGAGGCTAATGCTGCTTGTCAGGGGGCCACTCACTGAGAAAGACTGTTCTATATTAGATAGATCACATTAATGTGATCACTGAACAGTTAAGGAAGCTGCTAAATATGATTAAAAAGCTTTTGGAAACTCTCAGTACCTTAGGTGCTCTCTTCCTTCTAGTAAGAAGGGCATCTGAAGCCCATCCACATTGAAAATGAGGTAGAGAACTGAGGCAATTTTCAGAGTAATGTAACCACTGGAAAGCATGTTAACCTTGTTCTCTAGCCATTTTAGATGTTGTTTAGCTTGTTTTCAAAACTATATTATTAAGATAATTATCTTGTTTTTTATGATATTATTTATGTTAATAATGTGGGGTTTTCTTGTTATGTTTTGTTTTGTTTTGAGACGGCGTCTCACTCTGTCGCCCAGCCTGGAGTGGGTGGCACGATCTTGGCTCACTGCAAGCTCCGCCTCCCAGGTTCATGTTTTAAAATAAGTTGGTTGGCACATCCGTTGCTTTTGATGGCCAGAATGAACTTACCATGGACAATTTTCAAATAGTTAGGCAAATCTCCCAGAACGTACATTATCCTGAAGTGAAAAAAAAAATATTTCACTAACAAATCAAATTCAGTAGTTATAAATATTCCATAAACAATTATAGTTCATTTCTAGAATAGAAGGCCTATTCATATTAGGAAATTTATTGATAATACAATATGTTCTTGGATAAATGAAATAAAAAAAAACAACAACCAATCATTTAAATATTGCCAAAAAGCTTTTTGGCAATATTTGCCATGTATTTCTGATGCCAAAAAATGAGAAAGTAGGAATACTGTAGATGGATAGTTCTTTAACATAAGAAATACATACATTCTGTCTATCTGTCAATCAATCAATCAATCAATCATCATCTGGCCAATCTAATCTAAAGATAGATCTCTAACCAAAGTCAGAAACAAGAGAAGGATACTCATTATCGCTACTATTTTTTACATTTTTATTGAGGTGTAGTTGATTTCTTTTATGATGAAATAAACTGCACATATTTAAACTGCACATATTTAAAATATGTAAGTTTTGACATATGTTTACACTTGTGAAACAATTACTATGTGTAAAATAATGAACATATTCACTATCCCTAAAAAATTCCTTGCATCCCTTTGTAATCCTTACCACCTGTCCCACCTCACCTCTCTTGCCCTGGCCATTGCTAGAAAGAAGAGTACACACTATGGGATTCTACTTATTTACAATGCTAGAAAATGCAAACTTATCTACAGTAACAGAAACCAGATTAGCAGTTATTGCCATTATTTTTCACCACTGTTTTGGAAACACAGTAGCCAACATTATTAAATATGAGAAAGAAATAAAGAGCAAAAATATTTGAAATGAGAAGAAAATAATTATTTAGAACAATGAATATTATTGTTTACACAGAACATCCAAAATAATTTAAAAGATTAGAAGAATTCAGCAAGCTAGTAGCTTCTAAAAATCAATCTGTAAAATTCAATATGTTTCCTATATATAAATAGTAATTAGATCATATAACTGAAAGAAAGTGTTTCTGATAGTGACTAAAAATTAAAATATTTAGATGCAAATTAACAAAAATTGTGAAGTCTGTATGTGGTAAATTGTTTTAAGCCCTATTATACATGTTCATTTTGCCTCAATTAATCTATACATTCATCCAATCCCCATGAAAATAGCAGTTTATTTTGCCTAGAACCTAGAACCTAAAACAATGCTAAAATCCATCTTGAAAAATTTAGTTGTGGCCGGGCATAGTGACTCACGCTTGTAATTCCAGCACTTTGGGAGGCTAAGGTGGGTGGATCACCTGAGGTCGGGAGTTTGAGACCAGCCTGACCAACATGGAGAAACCCCATCTCTACTAAAAATACAAAATTAGCCAGGCATGGTGGCACATGCTTGTAATTCCAGCTACTTGGGAGGTTGAGGCAGGAGAATTGCCTGAACCCAGGAGGCGGAGGTTTCAGTGAGCTGAGATCGCGCCATTGCGCTCCAGCCTGGGCAACAAGAGCAAAACTCTGTCTCAAGAAAAAAAAAAAGGAAAAGGAAAAATAAAATATAGTGTGGTTGTTATCCTGTAGGGTCACTCTCTCACTATTTTTTCTTCAAGATTTTTCCAACTTGTATTGCATAACAACCACAACTATATGAAATATTATGGAAGCAATAAACACATCAAAGAAATATAATACAGAAGATATTATTTGGGATAAGCTAGGTAATAACAAAGTAACCCAGAAATCTTGAAGGTTTAACAGAATGAAAGTTTCTCGTTCATACTTCAAGTCTATTATTGGTCAGTGAAGTGTAGGAGGCTCAGATCTGTGTAGTCATTCAGGAATCCAGTGTAACGTTGACTCACATGTTCTAGCAGTATCAACTCAACAAAGTTTTTCTTCAATCTTCCCAGCAGGGTAAACAACTTGGAGAATCACGAATATTTATTTCCTCTGTCTCAGCCTGGCAATGAAGTAATTAGATCAAAAATGGCCTTGCCTAACTGCAAAGGGGTTGAAAAGCACTGGCTTCTATGCACCCAGGCGATACTAGAAACGTCTGTGATAGAAAGTTCAGAAATAGCCCCCAATACAGTTAGCAATATAGTTTGCAATATAGGCGCTATGTCAAATTTATTGGAAGAAAGGATATTACTCAATGGTTTGGTTGAAAGGCATCAAGCACTGAGCAGCAACATTTCTACCTTGCTCCTTATACCAACATAAATGCCAAATGAAAAAGAAGTTTGAAAAGAAAGGAAGTTCTAGAAGAAAGAAGAGACAAATCTAATTTTCAAGTGACAAAGAACTTTCTAAGCAAACAAAATAAAATTCATAGATAAAAATATGGACACCCAGAAGAAAACAGTGAGATGTTTAAGCTGGAATTTGGGGGGGGAGAAAAAAAAGGAAGGCTGATTTCAAACTTACTCATGATTAATTTTTTTAAGAAGAATAAAATATCTTTTTTCTGTCTAAAAAATACAAAATTTGATTATACCAAATACTAATATTTGGAGAAATGCATATTTCATTATCAGGAGTGCAGACATTTTTGTTTATTTTATCAAAACATATGTGTATGTATATATATTAAGCATATGCAATTTGTATATAAATTCTTTCCTCTTTTATTTAAAAGGAATTATAAGAATCTAACAGTGGTTAGTGTTCAGAGAAGATCCTATGGGGAGTTTATCTATGGAAGGGGAAAGTTTTACTTTTTTTTTTAGTGTTTGATTTTTACTGACCGTATGTGCATACTAATTTTTTATGTTACTGTGAAGTTTATGTGGTGAGTTTTGTTTCTTTTTTGTATATCTTAATATTTAACAAAAAAATTAGAAATTTTATATATATATATAAAGTAACTAATAAAACCATTTTCTTCAACATCATTATTTTTTAGATATTAAAGGTAAATAGGAAGAAAGTAAAAAGTGAAATTACAAAATGATAGGCTGCAGTTATATATGGAGTATAGTCTCTAATAAACTATTACAATCCTGACTCTCACTTTCTCTCATTTTCTTGGTGCATTTCCTATCAATTTCAAAGAAGCCTCATTAAATAAAGAACATATTTCTTTTTCTTTTTTTTTTTTTTTTGAGACAGAGTTGTGCTCTTGTTGCCTAGGCTGGAGTGCAATGGCATGATCTCAGCTCACTGCAACCTCCACCTCCTGGGTTCAAGCAATTCTCCTGCCTCAGCCTCCCGAGTAGCTGGGACTACAGGCATGTGCCACCATGCCCGGCTAATTTTGTATTTTTAGTAGAGATAGGGTTTCTCCATGTTGGTCAGGCTGGTCTTGAACTTCCGACCTCAGGTGATCAACCCGCCTCTGCCTCTCAAGTACTGGGATTATAGGCATGAGCCACGGCGCCTAGCCAATAAAGGATATATTTCAAAGTCAAAGTTCTTTGGGTAAACAGCTTTATGAACATTTATGTTTGCAATATATATGTATATAATTCATAGAGTAATTCCAAGATCATCTCATACCTCCACAAAATATCTATATAGGATATGTATTGATGTGGTATTTGTAATCACACAATCACAGAAATACCACAAATGTTTCTTTGTTTTGTACAGGTTAAATAAAGCATGGTACAGCCATAAAATGGAAGTGTTACAGTGTTTAAAGAGTGAAGCAAATATATGACTTATATGAATAATATCTAGGCTACAGTGCTATGTGAAAAAACAGTGTACAACATACAATATTTGTTTAAAATAATATACCCTCTATATGTACAGGCTGTGTGTGTGTGTGTGTGTGTGTGTGTGTGTGTATAGTCTTATTCTCTAGGAATATAGTCAGTAACTGACAGCAAGTGTTGCTCTGATGAGAGTGGGAATGAGGATAGAAGATAAATGTATTATTCTTTGTTTAGCTTTTTATATTGTTTGATTTCTTTTGCCATGTAAAATATTATTTTTAAAAGTGAACCAACTAACCAAAGAAAAGCACATATGTTCTGCCTTTATTACCTTAGACATATAAGCAAACAATATTAAGATAAATACACCTTAATTTTTGAAATCTTGTCTTTCATTAACTTTTTGTAAATTGTGATGTCTATGTTTTCATGTGGGGAAGTCATATTACCTTCATCCTGATGGAAATAACTTCTCCAGTCTACAAAGAATCTTACTCAGTCAAATTTCTTTTTCTTTAAACTCAATAATCTGAAAACAAATATTGTGGACAAATACAGGCTATTAAGTGGTGAAAATGGCTGCTCACGGAGAACCAAGTAGTACACTTGTCCCCAAGGTCCCCACTTCCTGGCTCTTAGGCAAATCATGTCAACTGAGTTTCAGGCTCCCTCACCTGTAAAGTGGGCATGAAACACACATGCTGCCTTACAGGATTCATATGCTCTGTCTGTCAAGTGTGATGCAAACGTGTGCGAAGAGGCTTTACAAACTGTGATGTTCAATTCACATGTAAAGAGTTAGTGCTGATATTCTTTTACTGTCAGTAGAATGGATGCTCTAGAGATGTGTATAGAATATGGATATGTAGGATTAGGCATTAAAGTTTTGCCTCAAGCATATTCTAGTCCTGTACTCTGTTAAGTTATTTTAGAGAAAGGGAGATAGAACAGCTACTTAATAAAAAACCAGGAAGTACAGTGTCCTTGGAGAAGTTAGAAATCTGAGTTCTGAAAGCTCAAATGAAAGTCTCCCTGGCAGCAAGATGTTCATTCACAAATTGCCTCTACACCAAAGGAAAATCCAGGCATAGATCCAGAGAGGAATAAAACTCTATTAGAATTCAGTTACTGTTTATTTTGTTTAACTTTTTAACCCTCTGCTATTTAATTCCAGTTTTAATTACAGTGGAGGCAACACAAAAGCGAAATAAATTGGCTTTAAAAAATTCTGCATATATACATACCTGTCTATTACCAAAAAGTTAGCAAGAAAGATATAATGACACTAATTACCTTTTCGCTGTACTTGTCACATTGTGTTTAGTTTTCTCTTTTGCAATGACCTTTTGTTCAGTAGCTCTGGAACACTAGGTGATCCAGTCCACTTTAACATCCCTGACATCTTATGAGCAAATCATAAGCAATATTTTGGGTGACTGCTGGGGTAATAACAAATTTAGTGATAATATATGCAAATCTCCTGTGAAGGAAATTATAGGTCACTGTTGTTTGTATCATGCCATTTCTGTAGTGATAAAAGAAATTGCTTTTAATTATCAGATTATTACCATCCTTAATTTTGATAATTCTAGGCTATCAAAACAGTGTTTTGAATCACAAATCATATCATTTAGTTTTTCCAACAAGATGGCAGCACGGGGTTCCTCAATCATAATTCCAGCGAATACTTGAGAGTGCGTGTGCACGCGCATTTGATCAATTCATAGCTATTATAGAGTAAACAAGGATTATTCATGAGTCTTGGGAAGATGAGCAGTTTCCTTTTCACTGGCCAACATACATATTTCATTCCCCGAAAGCTTCACTTCTGAATTATTCTGCATAAATATTGCTCTTCTTATAAGCTTCCCTGTGCCCTGGAGAGAAGTGAAATGGAAAGCCAATGAGAGAGAGTTAAGGCATATTGGATAACATAACAAATTCTCAAAAGTTAAAACCTTACGGTGCAATCCACATAGTTGCTGGTGTTTCCGCAGTCATTTTCTCACTGAATGTTGGACAGTAACATTGAAACTACCCTAGGAAGTGGATCAGACTGCATTCAGCCTCGAGCCAGCGTTAAAACACCCATGCTTGGAAGGCTTTATTGCTATTGAGGGCCCTGGAATGACATGAATCCGTGCTGTTGCGCCACCATTTGTTTGTAAAAATGAAATTCTATGTTCACCATTTTAAGTGAGGAGGTGACATAAATTACAGTTGACTCTCCGTATCCATGGGTTCTGCATCCTCAGAGTCAACCAATGTTGGGTGAATAAAAACAAAAACAATAAGTATAATATAGAAATAAAAGTAATATGAAATTTAAAAACCAATACAATGTAACAACTATAACGACTATTTACAAAGCATTTATACTGTTTTACGTACTAGAAGTAATCTAGATATATATTTTTTCTTTTTTTTTTTTTCTTTTTCTTTTAGAGATAGTCTCTTGTTCTGTCACCTAGACTAGAATGCAGTGGTATGCTCAAAACCCTGGGCTCGAGTGGTCTCGAGTGATCCTCCTGCCTTAGTCTTCCAAGCTGCTGGGACTACACGTGCATGCCACCATGCCCGGCTATTTTTTTTTTTTTTTTCATTTATTTCACTTTTTGTAGAGACAAGGTCTTGTTATGTTGCACAGGCTGGTCTGAAATCCCTGACCTCAAGCAATCCTCCCACCTCAGCCTCCCAGAGTGTTAGAATTACAGGCGTGAGCCATAATGCCCAGCCTAAACATGATTTAAAGTATACTGGAAGATGTACATAGGTTGTTTGCAAATGCATATTGATGTGTAGGATTAGGCATTAAAATTTGCCTCAAGCATATGCTAGGTCTATACTCAGTTATTCTAGAGAAAGGGGAGATACAACAGCTACTTAATTAAAAAAAAAAAAAAACAAAAAGAGCAGAGTCATTGCAGTGTCATTGGAGAGGTTAGAAATCTGACTTTGGTATCCTCAGGAGTCCTCCAATGAATCCCCCAGGATACCCTGGGACAACTGTATATACCATTGACAGTTTTATTTGACTGGATATGATTAGCAAGGTAATTACTTCATATTCGTGGCTTTTAAGTCCATGTCTTTTCTTGTTTGAATATAATGATTGAAATAATTTTTAGTGTTTAGTGTTTAGGGGAGAAATTCTCACTTATTCAAGACTCAGTAACTGAGATTCAGTTGCTCTGTTCGTAAGTGACTAAATTGAAAAGAAAAAAAAAACTACAAAACTCTTGTAGAATAATGCATGTGAAAAAAAACCCACCTCATATAAATCCAGCTAGCTGTACTTGCAGTGTCACTCATCAAAAAGGCATTGTAGTGCTTACAGAAGCTACATTTCAGTCTAACACTAATTTTCCAAACTTGAAAACGTTCTCAAACCCGTAAAGACAACCTAGTGGGCTATAAACTCAACATGTTTTCAAACCTCATAGTTATTTACTCCTTACTACAAAGGGGCTGAAGTTGTTCAGGGGAAAGATTTAACTTCGGTATTGTTTATAAACAATGTGACAAACGCCTGTCTGCCTTTCTTTGTATTCCAAGGGCAGGGAGAGAACATTCACGTATTTAAAGCGTCCTCTTCCTCACTTACCTGTTTTCTCACCCATGCTTCCTTAGTGTGTGTGTTTTTGAATTTTATGTATTTCTTATTTTATAGGAAACTGCCACACCCCTGCAACACTTTAGATAAGAACATTTTGAAAGAAATGTGAATTTATGGATTCAACTCTTTTCAGATAAAAGTTTCTATGGGTTCATTGATTATTTATATCTTTGAAAATTTTATCTAAATTGTAACTAGGGGTGTTGCCCTTCTCCAGCCATGACTACTGGGGAAAAAGTTTCAAGAGTCCCTCCTTTCTCCCCAAACAGAAATTGCAGTTCTTGATTCAGACTAAATTTTTAAGATTTTGATTCTTTGCGCCAATGCAATTTATATAAAAATGACTTAAAATCTTTCAAGTTGTATAGAGCTTGCAATATTCTATAACATATTCTCAACTAGGGCCCAGGAACTTGGAATTTTTAATTAGTTTCCCAGGTGATCCTGATAAACATGACTTATAGACGATTCTTCAGAGACAATTCTCTAAGGTATGAATAATTTGTACTGGAACTTTCCAGAATAAATATGGCAGAAGCACATATCAGGCTTTTACTAAATAGATATATTAAGTATATACACATATATACACACCACGCATATATATACACACACACACACGTATGTGTGTACGTGTATGTATATATATATAATTTCTATTGAAAGAATAAATGATGGAAGAAATAAAAGAAAGAAGTTTCATCCCATTTGTATTCTTGACAATGTGCCCACTGTCTAGTCCTGTTTACATCATTAACAATGTGCCCATTGCCTTCATCCTTACAGTAGCGCACATGAGGGAAGTGGAGTTACCTCCTTCCATCTCTAAGATGCTGATGCTTAGTTACCTTCCAGAATAGATAAGTCCTGACAAACAGTGGATAGAATACATTTCCTCACAAGCTTTATTTCTCACCAAGTCTACTTTGGTTCTTAGAATGATGGTTTTAATTCAAGTCTCCTGGTTTTAAAAACGATTCCTCTTTACAGACATCTGATAGTACCTTGAGCTCCCCACATTGGGAAGTTCTGCTTATTTGAACTGCAAAGGGAAGGCAGAACAGATGCCATGATTATTAGAGCCTTGAGTAATTCATGGTGGGCAATAACCTGAAACCTACTTTAGCTGACTGTGATCTAAACGTGGAAAGTCCTAAATATGCATATGTAAATTCCAGGGAGCTGCTAAACTGTTTTTGGCAGTCCTGGTAGGCATTCATCTGAGACATTTTGTAGAGTATCTGTAAAGCAAAGCATTTCTTCACTGAGTAGACAATTTCTATTCTGATGATCTCAGAGATGTTCTATCAGAAAATTAACAGTGAGTTACAGAGTAAAATATTGTAGGGACCCATTCTTCCTCCGCCCTTCTACTTTCCTCTTGTAGAGAAGAGTGCACAGATGAAAAGGCAGTCCAGGAATGTCTTGTGTGTCCTTCTACAGCCCCAGAGAAAACAGGGCAATGAGTACCCCCACTCTGTGCCAGCAGGTTCTGTGGAGCCTTGAAGTTCTCGGAAGCTTGTCAAATGAAGAAAGCTGGAGGAAGAGGGGAGAACAGGAACTGAAATGGATTTTACAGAAGGGAAGGGTTTATCATCCATTGAATGATGGTTGTGGATTGATTCTCCCCATAGGTGTATGTTGTGTTGTTTCTGCATCAGCCAAGGCCATGACTCTGACTTCTGTCCTTCAGTTTGTTCTTCCTAAGCCTGGCCAAGAGAAGGTAAAAAGAGACACTAAGGGACTTTGGTATCTGCAATTCTCATAAACCTGACAGGCAAAGGAAATTTTAAAGAAATATTATTTCTGTTTCAAAGTTACCCATCAAGTCTGTGTCAGATCTTGGAGTAAAAAAACTGAAAAACTTGCTTCTCAGATCAAGACTTTAGCTATCAAAAATTCTCATGACCCTGTGAACTCAATGAGAGAATTCAGTAGAACTCTAGTTCTCATTCAGAAGGCCATATAACAGAGGTACAGACTAGAAATTTTAATAGTTGAAAACTGTTGTATTTTGGATTGAAAAATTGATTTACAGTAGATTTTAATGCTCTCAGCAAAAGATTTTTGGCATTTTATATCCCACTGTTTGTCACTTTTTTGGTACTGACACAACTATAAATCTTGATTATAGCTTCATTTCCAGTTAATATAGACTTTGTACATGTAATCTTCATCTCCTTTTTCTTCTGAAAATTGAGAACATATTAAAACCAACCTTAAAATTTCTGTAAAGCAAAAATATCAAAAGTAATCATGATGATATATCCTGTGTGATGAACCATGAAATGATATTAAAAGATAATAACCAGATTTGTGGAAGGCACACTATATATAAAGAAATATGGTGCTCCATGCAAGATTGACTGTTATATTTCTAGTTAACATGTCCTCATATATTCTTTTTCTACTGTTTAAGAAAGTACTTTTCTAAAATTTAACTCTTTATTTTGAGATAATTGTAGTCACATGCAATTCTAAGAAATAATACAGAAAGTTACTATGTATGCTTTACCCATTTCTCATAATGTAACATCTTGTAAAACTATAGTATAATGTGATAACCAGGATATTGCCAACGATATACTCAAGATACAAAACATTTTCATCACCACAAAGATTCCCCACATTGCCCTTTTTCAGCTGCACCCATCTTCCTCCTGCCTACTCTCACCCCTTAACCACAGGAAATCACTAGTCTCTTCTCCGTTTCTATCATTTTGTCATTTCAAGAATGTTATATAAATGGAATAGTACAGTAAGTGGCCTTTTGAAACTGACTTTTTTCACTAGGACAATTTTTGGGAAATTCATACAGATTGTTTAGTGTATCCGTAGTTTATTCTATTTTATTACTGAGTAGTATTCCATGATAAAGATGTCAATCAGAATGTTTAAGCATTTACTCATGGAAGAGTGTTTGGACTGTGTCCAATTTTTGGCTCTTGTAAATAAAGTTGCTATTATCATTCATATGCAGGTTTTTGTATGAGCACAAGTTTTCATTTCTCTGGGCTAAATTACCAGGACTGCAATTATTTAGTCACATGGTAGTTGCATGTTTAATTTTTTAAGAAACTGTCAAACTGTTTTCCACAGTGGGTGAACCATAGTACATTCCCACCAGCAATGAATGAGTATCCAGTTTCTTTTTACTTCTAGTGTGGTTAGGAGTTTATAGTCCCCACTAGGCTCCACTGATACTTCCCTTGCTGGTAAGGATGGTAGTCCTTTATTACTGCTCCCTACATAGTCTCTGCTGACCAGGGGGGACATGGGATGGAGTGGGGTGATCTGATTACCATTAGACTGTGATGAAAGTTCTTACTCTCTATCAGGCCTCCTCTGATACCATCCCAGTGGGGAGAGGGATAGACATCTCATTGCTGCCAGGCAGGGGTGGAAGTTCAGGATCTCCATTCAACCTTATCTGATACCTCCCTAGCAGGAAAATTGGTGTGCCTCACTATAGAACTTCAGCTCTGTACCTGGCCTCTTCTGATATGGATACAGATTGGGACATAGTTTTCTGTGGTGCCTGGCTAGAGTAGGACAGTTATTGTCAAATGTTTTATGTCTTGCTAGGCTGTCCCTTTCCTGGTCCTTTGGCTTGAACAAGCAAGTTTTTGTTGGGATCTTTTGTTTTTGGCCTGTGGCTGTTGACCTTACTGCATGATATGGTTTGGCTATGTCCCCACCCAAATCTCATCTTGAATTGTAGCTCACACAATTTCCATGTGTTGTGGGAAGGACTTGGTGGGAGGTAATTGAATCATGGGGGCGGGACTTTCCCATGCTGTTCCTGCGATAGTGAATAAATCTCACAAGATCTTGATGGTTTTATAAAGGGGAGTTTCCCTGCACAAGCTCTCTCTTTGCCAGCTGCCATCAGTGTAAGACATAACTTGCTCCTCCTTGCCGTCCACCATGATTGTGAGACTTCCCCAACCGTGTGAAACTGTGAGTCCGTTAAACCTCTTTCTTTTGTAAATTGCCCAGTCTTGGCAATGTCTTTATCAGCAGCATGAAAACAGACTAATACACTGGGTTTCTGGCTTTTTCAGCTCCATCTCTGGGTATATGCAGCAAAAAGAAACCCTAGAGAACTCACCACTGTAACTTTCCATGGGTTCTCGAGATCTCTAGGCAGAAAACAGCAGAGAGGATAGCCTCTTTCCAACTTTTAGAGTTTTCTTGTATTTGTTTTCTATATAGGATATACGGCTATTAGTTGTACTTTGCAGGAGGCATAAGGAAAATTGCATCTACTCCATTTTCCTATCAGTGAAAGTTCTCATACTTTTTTTTTTTTTTAAATTATACTTTAAGTTCTAGGGTACATGTGGATAACGTGCAGGTTTGTTACATATGTATACCTGTGCCGTGTTGGTGTGCTGCACCCATCAACTCGTCAGCACCCATCAACTCGTCATTTACATCAGGTATAACTCCCAATGCAATCCTTCCCCCCTCCCCCCTTCCCGTGATAGGCCCCGGTGTGTGATGTTCCCCTTCCCAAGTCCAAGTGATCTCATTGTTCAGTTCCCACCTATGAGTGAGAACATGCGGTGTTTGGTTTTCTGTTCTTGCGATAGTTTGCTGAGAATGATGGTTTGCAGCCGCATCCATGTCCCTACAAAGGACACAAACTCATCCTTTTTTATGGCTGCATAGTATTCCATGGTGTATATGTGCCACATTTTCTTAATCCAGTCTGTCACTGATGGACATTTGGGTTGATTCCAAGTCTTTGCTATTGTGAATAGTGCCGCAATAAACATACGTGTGCATGTGTCTTTGTAGCAGCATGATTTATAATCCTTTGGGTATATACCCAGTAATAGGATGGCTGGGTCATATGGTACTTCTAGTTCTAGATCCTTGAGGAATCGCCATACTGTTTTCCATAATGGTTGAACTAGTTTACAGTCCCACCAACAGTGTAAAAGTGTTCCTATTTCTCCACATCCTCTCCAGCAACTGTTGTTTCCTGACTTTTTAATGATTACCATTCTAACTTGTGTGAGATGGTATCTCATTGTGGTTTTGATTTGCATTTCTCTGATGGCCAGTGATGATGAGCATTTTTTCATGTGTCTGTTGGCTGTATGAATGTCTTCTTTTGAGAACTGTCTGTTCATATCCTTTGCCCACTTTTCGATGGGGTTGTTTGTTTTTTTCTTGTAAATTTGTTTGAGTTTTTTGTAGGTTCTGGATATTAGCCCTTTGTCAGATGAGTAGATTGCAAAAATTTTCTCCAATTCTGTAGGTTGCCTGTTCACTCTGATGGTAGTTTCTTCTGCTGTGCAGAAGCTCTTTAGTTTAATTAGATCCCATTTGTCAATTTTGGCTTTTGTTGCCATTGCTTTTGGTGTTTTAGACATGAAGTCCTTGCCCATGCCTATGTCCTGAATGGTATTACCTAGGTTTTCTTCTAGGGTTTTTATGGTATTAGGTCTAACATTTAAGTCTCTAATCCATCTTGAATTAATTTTCATATAAGGAGTAAGGAAAGGATCCAGTTTTAGCTTTCTACTTATGGCTAGCCAATTTTCCCAGCACCATTTATTAAATAGGGAATCCTTTCCCCATTTCTTGTTTTTCTGAGGTTTGTCAAAGATCAGATGGCTGTAGATGTGTAGTATTATTTCTGAGGACTCTGTTCTGTTCCATTGGTCTATATCTCTGTTTTGGTACCAGTACCATGCTGTTTTGGTTACTGTAGCCTTGTAGTATAGTTTGAAGTCAGGTAACGTGATGCCTCCAGCTTTGTTCTTTTGACTTAGGATTGTCTTGGCAATGCGGGCTCTTTTTTGGTTCCATATGAACTTTAAGGCAGTTTTTTCCAATTCTGTGAAGAAACTCGTTGGTAGCTTGATGGGGATGGCATTGAATCTATAAATTACCTTGGACAGTATGGCCATTTTCATGATATTGATTCTTCCTATCCATGAGCATGGTATGTTCTTCCATTTGTTTGTGTCCTCTTTTATTTCACTGAGCAGTGGTTTTTAGTTCTCCTTGAAGAGGTCCTTTACATTCCCAGTAAGTTGAATTCCTAGGTATTTCATTCTCTTTGAAGCAATTGTGAATGGAAGTTCATTCATGATTTGACTCTCTGTTTGTCTGTTACTGGTGTATAAGAATGCTTGTGATTTTTGCACATTAATTTTGTATCCTGAGACTTTGCTGAAGTTTCTTATCAGCTTAAGGAGATTTTGGGCTGAGACAATGGGGTTTTCTAAACATACAATCATGTCATCTGCAAACAGGGACAATTTGACTTCTTCTTTTCCTATCTGAATACCCTTTATTTCTTTCTCTTGCCTGATTGCCCTAGCCAGAACTTCCAACACTATGTTGAATAGGAGTGGTGAGAGAGGGCATCCCTGTCTTGTGCCAGTTTTCAAAGGGAATTTTTCCAGTTTTTGCCCATTCAGTATTATATTGGCTGTGGGTTTGTTGTAAATAGCTCTCATTATTTTGAGATATGTTCCATCAATACCGAATTTATTGAGCGTTTGTAGCATGAAGGGCTGTTGAATTTTGTCAAAGGCCTTTTCTGCATCTATTGAGATAATCATGTGGTTTTTGTCTTTGGTTCTGTATATATGCTGGATTATGTTTATTGACTTGCGTATGTTGAACCAGCCTTGCATCCCAGGGATGAAGCCCACTTGATCATAGTGGATAAACTTTTTGATGTCCTGCTAGATCCAGTTTGCCAGTATTTTATTGAGGATTTTTGCATCGATGTTCATCAGGGATATTGGTCTAAAATTCTCTTTTTTTTGTTGTGTCTCTGTCAGGCTTTAGTATCAGGATGATGTTGGCCTCATAAAATGAGTTAGGGAGGATTCCCTCTTTTTCTATTGATTGGAATAGTTTCAGAAGGAATGGTACCAGCTCCTCCTTGTACCTCTGGTAGAATTCAGCTGTGAATCCATCTGGTCCTGGACTTTTTTTCATTGGTAGGCTATTAATTATTGCCTCAATTTCAGAGCCTGCTATTGGTCTATTCAGAAATTCAGCTTCTTCCTGGTTTAGTCTTGGGAGAGTGTAAGTGTCCAGGAAATTATCCATTTCTTCTAGATTTTCCAGTTTATTTGCATAGAGGTGTTTATAGTATTCTCTGATGGTAGTTTGTATTTCTGTGGGGTCGGTGGTGATATCCCCTTTCTCATTTTTTATTGCATCTATTTGATTCTTCTCTCTTTTCTTCTTTATTAGTCTTGCTAGCAGTCTCTCAATTTTGTTGATCTTTTCAAAAAACCAACTCCTGGATTCATTGATTTTTTGGAGGTTTTTTTGTGTCTCTATGTCCTTCAGTTCTGCTCTGATCTTAGTTATTTCTTGCCTTCTGCTAGCTTTCGAATGTGTTTGCTCTTGCTTCTCTAGTTCATTTAATTGTGATGTTAGAGTGTCAATTTTAGATCTTTCCAGCTTTCTCTTGTGTGCATTTAGTGCTATAAATTTCTCTCTACACACTGCTTTAAATGTGTCCCAGAGATTCTGGTATGTTGTATCTTTGTTCTCATTGGTTTCAAAGAACATCTTTATTTCTGCCTTCATTTCGTTATGTACCCAGTAGTCATTCAGGAGCAGGTTATTCAGTTTCCGTGTAGTTGAGCGGTTTTGATTGAGTTTCTTAGTCCTGAGTTCTAGTTTGATTGCACTGTGGTCTGAGAGACAGTTTGTTATAATTTCTGTTCTTGTACATTTGCTGAGGAGTGCTTTACTTCCAATTATGTGGTCAATTTTGGAATAAGTGTGATGTGGTGCTGAGAAGAATGTATATTCTGTTGATTTGGGGTGGAGAGTTCTGTAGATGTCTATTAGGTCTGCTTGCTGCAGAGATGAGTTCAATTCCTGGATATCCTTGTTAACTTTCTGTCTTGTAGATCTGTCTAATGCTGACAGTGGGGTGTTGAAGTCTCCCATTATTATTGTATGGGAGTCTAAGTCTCTTTGTAAGTCTCTAAGGACTTGCTTTATGAATCTGGGTGCTCCTGTATTGGGTGCATATATATTTAGGATAGTTAGCTCTTCCTGTTGAATTGATCCCTTTACCATTATGTAATGGCCTTCTTTATCTCTTTTGATCTTTGATGGTTTAAAGTCTGTTTTATCAGAGACTAGGATTGCACCCCCTGCTTTTTTTTTGTTCTCCATTTGCTTGATAGACCTTCCTCCATCCCTTTATTTTGAGCCTATATATGTCTCTGCATGTGAGATGGGTCTCCTGAATACAGCAGACTGATGGGTCTTGACTCCTTATCCAGTTTGCCAGTCTGTGTCTTTTAACTGGAGCATTTAGTCCGTTTACATTTAAGGTTAATATTGTTATGTGTGAACTTGATTCTGCCATTATGATATTTACTGGTTATTTTGCTCGTTAGTTGATGCAGTTTCTTCCTAGCCTTGATAGTCTTTACTTTTTGGCATGTTTTTGCAATGGCTGGTACTGGTAGTTCCTTTCCATGTTTAGTGCTTCCTTCAGGGTCTCTTGTAAGGCAGGCCTGGTGGTGACAAAATCTCTAAGCATTTGCTTATCTGTAAAGGATTTTATTTCTCCCTCACTTATGAAACTTAGTTTGGCTGGATATGAAATTCTGGGTTTAAAATTATTTTCTTTAAGAATGTTGACTATTGGCCCCCACTCTCTTCTGGCTTGTAGAGTTTCTGCCGAGAGATCTGCTGTTAGTCTGATGGACTTCCCTTTGTGGGTAACCCGACCTTTCTCTCTGGCTGCCCTTAAGATTTTTTCCTTCATTTCAACTTTGGTGAATCTGGCAATTATGTGTCTTGGAGTTTCTCTTCTCGAGGAGTATCTTTCTGGCGTTCTCTGTATTTCCTGAATTTGAATGTTGGCCTGCCCTACTAGGTTGGGGAAGTTCTCCTGGACGATATCCTGCAGAGTATTTTCCAACTTGGTTCCATTTTCCCCCTCACTTTCAGGCACCCCAATCAGACATAGATTTTGTTTTTTTACATGATCCCATACTTCTTGCAGGCTTTGTTCATTTCTTTTTCTTCTTTTTTCTTTAGGTTTCTCTTCTCGCTTCATTTTGTTCATTTGATCCTCAATCACTGATACTCTTTCTTCCAGTTGATCGAGTCAGTTACTGAAGCTTGTGCATTTGTCACGTATTTCTCGTGTCATGGTTTTCATCTCTGTCCATTCATTTATGGCCGTCTCTGCATTAATTATTCTAGTTATCAAATCTTCCACTTTTTTCCCCAAGATTTTTAGTTTCTTTGCGCTGGGTACATAATTCCTCCTTTAGCTCTGAGAAGTTTGATGAACTGGAGCCTTCTTCTCTCATCTCGTCGAAGTCATTCTCCGTCCACCTTTGATCCATTGCTGGCGATGAGCTGCGTTCCTCTGCAGGGGGTGATGCGCTCTTAGTTTTTGAATTTCCAGCTTCTCTGCCCTGCTTTTTCCCCATCTTTGTGGTTTTATCTGCCTCTGGTCTTTGATGATGGTGACATACTGATGGGGTTTTGGTGTGGGTGTCCTTCCTGTTTTTTAGTTTTCCTTCTAATAGTCAGGACCCTCAGCTGTAGGTCTGTTGAAGATTGCCTGAGGTCCACTCCAGACCCTGTTTGCCTGGGTATCAGCAGCAGAGGCTGCAGAAGATAGAATATTGCTGAACAGCGAGTGTACCTGTCTGATTCTTGCTATGGAAGCTTCCTCTCAGGGGTGTACTCCACCGTGTGAGGTGTGGCGTGTCAGTCTGCCCTTAGAAGGGGATGTCTCCCAGTTAGGCTACTCAGGGGTCAGGGACCCACTTGAGCAGGTAGTCTGTCTGTTCTCAGATCTCAACCTCTGTGTTGGGAGATCCAGTGCTCACTTCAAAGCTGTCAGACAGAGTCGCTTGTGTCTGCAGAGGTTTCAGCTGCTTTTTGTTGTTGTTGTTGTTGTTTAGCTGTGCCCTGTCCCCAGAGGTGGAGTCTACAGAGACAGGCAGGCCTCCTTGAGCTGCTGTGAGCTCCACCCAGTTTCAGCTTCCCAGCAGCTTTGTTTATCTACTTAAGCCTCAGCAATGGTGGGCGCCCCTCCCCCAGCCTCGTTGCTGCCTTGCCGTGAGACCGCAGACTGCTGTGCTAGCAATGAGGGAGGCTCTGTGGGCGTGGGTCCCTCCCGGCCAGGTGTGGGATATAATCTTCTGGTGTGCCCGTTTGCTTAAAGTGCAATATTGGGGTGGGAGTTACCCGATTTTCCAGGTGTTGTGTGTCTCAGTTCCCCCTGGCTAGGAAAAGGGATTCCCTCCCCACTTGCGCTTCCCACGTGAGGCGATGCCTCGCCCTGCTTCAGCTCTCACTGGTCGGGCTGCAGCAGCTGACCAGCACTGATTGTCAGGCACTCCACAGTGAGATAAACCCAGTACCTCAGTTGAAAATGCAGAAATCACCTATCTTCTGTGTCACTCGCGCTGGGAGTTGGAGACTGGAGCTGTTCCTATTTGGCCATCTTGCTCCGCTCCTCACACATTTTAAACAAACATATTAGTTCAACTTTCTATAAGATCATTAAGTAATTAGCTTGATTCCTTCATTCACCCAATCCAAAAGTATTTAATGAGTTTCAAGTCTGTACCAGGTACTAGACTAAGTAACAGAATACAAAAATAAATAAGATGCAGTCCAGGCCTCATGAAGTTCACAGTATAATAGATCATCAAGAAATACCAAAACACGAAACAAAATCAAACCAAACCAACAAAAACCAATCACAAGAACATAATATCAGTAGCCATAGTGATACGTGTAAGACATCATTTTTGGTGACATGTCCTCTCAAAACTCTGAACTCCCACCCTATGTCCCTTATATTTCAGCAGTCTTGGAATGATGTGATACATGGCAAAGGCAAGTTCAATGGATATTTTTTAGACCTCTTACCAGAATATTAAATGGAAAAAATTAACATAATAATTGCCTCACAATTCTAAGTCAGATTATGGCATATGGAAGCTAAAAATGCTGCTTGCTGGTAAAGTTTCAATCTCTGGAACAACCTTTAGTCATTAAAGGTAGTTGACAAGTATTTCTGTTCTGACTTTCCCCTAATTTCTTTTTTGTGCTCTCTGATGCAAGATTTCTGGCTTTCTTGTCTCCTCCCAGGTTGCAGATGTGGGCATCACTGTTTGCTCTTAGTGATCCTCGAGCACATACTTATGAATTTGGTTTTTAGAGTATTCGGAAATTGATGATATATATTATCATAAGAGGTGGTGAAGCAAAAATACTGTAGTTGTTAAATCTCTGGGTTTCTTTTTTGTTTTACTTTTCTCTGAAGATGACTTAACCCTATATGATTTCCTCCAGCCCCACCCTGTCCTTCAGCACTTTCCCATTCCTATTCAATATCCATCTTTCTCTTTCATGCTGTCTTTTGTAGTTATGAACCAGGATCCTCTCCTGGTGAGAGTGGCCCTCACTGTTGCTTGATCTAGCTTGCTTACTAACACATATGCTTCCTATGACTTTTCCTACTCCTGCATGTTCTACTTTTGGTATCTTTGCAAATCAGTACCTGACCCAGAAGAGTTTTTCAAAAAAATACGTGTTTCCTTTTAATTCCAGAGTCTCTATTTCTTTTCTTCCAATTCAGAAAATATTATTTCTTCGTAATTTAAAGACATTATTCTGTAGTTCTGCTTCTCTGAGTTGGTTATAAAACCAGAACCTAGAATTGTTTGGGTCTTATTGGTTCCTTGCCCAATATTCTCCAGTTAGTTAACTCAATATACAACAACCTTGATAAATGATTAGAATATTATACAAGCAATGTTTTCTCTCTGCCTTCCCCATGTTTGGGAAGATCATAGTTTTAATGTCTTTATTCTTTTCTTTAGAAAATATGCGAGGTCTGAGTATCTGTCTCTTTGCACTTAACATTTGCACCCAATTAAATGCTCAGCAAGCAGACACAAGGGGGAAAAAAGGAAGAACTGATAGCTACTAGGACATACACGAGAAAGAAAAAGGCAAAAGGGAAATTCTGACTAGTAAATTGTCACGGCACATCACTTAACTAAAGTGGCACTACTTGAGAGTAAGCTTTGGCTACTCAGAGAGGTCTTCCTAGAATTTTCTGTTCTCATGAAGATCTCTTCAGATAAGTGTAGATTTCATCAGAATGAATAACTTTACCTCTGAATGGGTACTTGCCAAAATGAATTTGTTTTGCATATCTATTTCTATTAGGCTAACATAAAGTAAAACTTAGGTGTTTCGAAAATCAGCTTGGAAAGAAAATCTCTATGCTATGTTTACAGAAACAACATGCTATATTTTACAATGTTTTTTAGTTGGTGTCAAAAATAGTTCAGCTCTGCAATGAGGCACTGTAATCATATTTGCTTTAGCATGACACACGAGCTAAAGAAACCAAGTCCTCAGCATTGCTGCTAACAGAATGGTGAATCCAGCATTCTAAACTTTTAATTAGTTGATAATGCTTAAGTAGACAATCAAGATGTGGTTTTATCATTTGTATTTTGTAATGGTTTTCACTTTGACCAAAGTTTTTAGGTCTGCTCCAATTAGTGCCCTAATTCCCTCATGCCTACTATTATTATTCCTTAGGTCTTTAAAAAACATATATAGATTAAACTGCTGTAACAAACAAATCCCCACATGTATAATGGCTCACACACAATAGACATTAAATTCTTGCTCATATCACAGGCTGGAGTTGGTAGTTAGTAGGTGGCTTTTCTCCAAATTATGATTTAGGAATTTGGGTTCCTTCCAACTTTTGGCACTGCCATCTGCTAGAAACTGGTTAAAATTGGCAACCGGCCGAGAGATACATCCACTCTTAAAACCCATGCCCGGAAGTGATGCACATTATTTACACTGGCATTCCATTAGTGATAACTAAGTCACTTAACCCTGCCTAACTGCAAGAGAGACTGGGAAATGTATTCCAGCCATGTGCTCCAGACATAATCTGACTATAATGGAAGGAAAAAATACTGGTCTCTGCCACATGTCTACAAGTTTTTCCTTTAAAAAAAAATTAGCTATACTTCTGGAGATCAGTCTTTTAGGTGCATATCTCCAGTAGAAGTTCACTAGGATTTTCTATGTTTAAATTTTGGTTCAAATAAGAGATCTCCCTTGGGAAATGATATGATTCCTTTCCAAATTTTGATCAGATTTTATATCTATATAAAAATGACCATGAAGATGTTAAATCAAAGATGTCTACTTTTATTTTCATCACATTTTTTTGAGGCTTCTTGAACATTTTGTCTGAGAAAGTCCTGTGGGATCACACCCATGAATTTGAAGGATTTGAAAATTAGATGTGTAAAGTGAATTCAATTTTTGTTGTCCATGAAACGGATTCTGTCAATAATTAATTATTAATTATCATTTGTTTTTAAGAAACTATTAAATGACTAGCACTGTTTAAGGTGCTAATGGAAATGTAAAGACTCATCCTGTGTTCTGAAAATCCTCAATATTGGGTTCACAATATGTGAAAATGGTGGAAGAGACAAACAAACACGTACGGAAAGTGATTTCATAGACAGGCCTAGCATTAAAATTTGTTACAGATTTAGTAAAGCAACACATCCATTGACCTCATATTACATATGACATGGAGTGTTAAGACTCATAGGTATGTCCCAGGAATTTGCCAGCTCTGAGGGATCTGCTATTTGAATGTTAATGCAGTAAAAAATACACAACTCCATTGGATTGACTTAAAGATTCTCAAGCATCAAAGAGCAGTAAGAAAAAGTCACCACATCAAGAGTGATTCTCAAATAAATCCTGACATTAAAAACAGCTTCCACCATTAACAGTACGTATTTATGGATAAAGTTTTAGACATTTGTTTATATTATATTAAAAACTTACATGTTATATGTTTAAACTGGTCTCCAGATCTCTTAAGTGACAACATTCATTTTGGATAGATCTGTAATTCATAAAAGTCTTCTACTCTTGGAATGGTATATACTCTTTGTCACCAGAAAAGACTGCCCAGTGCGGTGACTCAGTTAGAAGTTTAACTCTCAGTTACCTAACAGAGGGCACAGTTCCATCATTATTATTATTTTAAAAATTTGCCTTTATTTATTAATTTGATGTACTGGTAAAGAAAAGGAGAATCTTTTTCTGTGATAGGTTTTTCTTTTTTAAAAAAATTGAGGTGAAATTCACATGACACAATTAACCACTTTAAAGTGTACTATTCAGTGGCATTTAGTACATTAGCAATGTTGTACAACTACCACCTCCCTCTACTTTCAACCTGTATCCATAAGTTATCAATCTGCATATTCCCCTTATGCAGCCCTCTGCAACTGTGAGTCTCTCCTGTCTCTATAGATTTGCCTGTTCTAGACATTTCATATAAAAAGAAGCATACAATATGTAATCTTTTGTGTTTGGCTTCTTTCACTTATTATAATGTTTTTGAAATTCATACAAGTTGTTACGTGTGTCAAAATTTCATGCATTCTTTATGGCCAAATAATATTCCATTGGATGTTTACACCACAATTTGTTTATCCATTAATTTATAACAGGTTTCATTATTGAGGCTTTATTAATTGCATACAGTATGGCTTAACTTAAACAATGACATATTTTGTGCAGCACAATCCAATCTTATTTTTAAAAGTACATACACACATACAGAAAGAAAGAAAGAAAAAGAGAATGAAGGAGGCAACAGAGAAGAAAGAGACAGAAAGGAAAAACACTTGGAAGGATGTATTTCAAAATTATTTTCTGAATTTTCTGAATGTTTGCAATCAGCATACATTAATTTTATATTTAAAATAACTATCAGTAAGCACATATACAATATCAAGTCTATAAATTGCAGCATTTTATTGCATGCAGGCAGTTTCCAGGCTTTTGTGTGAGAAAGAAGAAACCAAGCTGAGACTAGTGGTCTCACTGAGTTGAGGAGACAGTGATCAGAGAGACTAACACAGCTAGAATTGGTGAGGCAGAATGCCAAAATGATAGGAGCTACACAGAAAGAGATCTCCATAGAACTGCAGATGGATCACCTAGAGTCTTTGGCTCAATATTGATCTGCACAAATGTGACAAGGACTTGCTTGACAACAGGAGAACAACAGGACACTGGAAGGAAATAGATACAATAATTTCCAGAGCTCACACAGAGCTGATAATTGTTTGCATTCTCAGCAGCAGAGTGAAATAAGCTCATAATCCATGGGCATCAAATAGTAGAATCTTCGAAAGGATATTGCCTTAGAAGTAATATACTTAGAAGTATATTAGCCCTAGACTAAAGACTGCTCTAGACTCTCTCTAAACAAAGAATAAAAGAAAGCCTAGAAAGCGCCAAATGATTTCAAATGGCGTAACTGTATGCTCCACCAAAAAAAAAAAAAAAAAAAATCCAACACAATTTAAAACAATATAATACAACAAACAAAAATGTAAAATTAATACTGTATTGTTTCTTTGATTTTCTTTAGGTTTATTTTGTTCTGAGTTGATTGGGCTCCTTGTATCTTGGGATTAATATTTTAAAAAATCACATTTGAGAATATTTGGACTATTATTTCTTTTCTGCCCATTTTCCCCTCTTCTCTACTTGTCCTTGCAAGTATGTTGGACTACTTGACATTATTCTTATGTCACTGAGATTCTGTTCATTTTCTTTTCTTTTTTTTTTTTTTTTTTTTTTGAGACAGAGTCTTGATCTGTCCTCCAGGCTGGAGTGCAGTGGCACGATCTCGGCTCACTGCAAGCACTGTCTCCCGGTTTACACCATTCTCCTGTCTCAGCCTCCTGAGTAGCGGGGACTACAGGCGCCCACCACCATGCCCGGCTAATTTTTTTGTCTTTTTAGTGGAGATGGGGTTTCACCGTGTTAGCCAGGATGGTCTCGATCTCCTGACCTCGTGATCCGCCTGCCTCGGCCTCCCAAAGTGCTGGGATTACAGGCTTGAGCCACCGCGCCTGGCCTCATTTTCTTTTAAGAATTTTTTTTATTTCTGCACTTAAATTAGGATATTTTAAAATTGATCTGCCTTCAAGCTCACTGATTTTTTTCTGGTATCTTTGATTTGTGTTTAATAAAATTTTCACTTCACATATTTTATTTTTCAGTTTTATAATTTCTGTTTTTAAAATATAATTTCTAATTTTCTGTTGAGATCCCTCAGGTGTTCATTCAACATGTTCATCTTTCCTTTAAATTCTTGAACATATTTACAATACTTTTTAGTGAGTTTATCTGTTTCAACAATGGTGTCATTTCTGTAATTTTTTTCTATTGACTAATATTTTCCCCCTAGTTTTAGTCACATTTAGGTCTTTGCTTGCCTCATAATTTTAAAAGTTAATATTATTTACTATAAGCTGTGGAGGCTACATTATTGAGAATCTCAGTTGTGTTTTCTTCCTTTGATGGAGTTGGGTCTTCTGGAAGGCAGTTAATTTATTGAAGGGTCTTCTTGAACTCATAAAGTCTTGTTTTATTTTTTTTTTAAGGCAATTCTAGAGTAGTTCTTTTCTTTTTCTTTTTCTTTCTTTTTTTTTTTTTTTTTTGAGATGGAGTCTCACTCTGTAGCCCAGGCTGGAGTGCAGTGGTGTGATCTCAGCTCAATGCAAGCTACGCCTCCTGGGTTCACGCCATTCTCCTGCCTCAGCCTCCTGCGTAGCTGGGACTGCAGGTGCCCGCCACCAAGCCTGGCTAATTTTTTTGTCTTTTTAGCGGAGATGGGGTTTCACCGTGTTAGCCAGGATGGTCTCGGTCTTCTGACCTCGTGATCCGCCCGCCTCAGCCTCCCAAAGTGCTGGGATTACAGGCTTGAGAGTAGTTCTTCTTCTAAGGTTAGAGAAGCTCTATTCATAAGGTGTATTCTTAGTGGTATCTCAATTGAGTATTCAGCAGGTTTAGAAATACCTCTCTCTACAAAAGATGGTCGAAATTCCAACATCTCACAGCACTATGAAACCTCCAGAACGTGTTTTCAGCTCCTCAATTCCAGAAGCTGTTTTGTGCCAAGGCTTGTGGAATATTGCCTACATGGACATGCATAGCTTAGTATTTAGCCAGACTCAAGGGGGTCTTTATGCAGATTTCTGTGCAGTTTTTTTCCTTCAATTTGTGGTCTGGCAAATTCCAGCCTTTTTAGCAGCCCTGAATTCTAAGTCCTCTACTTAGCTAGACCTCTCTTGTCTGTTGGAACTGTCCTTTTCTGTATCGCAATTTTGAGAGTACCCCTAGGCAGAAAGCCAGGGTGGATATGGTGTTCCACCCATGTTTTCTTGCTGTCAAGGATGATGGCCAGGTACCATTAATTGTGCAATGGCTGAAAACAGTTGCTTTACTTAGTTATGTCAAGTTTTATAGTTATTTACATTACGAGTTATAAGTATGATACCCGTTAGACTATGATAGCCAAAATTGCAAGTTGCTTATTTACTTTTGTTTTCCAGACAAGCTAACATTGCATCCAAATTTCTTCACTGAGTATTTATTATGTTCTAGAATGCTCTTGCCTCCATCTTTCCTTGGTCTTGTCATCATGCAGACCTCCATTCAAATGTTACCTTCTGTGATCACCAGATCCTCTAGTAACTATTTCAAGACACTTTTATTTTCCTCAGAGCCTTCATTACCACATGCAATTACCTTGTTTCTTTATTTGTGTGTCTTACTCACCTGGGTTTTTCACTAGCATGTTAACTCCTTAATAGCAGTGACCTTTTCAAACTTGTTTACCACTGTACTCCCAGAGCTAGTACAGTGACTGGCAATGGTAGGTGTTTAAGAATGTTGGTTAAGGGCATGGTGGCTCACACCTGTAATCCCAGCACTTTGGGAGGCTGAGGCGGGTGGATCACCTGAGGTCGGGAGTTCAAGATCAGCCTGGCCAACATGGTGAAACCCCATCTCTACTGAAAAAAAAAAAGTACAAAAATTAGCTGGGCGTGGTGGCAGGTGCCTGTAATCCCAGCTACTCAGGAGGCTGAGGAAGAAGAATCGCTTGAACCCAGGAGGTGAAGGTTGCAGTGAGCCGAGATCGCGCCATTGCACTCCAGCCTGGGTGACAAGAGCGAAACTCCATCTAAAAAAAAAAAAAAAAAAAAAAAAAGGAATGTTGGTTAAATAAAGAGAGAGAGCAGAAAGTTGCCAAAGTCCTTAAACCCTGGATTAACCAGGTGTTTAGTAAATACCCCTGGCTAATGTGCCATGGAGCAACTCATGTGAAGCAGGTTTAGGTTTCAGATGTCTGAATAGGCTATTTCATTCTGAATCTTCTTGAGGGTTCACCCTTTCATCTGGCTTGGGTAAAATGTGTTCACTTTATGTTGAAATTGAACATAGCATACTTTTTGTCAGTTTATCTCATTTTATTTCATTTAGTAATTCATAGTTTAATAATGTTTTACAGAAGCATACAATATATCAGAAAACCACATTCTGTAACTGGATGTATTAGCAGAAATTTTATGAAGATGTCCTCATGATTCAATGATTATTTCTGCTTTCTGAATAAATCTTGGCAATTAAATAATTAATATTTGGCAAACGTAGTTTTGTTTATGAAACTTCTGTTTAAAGTTTGAAGGATAAGGAAAAAATCAGAAATATTTCTTTAACTAAAAATACAAGTAAAATCTAAAGTAATTTCAATGTTTTCTACTACTATGTATTTTTAGTTTTTTATACACAGAGCCTAAAAATCTATTTTGCTTTTTTGCTTTTTTCTGAATTTCTAGTTTATCCCTCCATAAAGTCACACATTTTGTTTCCTTATATATCTGATCATTTTAATGCTTTTTCCAAATGAAATTATTTTCCTGTTTTAAATAACTTATATACTTACAAAGTCACTTACAAACATTTATTTCACATTTACATTTGTTTTAATCTTTTAAGACTAGGTACTTGCGATGAATAGAAATCAAATAAAGATATATAATTTTAGCACATCCCATATATTTTGTCTTAAATGTCAATACAGAAAATATTGGAAACAACTTTTGGTCACAAAATAAATCTCAAAAGGGTAGGAATATGCTACAATATTAGAATATAAAGAAAATGATTCTAAGTTTCTAGATCATAATTTTCCTTGTAGTAGATTTTAAAATTGAGAAGTATTCTTTTCAGAGTAGTAAGATGGAAGAGCCTGTAAACATCTATGTAAACTAGTGCTTTAAGAATGTACAACTACAGGCACAATTTTGGCTTTCCTCTTTGTATTAAATGCCTTGGAGATCAATGAGGGCTTTTGTAGTATCTGTTGAAAAATAGTATGTTATGCTTGAGACATGCTGAAGAAATTGGAGCAGTATTTTCAGCACTCTTCTATGACTTGATGAGAAACAGTAAAAGCAACAATATAAGGTGCATATCAGGAAAAGGAAGGTTTTGAAAGGTTTGAAAATATTGACACGAATTGTCTTTGAATATGTTTAGGGAAGCAAGGTCTTCTTAAAGTTTTAATGTTAGAGCACTGAGACAGTGCATAGATTCTCCTCACAGCATGATGAGCCAGGACCAGATGTGCTTATGGAACAAGTTTCCTTAATGCACATTGCATGGAAAACAATTTTCAGAATGTAGGTCTTTGTTTCATAAAGCATCCATTTCAATTAATATAAAACCAGAATCA
Source organism: Chlorocebus sabaeus (assembly GCF_047675955.1). Classification (NCBI taxonomy): domain Eukaryota; kingdom Metazoa; phylum Chordata; class Mammalia; order Primates; family Cercopithecidae; genus Chlorocebus; species Chlorocebus sabaeus. The sequence goes on along the minus strand of NC_132926.1, from coordinate 64,932,162 downwards.
GATTTGGCAATGATACAGCAAATTAGATTCAGCACACTCTGTTCTTGGTGGAGACATACCCCCCAAACCCTCAAACTGGGGTTTTATTAGGAATTTTACATTCTTTGACTATTATCTGTTTGGTTTTAAAATCCAGCAGTTGTTCCTTTATCTGAAGTATTATCTACAAGGGTCCTTGTTTATCATAAATACAAGGCTAATTAAAAAGGTTGAAAATGGATCGGTGTGGCATGTAAAAGACAAATGGCAAATCTTGAATTTCGATCTCCTTCAGTGGTACTCAGAAACACCTCCAAGCTCATTTATTTGTCATGAGATGATGACTATTTGAGAAAACTGGATCATGCCTCTCAGTACATCATAGACATAAACATACCACCTAACAAATAATCTATAGTTCCTGATAACTGACAAAGCACATCTACATAACCTTCACGGTGGAAGGATGGAGAATCCTTTGTGCTATGCCTGTTTTCACATGTACTTTCCTCCTCCATATTAGCTCTCTAGAATTTTGTGCAGCAGTGCCAAAGTTCTCTAGTTCAGGAGTCTAAACAGAGCTATTCATTATTCTTTTATTCTTCATTTTCTTACTTTTGTTGGTTAATTTTAGATGAGATATTCAATGTTCCCATTGAGAAGTGGCTATTAGGTAAGGATCTTGGAGACTTGAGGGTACTGGTCACATGCGTGTGGAAGATTCCATACTGCATTCCAGGCTGGGGAAGTGGCAAGTGCAAAGACCCTGAATCTAGTCAGTATCATTGGTCTTAGATTATGCATCATTTATTAATTCATTCATTTTCTTATACATACATCCACTTATTTAACATCTCGTGCATAGTTACTATTTATAAGGCTTTGGGTTAAGCATAGGAAAAAACTGAGGTAAACCGTGCATACTAACTATGTCAAATAATATAAACTTTTAGATTCAAATGTAAGTAAAACATGGATAGTGTGTCATTTTTTCCCTCTGCTCTAAATACAACAGGCTCTTTGATCTTCCCAGTGCCAACCATACACAGTTCTTCTTCATGCTTTTGTACTTTTTCATTCTGCCTAAAATGTTATTTCCCCATTAACACATAGTTAATGTCCTAACTGCCTCCAGAATGTTATTTTAAAAGTACCTTTTCAGTAAAGACTTTATTGGTCACCTCATCTAAAATGTTGCCCCTTACAATATTATTTTCCATTTTCTGCTTTATTACTATTAGTTTATGCTTAGCATGTTTCATCTAACATGCTGTACATTATATTTATTTTGTTTCTTGTTTAACTCCTTCACTGGAGTGTAAACTCTGTAAGAATGAATTTTTTTGGCCTCTTTTGCTTATTTTTATTCCTCCAATGCCTAGAACAGTTCATGACACATGATAGAATGCTCTGTAATATTTATGGTCAAATGAGTAAATTTGTTAAGTGAAAAATGCAAAGTGCAGGACAACATGTAGAGTTTTGTGGGAAAAGTGATGAAAATAAGCGTGTGTGTGCTTGTATGCACACAAAACACCCCTGCAAGGGATCATGAAAAAGCAAAATCATTGGTTAAATAAAGGCTGAGAACAGGGTATTTGGAGAGGGAGGTTGTTCATTGTATATTTTAAAATACGTGAATTAAATATCTTTGAACTACGTGAATTAAATATCTATTCAAAACATCAGTTAAAAGTAAAATAAAATAATCACAAAAAATACAAGGTAGAGAGTAGCAAGCACAAAGAAAAAGCAGAAAAAGGGCCAGATGATTTCCAATGAGGGAAACACAGAACAGGGCTGGCCCTGAAGGGTGGGTGCTGGCTGGGCACTACATGACCCTGGAGGAAACACGCCGGTGAGGAGAACAGTACAATTGTCCAGATGCAGAAAAGACAGGGTACAGCTCTGGTAACAGAGGTAGTTTTGTTCAACTGGAATCAAACATTTATAAAACTGGAAAAAAATGTATTAAGAGTTGAGAAAAATATTGTGGAGGCCTCAATTGCCAGGGTACACAATTTGGATTTGGAATTGTCAAATAAGTTTGCTCAATAATAATAACATGACATATACCCTAAAATTCTATGGTATTGTTAAGGGGCAGATGAACAAGAGTAGACACAAATTAACGTAAGAAGCTGGGTAAGGCCATCTTGAGAGGAGAATAGCAGAGGGACAAATCAGACATTTAATTTTTTTACAGATTTGCATTTTTCTTACAGAAAATATGATACATATTAACTACAAAAGTATTTAATCAATATGACATAAGCGTGGCAAAATTATAGTCTTTATTGTAAATTAGTTTTCTCAGAGGTAACTATGTCCTTACAGATACGTTTACTTTTTTTTTTCTGAATTTAAAAAATAAATATATGCTACTTTAATGAATGGGGTCCACATTGTGTATACTGTTTTGCAATTTAATTTATTATTTTGGCACCATTACTTGCCCATTTGTACAGGGCTAAGACATTCATTTTATAATATATGATGTTCTATTCAGGGGATATATAATTATTTTAAGCAGTTCATTATCAGTAGATATTAGGATTTTTTTCTGTGTTTTTGTTAGACAATACATATTTTCAGTTAAAAAGATCTTCAGATATTGCTATATTTTTATTGCTATTGCCCTTAAATTTTCATGGTGCTTTCATGAAGTTGATAGGTATTTGAAAGCTAGCTTCTATTACAAATTACTCAATATAGAAATTCTAACAATGTTAGAGAAAAATTGAGAACCAATTTTGTGTTTTAGTTATTTATTGGTATAACATGCCAACTTCAAATTTCTTTTTTCTTAACGCCAATTTGTTATTTCTTTCTGCTTCTGTGTGTTGACTGAGCACCTGTAGGCATTTCTCATTTGGGATCATTTATGCTGTTGTAAATAGATGGCACCTGGGGCTGGAATCATCTAAAGGCTCAAGTGGGCTGGTGTCTAAGATGACCTCTGCATTCCTAGTCAGGTGCCTCACTCTCCATGCTGTCACACTTTTCATTTCCTCTCCATGTGATTTGGCTTTTTAAAGAATGTGGTCTAGTAGTGTACCTCATATATGGTAGCTAACTTTGAAGAAGCAAGAAACAGAATTCACCAGGCCAGTTAAGGATTATGCCAAGAACTGGCAGAGCATTACACCTATCACATTCTTTTGGTTAAATCTGTCACAGAGTCCATCTAAGTTCAGTAAGGTGGAGAGCCTAATTCTTGATAGAGGAGTGACAAAGTCACATCGCAGAAGAACGTGTGCAATGGGAGATCTTGTAATGACATTTTGGAAAAATACTATCTGCCATAGTATGTTATGTATATTCTCTTAGGAGTAAAGTTTCTATTCCACCTTTTCTTTTCTTTTTTTGAGATGAAGTCTCGCTCTATCGCCCAGGCTGGAGTGCAGTGGCCGGATCTCAGCTCACTGCAAGCTCCGCCTCCCGGCTTCACGCAATTCTCCTGCCTCAGCCTCCCGAGTAGCTAGGACTATAGGCGCCCGCCACCTCACCCGGCTAGCTTTTTGTATTTTTTGTTTTTATTTTTATTTTTTAGTAGAGACGGGGTTTCACCGTGTTAGCCAGGATGGTCTCGATCTCCTGACCTTGTGATCCACCCGTCTCGGCCTCCCAAAGTGCTGGAATTACAGGCTTGAGCCACCGCGCCCAGCCCCACCTTTTCTTTTTCTGATAAAAAGCCGTCTGTGTTACCCAGTTGAATTATGGCTACAAGATGTACCTGGTACTAATTGTTTACCCAGTCATTGTATTGTTTGTGCTCAACTTTCTCTACTGTTTCTCTCTGTATGTCATGCATACAAGTTGTATAAATGTAATAATTCTTTCAGTAAATATTTATTAAGCACCTACTATGCACCAAGTCCTTGCATCTACAGAGATGAACATTATACATTTCACATTTTCAGAATGTCTGTCTCACAAATGAAGTGGGAAAAACAGATACCTAACCAAATATAACAAAGTGTTGAAGATGCAATGGGAAAACATGTCCTTTCAGAGTAGGTTGGTATAAAAGTGGGAGAGTGGTCTTCAAAATGTTAATAGTGGAGATGTCAGAGGATGAGGCTTGCAGATAAATTAGAGTCACTAAAATCTGCCGATGAGATTTGAGACTCATCAGGATTGGTTAAAGTGTGGCAGGGCATTTGAGATAGGGAGAAAAGTCATGAAGATATAAAACAGATGACAGTGGGGACACGAATGATTTTCCATTTTAGAAAAACAAAATATTGCAGCAGTGATATAGATAATGAATAGGGGAAGCATAAGATTAGAGGCAATGTATTATATTACAGTATATTTCTTGGTGAGAGATAATGCCTAAATTAAAAATAAAAGAAAGGCAAAGGAATGGACATAAGATACAGTTACAAAATGATTTAGAAGGTAAATTTATAAGATTTGTTCATTGACTGCTTGGGTGTTAGGCTGAGAAAGAGAAGGAAATCTAGGCTGACTCCCAAGTGTCCCAGAGGTCACATGGTGGCTGGAAATGCTATTCATACACACAAAAAGAATGCAGGAGAAGGAGAAGAATTTTAAGAATCTGTGGTTGAAATCTGTGGAGAATCCAGTGAAAATGTCCTTCATTCCATTCAAAGATCTTAATCAGGACATATAGATTTGAGACTCATTAGCAAGTAGGTAGCAACTGAGTGCATAAGCTCAATTAGCTCCTGATATATGGTTTGGTTCTGTGTCCCCATCCAAATCTCATCTCGAATTATAATCTCCCTATGTCCAGGGAAGGAGGTGATTGAATCATGGGGCAAGTTCCCCCATACTGTTCTGGTGAGAGTGAGTGAGTTGTCATGAGATCTGATGGTTTTATAAGTGTTTGACAGTTGCTCCTTCACATACTCACACTCTCTCCTGCCACCTTGTGAAGAAGGTGTCTGCTTCCCCTTACTCCATGACTGTAAGTTTCCTGAGACCTCCCCAGCCATGTGGAACTGTGAGTCAATTAAACCTACTTTGTTTATAAATCACCCAGTGTTGGGTAGTATCTTTATATTATCTATACTGGATACAAAAACAACCGTGGTTTTTGCCATTGAAAGTATGGCAAAAACCATAATTACTTTTGTACCAACCTAATGGCAGCATGAGAATGGACTAATATAGCTCCTGTAAAGGGAGAATGTATGAAAGAGACTGGGCAAGGAAGACAACCAGGCAACAGTGTAATAGGGAAATAGGTAGACAGAGTTGCAGGATGAGAGTAGTGAGCAGTGTACTAGTTCAAGAGAAGTCAGACAACGTAGGTCAGCAAAGAGTCCATTCCATTCAGGCGTTAAGAGACACTGGTACCTTTGCCAGAGCCTGTTCAGTATAGTTTTGTCAGCTAAAGACAGTTTTGAGTCAAAAGGGTGAGGGAGAAGTGAGACAGGAGAAACTATTTTAAAATTATAGCGTTGTTTTCAATACAGCCATGCGTTACACAGCAATACTTCAGTCAGTGATGGACCACGTATATGAAAGTGGTCCCATAAGATTATAATAGCGCTAAAATCCCTATCGCCTAGTGACACTGTAGCTATAGTAACATCATAGTGCAATGCATTACTCAAGTGTTTGTGGTGATGCTGATGTAAACAAACCCACTGCACCACCAGTCATATAACAGTATAGCACATAGAATCATGTACAGTACATAATACCTGACAATGATAATAAATATTTCACTGGTTTATGCATTTACTATATTATACTTTTTAATCATTATTTTAGAGTTTACTCCTTTTACTTACATAAACAAATTAACTGTAAAACAGCCTCAGGCGGGTCCTTCAGGAGACATTTCAGAAGAAGTGAATGTTATCATAGGAGATGACAGCTCTGTTCATGCAATTGCCCCTGAAGACCTTCTGGAGGATAAGATGTGGAGGAGGAAGAGAGTCATATTGATGATCCTGACCCTATGTAGTCCTGAGCTAATGTGTGTGCTTTTGTCTTAGTTTTTGTCCTTAGTTTTTGCCTGAGTTTTCATTCCTGTTAAGTGATGCTAGACTGTATTTACCTCAATATTTTGGTGTATTCCACTTTTAGTGGTATTCTTTCTATGTCTAAATGTACAACATACTTTATCCTGTAACTCCCTTACATACAGCTTTAAGGCTGATTTATTTTCTGGTAACCAGTTTTCTCTAAATCTAAAAATAGTATATATATATATGTGGGTTGATTTGTGAACTACATTTTTTCACATGCTATGTTAGCATCTAGACGAACTTAATTCCTTGTCTCTACAAACTTTCTTCAACAGGCTTAAAATGTCTACTTTAGAAAATCATTCTTACAGGTTTAAATATTTTTGTTCTTATGTGACCCTCCCTAAAATATAAACTTTTTTGGTTGACATAGCATCTTGTGAATGAAATTGCATTGAGAAGGGATAGGATAGACTGTGGTGTGAAAGGATATAAACTTTCAGTGTAAGCATGGGAGGATGGGCTGCACTTCTGGCATTTGGAAAGTAACTTGAATTCCCAGAAACAGTGTAACTTCTGCTATGTAAATTCTGATAACATTTCCAGTAGGGAATGAAAGAGGGGAATAGTCTTTACTGAGTACCCACTGTGTTCTCACATGTATATTATCCCATTTTACAGTCACAAATATCCTCCAGGGTAGATATTATTATCCCTATTTATAGAAGAGAATATTGAGGCCCCTAAAGGTTGAATTATTTGCTCAGGTTTACGTTGCTCATTAAAGAGTGAGAATTTGAATGAAAAATTTTCTATACCCTTTGCACTTTCGAATACTTAGGCTGACCCTATTCCTACTAACATGTGAGACTTACCTACATTCTGGGTTTTTTTGTTCCTGTGCCTCAGGTTAGAACTGAAAGGCCTCCATCTTCTCCTTCTTACATATTTTATTGTATCAGTCAAGATTCTTTTGGTTGCTGATAACAGAAACTTAATTACAATTGGTTTAAGCAGAAAAGGTGATTTATTGGCTCACATAATTTAAAGTTCTGAAGGATATTGAAATTTAGGTATAGTTGAATTCAGGGATCACAAAAAAGGTTGTCAGGAATTTTTTTTTTTTTTTCTATGTATGGTCATTCCTTTCATTTGTATTGGCCTCTTTCTCAGACAGGGCGTTCCCATATGGTGGCAAAGGTCACCAGTAGATGCTCCAGGTTGACATTGTACTAGTTGAGTAGAACCAGATGAAAGAATGTGTCTTCCCCAAAACTCTTCAAATACTTCCTGCTTTTGTTCTTATCTGACTGTCAGTTTCAGTCACATGTCCATCCCTGAACTAATCCCTGGGATGTTTGGGGGGTGCCGTTCTCAATGGCTGACTTGAGTGGACATCCTCTCGTTGTGAGGCTTAGCTTCACCCAAAACACTGCAATTAGAAGTAGGGAAAGGGTGTTTCTCCACAGGAAGCTGAGGATGCTAATAAGAAAAAAAGTGAAATAGAATCCTGGATGGTCAGAAATGATAGATGTCCACTATTCATTTTCACATTATTATCCCACTTGAGCCTTATGCTCTAGTTAGTGATAAAAACATGAGTATGAAATAATTTTCTAATTTGCACATTCCTACCTGTTGTTTCCCTTGCACTTATTCCATTCCACCAGTTCTTTCCAAAGACTTGATCTCAGAGCTTTCTCCATCTTTACTCCGCATTCTGAAAGCATTGAGAGATCTACTCATTTTCTGAATTATATTTTGGTAAATATTCTTAGGTTGTTATATATATGTGTGTGTGTGTGTGTATAAATATATATATATATATGACCTTTGCAATATATACTAGAACAGGGGCCACCTCTTATTTTATTTATGTAAGTATTCAAAGCCCAGGAGACAGGAATCTATGCACTAAATGGTTTATAATTTAACTGGAAGACAATCAGCCTCACCCTTTCTCCAGGTTACTCAATGAAACTAAAAGGTCAAATTTAGGGAAAGTCATTTATTAGAATGCTTTGTGGTTATATTGGAAGAAAATAATTTGAACCTACCAAAAGGCATTTGAAAATAATTTTAACCCACCCTTCCATTAAAGTACTCGTTCATTCATTCATTCATTCATTCATGCGATGTTTTGTTAAAGATTTTTTGGGCCATTCCTTAGAAGGTTTCCTATTTCTAACTGATGAATGAAGCGCAGCTCCACAAAATTTGACCTTTATTCTATCTTTCAACTTCAGTTCCTCTTCTTTTCCTCCTTGATGCTTCTCCCATGCATTATCATTGTTCCTTCCTTTTCTCTTTTTGTCCCACCACATTACTCCTTTCCCTTTCTAGCATTCCTTCTCTATTTCTTGAGTTAATTAGCACTGTAATTAAATTTTATTTGACTACAGTTTTTTAACCCATCCTTAAGAGATAAGTAGCAATAAAAATTATTGAAATTTCTCTGTTCTTCTTTTGTCCAGGATAAATTGTGATCACGCCGAGTGAGTGGAAAATAGGTATCATTAAGGCCCTTCCTTTTTTCTTTCTTTTTTTTTTTTTTGAGATGGAGTCTTGCTCTGTCACCCAAACGAGTTCAGTAGCTCAGTCTCAGCTCACTGTAACCTCTGCCTCCTGGGTTCAAGCGATTCTCCTGCCTCAGCCTCCCGAATAACTGGGATTACAGGCACCCACCATCATGCCTGGCTAATTTTTTTTTGTATTTTTGTAGAGACAAGGTTTCAGTATGTTGGCCAGGCTGGTCTTGAACTCCTGACCTCAGGTGACCCACCCGCCTTGGCCCCACAAAGTGCTGGGATTACAGGCATGATCCATAGCACTGGGCCAAGGCTCTTTCTAGAAACAGAATTTAAAAAAAAAAAAAGGCAAATTCGTATAGAAATTCTCATTAGCATCTACTAGGTAGTTTTGTATCTCACAGTGAATATGAGAAAAAAATTTGTTCCAACAAGATAGCTTTTATTTTATTTATTTATTTATTTATTTATTTATTTTTAGATTATACTTTAGGTTCTGGAATACATGTGCAGAATGTGCAGGTTTACATAGGTATACACATGCCATGGTGGTTTGCTGCACCATCAACCCGTGATCTACATTAGGTATTTCTCCTAATGCTATCCCTTCTCTAGCCCCCCGACCCCCAACAGGCCCCAGTGTATGATGCTACCCTCCCTGTGTCCATGTGTTCTCATTGCTCCCATTTATGAGTGAGAACATGCGGTGTCTGGTTTTCTGTTCCTGTGTTACTTTGCTGATAGTTTCCAGCTTCATCCATGTCGCTGCAAAGGACATGAACTCATCCTCATCCTTTTTTAATGGCTATATAGTATTCCATGGTATATATGTGCCACATTTTCTCTATCCAGTCTACCATTGATGGACATTTGGGTTGGTTCCAAGT